>NW_024100235.1:0-505019 GCF_016545835.1 Crotalus tigris
AATCTAGGGATTGCTCAATATTCAGCTTTAATAAAGATCCTTCAAAACTTATGTACCTAGACATACTTAGCTTACTTCAGCAAATTCAGGTAATTGAAGTCCACAGATCTTAAAGTTGCTGAAAATGAGAAACTCTGTCATAAACAGAAGAAGCAAAGCTACGGTTAACTGTGCTGAGAAACAAGCTTGATTGCACGCCTCTCATCCCCAAACTTCATACTTCAGTAGCAATTCTATCAGGATTTCAATCTATAGCTAACACAAAGTCAGGAATTAAGTTTACTCCACCAACACAGCTCTAGTCCTTAAGAACTAGTCCCTGGGCTTCTATTTTCTTTATCTTTCTTTATCCCACTTTCTTTTTTTGTCTTATTTTTTAGTTTATAAATAAGAGAGAGTGAAATCCTATTATAAATGCAGTGGATCAGATGTTTCTCTATTGACTCCTGGGTTCAGTACAGTGCTGACTCAGAATTTCAATACTACTCTTCAACTTTCAGGAGACGTAGTGCCATAACTGAGAATCCAGTGTATCTCATGGTTTCAGGGAATCACGGTCATTCAGTCCATGCTGCTGAAGCCCTACTTTGCACTCCATAAAGCTATATGATTACACATTTAATGTAAACGATAATTAATCTCAGAGTTATTATATTGTATGAAATGAGTTGCATATTCCTTCTCACAAAACACTTACACCTTGAAGAGAATCCAGTCAAGGTATATAAGCTTGAGAAAATCCATGCTCCTGGACATAGTAGTGGACTTTAAATTAGGCTGACTGCCTTTTTCAAAGCCTTACTAGTGCAGTCACTCTTCTTAAGCATGGCTTGCTCTACAGTAGCAATAGCAATGTCACTTAGACTAATATACCATTTCATAGTGCTTTACAGCCTCTCTAAACAGTTTACAGAATCAACATATTGCCCCCAACAATCTGGGTCTCCATTTTATCAACCTCAGAAGGATGGAAGGCTGAATGAACCTTGAGCCAGTCAGGATCAAAGGAATCAAACTCCTGGCAATGTGAGCAGAGTTAGACTGCAATACTGTATTCTAACCACTGTGCCACCACAGCTCTTATCAGTATCTTCGTAGAGCTGGATTTATTATGCTTTTTTGTAGAGACCCCATTATTGTGGCAGCAACATAAGATCCAATTCCATGATGGAATTTAATTTTCAGCAATAGTGATAGAGAAAAGTTTGAAATCTCACTAGAAAAAAAGTATAGCAACACACTGGACCTGTTATTTATGGGCAATGAAGAGCATTTTTTTTAGTTTGGGGACAGTGTCCTGGAATAGTTGTCTCCCTTCCTTTGAGCCCAGTTATAATTGGTTTTTTTTGGAGGGGGGGAATCATTCCTTTGCAGGGTGACTCAAAGTTTCATTCTCTCTCTTTTACTACTCAATATCTACAAGAAGCTGCCAGGTGAGGGTTTCAGACCATATTGACCAAATCAGCCTGGAGAATTAGGATCTGGAATTTGAGCCCGACTTAATACAAGCATAAATTCTTGGTTTTCTGTTACAGAACAATGTTTACTCTGATATAGCAATAATTACTCAAAGTACAGATCACCATAATCAGGGTAGCGTAGTATTGAATTAAGGTTATCGAAATTAAGATTACCAACCGTAGAAATTCACTGATGATCTTGGGTTAGTCTTAATCTTTTAGTCACATCTACTTCATAGTCTTGTTGTAGGAAAATATTGGAAGAGGGTGCTGTACACCATCCTCAAGAAAGGCGGAACCTAAATCTAATCCCAAAAAATAAGCCATTAGAAATATTTCCATCCCTGCTACTGTTGATGCCACCTGGAGATGAAAGGAACTGGAATCTGAAGCTCTGAGAGGATTTAAAGAGTGAGAGACAAAATGATAAATGGTATTAATTGATTTTTTGAAAATCCTTTCATTGCTCCTTCATTTTATACTTATCAAATCAGTTTCAGAAAAGCAAGTTGGAAGGATACCATTCCTCCTACATGTCCAAGGTTTTTCAGCTCAATGGGAGGCAAAAGATCTCCTTTTTGAGAAGCTGGTACTCATATTAATTCCTTAAAGAACAGAGCCTCCATGGCAACCCACTATAGGTTATCTGTTACCATAGTGATCAAAAACTATGGGGAGTGATGTATCTGTGTCATGAACTTCTATCAGCTCAGCCGAGGAGGGGGAAAAAACAGTGGGCAAAAGATGTAAACAGGGAGTACAAGAAATTAAACAGATATTTTAAAAAGAAGATGGAGGTTCTTGTCAGTTATTTCTAGATGTCAAGGAGGTTGAAAAAGTACTTTAAGATGGAGAAAGCTTTCACACTCTGAAAACTCTTATATGATGAGGGGGAGCACAAACTGAACTAGTGTACATAAAAATACTTAATATGGAGTGGAAAAGAAGAAGTCTGTATTGAGAAAGAGGTTGAAGAGTCTGCATTGTGTGAAAATGTTTGAGAGAAGCAATGGAAAGGAAAGGTTTTTTTCCCTTTTCCTTCTTTCTTTTTACTGCAAATGTGTGCTATCACCCATGAACCATTCGTCATCATCAAGGAGGTGAAAACTGGCCCCTGAAAGTTTTGAGAGGAATCCCAAAAATTCCCCCAAGACTTGATAGCAAATGGTAATTTTCCATGCAGTAAATGAGGGAAGTTAGAATAAAAATATGACAGAGTTGGAAGAGATCTTGGAGGTCTTCTAGTTCAATTCCTGCTCAAGCAGGAAATCCTATACCATTTCAGAAAAATTATTGTCCAATTGCTTGGTATAAACCTCCAGTGTTGGGGCATCTTAAAGACATGGGGAGTAATCATATTTGATTTCACGTTTTGTTCTAGCCCAGGGGTGTCAAACTCGCAATGTCATGTGACATCTCGCGACATATCGTGACTTTTTTTGCCATTGCCGGCAATGGGGCAGGTGCAGTTTTGCTATGATGCATCCGGCCCGCGGGCCGGCAGTTTGACACCCCTGTTCTAGCCCCACCAACTCTTTTGTTTTAATTTAACCATGCTTTGAAGCCTGCCAGCCAAACGCCAAATTCAATCCTTGTTTCTCAAAATGTGCACTACTATTATACATCTCAGATATAGAAATACATCTCCTCCCCTTCACCCAACCTTATCTATATTTTGATTAAGAAAGGTGCAGTAGGGAAAATCATGTTATTAATAGTTGAGTGTTATCGTTGGCTCTGGAAGTCTCTTGCATTTTCCAAGGACATTTTGACGATGTGGGATGCTTCCTTTGGTTCTGCCTTGCTACCTGTTACTTTTTTTTCTTGTTGTTCTTTTTTTCACTCCTAAATCAGATTTTCCCCTTGATCTGGGAAGGGAATGAATTGATGTTCAGAAGAATATAGAAAATAAGGGTTGGAAAGAAACTTGGAGATTATTAGTCCAATCCCTTGCCCTTGGGAGGAATCCCCTCCTGAAGCATCTCCTACAAAGGGCCACCCAGCCTCCTCTTAAATACTTCCAGAGAAGCAGACCCCATGCCTCCTAGGATAGTCTGTTCTATGGTTGAGCAGTTTTTAGGAAAATTGTCCTGATGCCCAACTGTAACCTATTTCTTTGTGAGTCAAATCCTTTGTCTATTTTTCTGGAACAATTCTCTGAACATTGGAAACGTATTTGCTGAGACAGATTCCCAGTGTACCTATCCCAGTGTTGTTGGACCTAATTGGCAGTGGCTACCCAGAATTTCTATCAGTCTTTCTTGGGACTATCAGGAGATCCTGAGGGTTGAACCTGGGTTGTTCTTTATGCTATGAACTCAGTCATGCCTTCTGTCTCCCACTTACAGAATTTGCCCGACATGATTCATGAACTATTTTAATTAATTTCAGGGGTGGGGGGAATTATGTAAAGACTAGTTTACATTTTGAAATTTCAGTACATTTTTTTAAAAAAATCTTCCATTTCTGAACTATTTTTAGTATTGAATAATTGAGTAGAGAAACTCATTTTGGCCATATAATTTGGCCATTTTACACCTGTGGATTAGGTTTAAGGGAAACTAACAGAAGCCTATAAACAGGTGTGTCATCCAGAAACATACGTTATAAGTCTAAATTATCACATATTCAGACTAAGTTTTTAATGAAAGGATAGAGGCAATTATCCAGAATAATTATCCATTTTAAAATTATAGGCATCTTCTTTAAATATTCAGATTCAAATCTGGGGTTAAGAGTGCACAGGTATACATGTCTACTGCCCTAAACTGGCCGGTTTTCTCTGGACTTCTGGATTTTGAGAGATATTGAAAGAAGTAAATGAACAGGCTGGTAGGGAAGTTATGTGATCTTCAAATAACCTCAGTTTCCCCAAACAGGAAAAGCAGTCTTGCAATCCCTACACCATGCATCTTCAGCACATTTCAAAATGCAAGCTTTTTTCTGCTCTTGGCACTTTGGGAAGTGAACAACTAAAAGTTTTCCTTATACTCCTAATCAGGGGAGATGTGATGGGATACATTCCAGTGAACTGGAATAGCTGTCAGCAGTGTTTTTCTTAAAAAAAAAAAAAAAAAGGTGCCGGAACTCACACATGTCATACAACCCGCCTTGCCTACCCTACAAGGTTCCATCTAAAAAAGGTCCCGGAACTCCGTTCCGTGCGTTCTATGAGAAAAAAAGCCCTGGCTGTCAGTATCTATTAATAGGAAAGTATAGTCTATGTCAAGTACCAGAAACACACAAAACTCTGAAGTGATTGGTATGTGTGTATGTGTGTGTGTGTGTGTGTAAGAGAGAGAGAGAGAGAGAGAGAGACAGGGAGAGAGAGAGAGAGAGAGAGAGAGAGAGAGAGAGAGAGAGAGAGAGAGAGAGACAGAGACAGAGACAGAGACAGAGACAGAGAGACAGAGAGAGAGAGAGAGAGAGAGAGAGAGAGAGAGTGTTGTTATATAACTTACACTGTATTTGCAATAATATCCAAATTTACTTGAAAAAAAATGCTTTAGTTGAACCATCAAGATATATAGTCATTTCGTTCCCACTGCATATGTAATCTGGCCAGGGCAAGAAACAAAATACACCTGTAATAACACATCACAGAGTGCTACAAACCTTGCTATCTAAGAATCCAATGAAATGAGTTATTGTGTGTAATGTTTGGGAAGAGTGAAAGCCTTCTATATCTGCAACTTTATAAGAAAAGACCCTTAATGAGAGTTTGAATTAAAGCATCATTAAAAAGCTTAGCCTCAAGATGACAGTGAAACTCCTGAAGCACTAACAATGCTCCTTCAGCAGAAGAATTCCTACTTTTTAATAGCCCATGGCAGATCCAAGAAGTCACAGTAGATTGAAAGCTCAAGAGATCAGTGAGTAATTCTAAGATAAGAACGTAAGCACACTACCTTAGAAGGATTTGACATTACAACTTGTTTGGGATGGAAGGAGACAAGAAATATAAGTTATGTGTTCTTCATGTTCATTTTGCCATTCTGCAAAAATTAAAACACTCTTCCTCCTTTCCCTGCTACTAGCTGTGATTTCATATCATTCAAATCCTTTGGAAAAACCAATTCAGTGTTTTATTATGATTCACAGCATTAAACTGTTCATTGCTTTATTTTGATTCAAAGCATTAAATTGTTGAGACAGCCCCCTGAACTGATTCAGAGGCAGCCGAATCAAGGATTCAGTACAGGTCACTGATTTGATTCAGAAAATCAGATCAATAGGGAGATTCATTCAAAGTTCAATCAAATATCCAAACTGAAGCTTCTGCTCATCTGAACTCTGCATGTTTTGTAAACCTTGCTGCAGAAATTGTACAGGGATATGGGGAAAAGTAAGTAGAAATTATTTATATTTCCACTTTAACATACATAGATTCTGGTTTTCCCCTGTCAGTGTTCTGTGCCCACTAACATACCAGTGTTCCTTTGCAGTAGCAAGGCCCACTGAGGTTTATTTTTCTTTCTTTTCCAATTTTTCTGCAACTCTGATTATCCTTTCAGATATGCTGTATTAATTACATAAGAAATAGTTCACACTCTCTGATATGTAATACTGTATTTTAACTGAGCGACAGTCACTGTCCCTTACTCTTCCTTTAAGTCCCTTTGAATGCTAAATAGCAATTTAATACCCTTTACCTATGTTATATCTGTTTGATTTAATTCTAATGTTATGTACTTTAAATGGAATATTTATTGAATTTGTAAATCAAAGATTTAGAGCAAGGTGAAAAACTAGGTAAATTATTAGTTATTGGGTTGAAAGAATTGGATCAATGTAATACTGTGTTTGTAGTTAGGGGCACCCAAAGCAAAGCATACAATAACTCTTAATTCAATAAATCACAAAATCCTGTTATATAATGTTAGGGTAAATATATATGAAGGGGGAATTAATTAATGTTTATGTAATATACCCTTTCTTAGGATTACACATGACTAAACTTCCTATTTTGCTGAACTAGTGACAAGAGTGTAGGGTTTCCCAATTTTTCAGACTGATAAAATAATTTGGAATTTTAAAAAGGGTCTAAGTAGGATCATCAAATGATTCTTATAGAGATGAAGGTTTCAAAAGAATGCTACAGTGGACATGGTCGGATACAAAACATCATGCATTTTTCCTTCACTTTTTTCACAATAGTAAAAAGACTTCCTGATTATCTGGACAACTGTTCTAAAGTCTTTTGTTGAAAAGTTTATGATTTTTCTCTCTATTTTTTAAATTATTTTATTGCATATTCCCAATATATTTTACTTCTGTCTGTCTCTCTGTCTATCTTCTTTGTGTCTGTCTAATTTTATCTGTTTATATCTATCTATCTATCTATCTATCTATCTATCTATCTATCTATCTATCTATCTATCTATCTATCTATCTATCATCTATCTACCTACCTATCTACCTATTATCTATCATCTATCTATTTATCTATTTATATCTATCATCAGTCTGTCTCTCTATTTATTTATCTATCATCTGTCTATCTATCTATCTTTATAATTATCTATCTATCTGTCTGTCTTTCTGTCTACCTATCTATCTGTTAGCCTACCTTCTTAGTATTTTCCCCACAAGTGCAAGGTCTTCTTTTTTGTGTGTGAATCCATTTGATGAATACACACACATAGATACACACACAAAACATAAAAACACAATATGTAAATAAATGCAGAAACATAAACTTTACAATGCAAAAGAAAAATCTAACTTAAAAAACTTCTACCCTTCATTTTCCTCAAAGATCACTTAACCACTTCTTATTCTTTTATATGATTGTAATGACAATTTAATTTTTCCATTATTTCTTATTTAATCTATAAAAAACTTTATCATCAGGCTATTTTTCTCTATAATAAAAGCTTCTGTCGGTTTTTCTCTCATTAAACATGTCAGTTTTGCCATCTCTGTCAATTCATAACTTTAAATATCCAGTCTAAAATATTTGGAGCTTGTTTATTTTTATATTTCTATATATATAATAACATTGCCACTATGATCATGTTAAGAAGACACCAAACTTTTTACTCAGGTTTTTTTTAAACCCTAATAAGTACAGTTCTGATTTTCTCTGAAAAATGATTCTTACTATGGATCACAGACCAAAAAAATTTAGTCACAAGTCTACCACATAGATTCCATCTCCTTTATCACATTTCCAACATTTACTTGAAGCATTCTTGCACATTTTTCATAGTTTCACAGGTGTTAAATGAGATCTATACAATATTTTATAACAATTTTCTCTTAAATTATTGCATGGAGTAAATTTAATATTTAGTTCACATTTTAGCAATAGCACTTAGACTTATATACCGCTTCACAATGCTTTACAGCCCTCTCTAAGCGATTTACAATATTTTCCTCAAATATTCATGTCAATACTGTGCCCAAAATCTAGCATATACTTAATAGTGCATTCTTAATTTACTCAGTTTTTGAATTATATTTTAACAGCAATGTATAAATTCTTGAGATTATATATTTTTATTTTTGCATAATTCTATTTCAAGTTCATTTTTACTCCCTTTTATATCTCCGTGGTTCATGTCCTTTTCAAATTGTGCCTTTATTTATGCAGAACCAAATCAAGTCAGATTTATGTCTCCTGTAGTTAACTGTGCTCTAGTTTTAAGTACAGGTTTGCCACCTATAAACATCAGTAAATTCTCATAATTTAACCATTTTTCTTGGCTTGTTATTTCTCTCCTGTGAAAAGCTTCTTGAATTGAGGTCTAGAATGACAGTCTTGGGGGCAACTTCTTATATTTATTCCAAGTGTTTATTATGGCATCTCTGACATATCATTTTTAAACTCGTTTACTTTAACCTTATAAGAGAGTAACAGAATAACGGATTTGAAGGGGACCTTGGGGGTCTTCTAGTCCACCCCCCTGCTCAAGCAGGAGACCCTATAACCGTTCCAGACAAGTAGCTGCCCAGTCTCTTCTTAAAAGCCTCCAGTGATGGAGCACCCACAACTTCTGAATGCAAGTTGTTCCACTGCTTAATTATTCTCACTGTTAGGAAGTTTCTCCTTAGTTCTAGGTTGCTTCTATCCTTGATGAGTTTCCATGGATTGTTTCTTGCCTTGCCTTCTGATGCTTTGGAAAATAGGTTTTGACTCCCTCTTCTTTGTGGCAGCCCCTCAAATAATACCATTAAATAATAATAAATAAATAAGTATTTATACTTATTATACTTTTATAATAAATAAATGATATTTACTATTAATAACTTTATTTAACATTAATAATAATTATTATTATTGAATGTATTAATAAACAGTAAATAATAATACTCTTACTAAAGGTAACCATACAGACAATATCTGAAGCTGCATATTTTTATGAATAAATAGCAAAAGTTCCTTGGGTTGGCTTTATTTCATATAATGTAAAGCCTGGCCATTGTTTAGCTGTCTAACTGTCATAATGGAAAGTAGAAAGCAAGATTACCGGTAGTCCTCAACTTACAGTGATTCGTTTAGTGACTGTTCAAAGTTACAACGGCACCGAAAAAAATGATTTATGGCCATTTTTCACATGTATGGCCTTTGCAGCATCCCCATGGTCACATGATCAAAATTTAGATGCTTGGTAACTGGTTCATATTTATGACGGTTGCAGTGTCCTGGGGACATATGACCAGCCTTTGTGTCCTTCTAACAAGCAAAGTCACTGGAGAAGCCAGATCCACTTAATAATGAAGTTACTAATTAACAAATGCAATTATTCACTTAACAACTGTGCCAAGACAAATGGTAAAATAGGGCAACTCACTTAACAAATGTTTCACTTAACAACATAAATGTTGGGGTCAATTGTGGTTGTAACTCTAGGGCTACCTATATAATTTCAGATTAGGTACTGCAAACCTCCTATTTCTTTCAATCCTGTTAGCATTTTAACTTTTTATTTTTAGCCTTGACATATGAATTTATTTTTGCCACTGTACCAAAAGGACATCATTTTTCGTTATACCCTAGGTACTGTCTGGGACAAGAAAAGCATTCTAGGTAATGTATTCATTTTAATTCCTGCTAAGATAATCTTTTCCAACAAAAAAACAAATTCCAAGAGCTATGAACATTTAAATAACATGCTGTTTTTTTATATGTCTTCAAGCTGCAATTTTATGCAACACTTCCCTCACTGACCACAAAGGCCTTCTTCTGAAGAGGCAGAGTTAGGACTGTGCTGGTAACACAAACTGTTTTTAAGAAAAGAGAGAGAATGAGGATAACACACTGTGAATTGAAAATGGAGTTGTTTCCTTTGTTGCTTAGTTGGTTGTCTTGTACTGAAACGAAGAAAAGTAAGATGGAGTATTGTTTCCATATTCTGGGTATGTGTTCTGCATTCAGCAAAAGCAGACCAACAGCAAATATAAAAGACATTTGGCTCTACCTTGTGAAATTCGATAAAATGCTGAAATGGCCTTCTAGCTCAAAATTTAGACTTGGCAAACAAAGCCCTTGCACCAAATTTGCTAGATAAAAGAAATGATTTGGCAATTGCTGAATGATGACACTTGAAAGAGCAGCTGGAATATAAATATAGAAGGGATTTTTTTTACCATTATTTAGATGTTTGGTTGTTATTATTGTTGTTATTAATTTTCTGCCTTTGAGTCCATCTTGACTCCTGGCAACTGTAGTTTTCATGGCCTGATATTAGAAGTGATTTGCCACTGCCTCCTTCCTAGGGCTGAGAGACAATGATTGGCTCAAGGTCACCCAGCTGGCTTTGTGTCTAAGGCAGGACTAGAATTCCCGGTCTCCCAGTTTCTAGCCTAATGCCCTCACCTTTACACCAAACTGGCCCTCCTCAGGCACATATCCAGTATATTTAAATATACTATTTTTATCTGAAAAAAGAAAGGCTTATTGACATCAGTTCAAATATTAATTTAATTATTCAGTCATGAACAAGATGTATATAGATTTTCTTCAGTAAACAGAAAACAGATTTCTCACCCACTTTCTAACGGGTATAGCTTTTAAAAGATTCCAAGAAATGCCTAAAGAAAAAAACAGTGGCAGCTCTTTGTTCCTGTAAAAGATGCAGGAACAGAATCCTTAAAAAACATATATTTAAAAAAAAAAATCTTCTGCAGGCAGAACAGTTTCAGAAGTTGAATTGACCTAACATCTAAAGCCATGGTTTGTCAATCATGATTTACTAAATATATACCAGGTTCAATAACATATTAAATGATAAACCTTGATGTATAAATCACAGCGGCAGGCTGCATGCAACATGCTAAAGCACATAAAGCAGTGGTGGCGAACCTATGGCATGGGTGCCAGAGGTGGCACTCAGAACCCTCTCTGTGGGCATGCACGCCATCGCCCCAGTCCTAGGCCTCCAGCTGGGTTTTGTAAAACCTTTTCGCTTTAGGCCTCTGCCGGCGTGTACAAAAAAAAAAGATTCAATCAATCAATCAATTTCAGCTTCTCGCAGGAAAAAAAAGATCTTGGAAAGCTGGAATTGATTGATTGAACTTTTTAGTCCCACCCAGTCTACCATTACCACTGCAGCCACATCCACCCAATGGGCCATATCCAGCCAATGGGTCACACCCACCCAGCACCCGATGATGCATAAGTGGGTTTTGGGTTGCAGTTTGGGCATTCAGTCTCTAAAAGGTTCACCATCACTGACATAAAACATATTCCTTTTTGATTTAATGTCATCATATCTGAAAATCCAGATGAACGCTAGATGACAACAAAGAGGTACAAGGAATTTACTCTTTGCTGCTATCATATTCTAACCTCAGAGTCTTTAATGTGCCGACTGGAACTCGCACAATTCCTCAAACAGTAGGCTGGCTGGGGAATTCGAGGAGATAAAATTCACATTTCTTAAAATTGCTGAGACTTAGAAATACATACTGTTCTAGTTGCCCAGGCATGTTTTCCTTAATTTAATATTGTGTGGGAACTCATACAGATCTTTCTCTCTTTAAGGCACTGGAATATTTTTTTGAAGTCTACAAATTATGCCACCCCTACCCATAAACATTTCTTCTCTTACAATTTGATTTTCTTCTTCTCTTTCTCCTCCTCCTCTTCCTTTTATTGCTTTAGATGTCAAGGGAGATACAACACTTTGGTTCTTGTTCTTCTGGTGCCCTCAACCATTGTTAATTGATGTAGTGTGTCTTTGATGTCATCTCTCCATCTTCTTCTGGGTCTGCCCCCTGTTCTTCGAGCTTGTCCTCTTTTTGTGTATGCCTTGTGCAGTATAGACTCCAAAGACCAGGGGTTTTTTTCTCATAGAACGCCCAGAATGGAGTTCCGGCACCTTTTTTGGATGGAACCTTGTAGGGTAGGCAAGGCAGGTTGTATGACGTGTGTGAGTTCCGGCACTTTTTTTTTTTTTTTTTTTAGAAAAAAAGCACTGCACAAGACTATCCTCTCCAGGTGAGCAAACTGCTTTATTTGCTGTTTTTGTATGTCATTTAAGATTGGGTCCTATGCCAATTCTTTCCTCTTACGATCTCATTTCTGATTTTATCTCTTCTGGTCACTCCAATAGCTTTCTTCAAGCATCTCATTTCCATGGTGACTAACCTTTGCTTCTGTTTTATTTTAAGTGCCCATGTTTGGCATTGTTTGACAAATAAATAAATATATAAACCTCATTTATTTATTTTTTGGGAAGAGTAAACCTCTGGTCCCGGTGACCAACCCAGATTGGAGCTTGCAAAAACCCAAATGTTTTTATTTATTTCCTGACTTTATTATTTTCTTGGTTTGAAAACTCTATTCCATAATCCAAGACATATTTAAACCTAGTTAAAGTCTACTTAAAACATGGGCTAATGACCACAATTCTTCATGAACGAACAGGATGTGTGTTTAAATCCAAATGTGTGCAATTCACTCCTAAATTTCCAGTTGGATTGTGGGTAGTCAATTGTCTGGCGTGTTAATTCAGACCTACTCTACCAAACACATTAAAACAAAATGTACTGAATCACGCTGAGAATTCTACCAGGCTTTATCTTGTACATTATTTCTAAATAAAAATTTGCAAAAATGTAACCCAAAGGAATGAATTTTTATTTAGAAATAATGCCCACAGAAATTGACAGGACCTTCTTGGAAATAAGAAGGTGAATGTTTGTGATCTAATTGGTTACAAAATGGCCAAGAGGATGTCTAAAGGTTTTCCATTAAGCAAGCATTAAAGCAGTGTGGCACTTCAAGAAAATGAAAAAAAAAGTACAGCATTCGGAAATGTGTTTGAATCGACCGGTTTAACTTAACTTGATAAAGTTTTCTGCAATCGGCTAAAAGTTATCTTACACTAAATTGGACTTATATGATTTAGTATAGGAGTCCCCAACCTATGGGCTGCGGTCCACTACTGGGCTGCGGCTCTTAGCCAGTGGGCCGCAGCAATGGCTGGCCGGTGCATGCATACATATGTGCACACTCCCCCCTCTCATGCTAGCACCTGCGACTCCCATTTGTGCATGCATGTGGGTGCAAACAGGGCCACTAGTGCCAAGCGGGAGTGCGTGACCCATTTGCGCATGCACAAATGGGGCCTCTAGTGCCAGGTGGGTTGCCCAGCGTTTGCACATGCACGAATGGAGCTGCTAGTGCCACACCAGTGTGCATGACTCTGTTTGCATGTGCACACGCACACCAATTTAGAAGCTGCTCTCCTTTCCTCTGGGCTGTGAACTCGGAAAGGTTGGAGACCTCTGATTTAGTATTCATTGATAACTCCCAAGAGAGCTATCTTAATGTGTAATGGACTTACTTTATCATTAATCTAGACTATCTTTAAAAATATATGGAAATTAGTAGGCACACATACTATATTCGCAGAGCTATGTTAGCTTCAATGGTAGTTGTTCCATCACAAAATCAAGGTCTTCCATGGAACTCTTCACCCCAAAAATGTATGAAATGTATTGTTCTGTCGTCAACTGCAATGAATGTCCACTCTTTTTTAAAAAAATAGCAGCCCATTGTTCTCATTCGTATGCAAAAGAACCTGAAATCATATGAAAGGCAATGCCAGCTGAACCTGTGGTCACAAGAGAACATCATGGCTGCCAATTTGACTTAATATGCAATTAAGAGATGCATGGATGGATCCAAATCTTAGAAAAGAGCTACTGACTAGCTATAGTGAAGTCTGGCACAATTACCCTTAGTTCTGCTTAATACACTTTTTATAGCCATCTGGGTTCCATTAGGAATTGGAGAGGATTGGGGCAAATCTCCTAACTGGATGGATGCATAACAGTAATGCAGCATATGGTGTTTCATTTCTTCCTTAATAGGTAGTTAAACTCCAAGACCTGAATTTTCTGTGCAGTTGTAGTTGATTTTTCTGGCAATGAACATGGGGCTTATATCCCATACAGCATGAATGAGATCACTTCAAGATATCTACCTCAAAAACAGTTCCGGGTCTTTATGATCCCACAAAAGAGGTATTTATTTGTGGCTGAGCTGTGGTATACATGAAACCCCAGCAAAACTAGTATTTTCTTTGAAATGCTATAGATCTTTAGGCCTCAGTAGATAATCTATCTCCTAGCAGTATTTGCAAGACCTCTTAGAGGTCATCTATACCTGCTTTTTGGGCAAGGGGCAAGGACTGATGAATTCAGTGAAATTTCCTCCTTTCAAGATTTCTGGGTGAGACTTCCGGTGGCGACAGCCACGCCGATGGCAGCTTTTCTTAGCCGTCCGCCCTAGGATGTGTCAAAGCCTGCTGAGACAGTGAACAACAGCTGACTCGCGGCTCAGAACCTCGCTCCCTGGGAGAAGGGGAGGAGGTGAGCTTTCCTCAGATAGTGGTAGAGCTCCCCGAGACCCCAAAGTTTTTTTTTGTTTTTTTTTGTGGTCGGAGGGTGAGAGCTCCCACAGAGTCTGAGGTGTTCTCCACATTCCAGGATGCCTTTGCTCAGATTTTTTTTTCAGGGCAAAGCTAGACGCTGCTTCCATATCTGCGCTTAAAATGAATTCGTGAATAAAATTTAAATCAGACAGAGCTGACCAGGAGAGATTAAAATGGTGATTATTTTGAGACTTTAACTCTGGAAAAGAATTTATCTTCTCCTTTTTTCAATTTAAGAGTGGTGAAAAATGGTGCTGAGATGTTGATTCTTTGAGTGAAAGGACCAGAACTTCTATTTGGAACAATGTAACAGACTTTGTATTTACATAAAATGCAAGAATCTTCTTCTTTTTTCTTTTTCTTTAGGGGGCTTTTGTCTTTTTTCTTCCCCTTTTTTTCTTCCCTTGATAATTGTTGATTTTATAAGATTTTAGCAGATTTTCTAACAAGTGGTCTTAAAAATAAAATGGCTTCAAAGCATCTCAGAACTTCTGTTGTTTCTAAAGCCTCGATCTCCTCTTCGGTAATGCAGACAGCTCAGCAAGTTAAGTTTAAGTTACCACCACCTTCTTCATCGTCATCAGCATGTACATTTAAAGATCTACTGGATGCCTTGGGAAATATGGCACGAGATTAAAGAAGAGATGGAGAAATTTTTTGAAAAAAGAAACAGGGAAATGAGAGAGGACATAGTGTTTGCATTTCAAAAGTTTGTAGGTCATATAGAGCATCTGGATGATTGTATTGATGATGTTGTGGAAACTTTTGAAAAACTGGAAGATCGAATTGACAAAGTGGAAAATAACGTGGAAATAATATAGGATGAAATTACTATGTTACAATATAGAGACATGGAATTTGCTTTAAGAATAGGGGATTGAAGGAAAACATGCAAGAGGATTTGAGACAAGTGGTGGTAAAAGATATAGCCTTCATTTTGGGGGCTGAGCCTGAAGAAATACTGAGAGAGACAGAAAAAGTTTTTAGGGTTAATTCAAGGGTTGTGAGGCAGAGGAATTTGCCACGAGATGTGGTTATTTATTTTTCTAGGAGATCACTTCGTAATGAAATTTTACAGGTTTTTTATAAGCAGAGATTTCAAATTGCAGCTCAAGATGTAATAATTTTAAAGGAAATACCTTCAAAAATTCTTAGAAAAATAAAGGATTTTGCTTTTTTGGCTGACGAGCTTAAAAAATGACAGGTTCAGTTTAGATGGGAGATACCAGTTGGAATAGTGGTGAATTATGCAGGGATACATTGTAGACTTAATACAATTTTAGAGGCAAAAGATTTTTACACTTCTGTTTTGAAGGTGGGTTCTCTATCATCTTCATGACCTGAGATAATAGAAGAAAAGTTGGAAGTACAGCCAGTTGAAGGTGCTATGTTATTGGGTGTAGGAGACAAACAGGCTGAATTTCTGCAGCAGTCTCTTGTGACAGAAGATTTTTCAAAGGAACTGAGAATGACCCATGCAGCCTATTGACGTAAAGAAAAAGAACAGCAGAAGGCGGATGTTGGAATAAGGAAAAGGAAATGATGAACTTTTGTAGTAGTTTTTTTTTTTTTTGAGATAGAAGATGTTTTAAAGCAGTGGTTCTCAACCTGTGGGTCGGGACCCCATTTGGGGTCGAATGACCATTTCACAGGGGTCGCCAAACAAGGCTGTCCGCCATTTTCCCCCCTTTTCTTTAGCCACGCCCCTGGCACCCGGTGATGTATAAGTGGTTGGGGGTCACCACAACATGGGGAACTATATTATGGGGTCACAGCATTAGAAAGGTTGAGAACCATTGTTTTAAAGGAATAGTGAATGATCTGAGTTATATGTAGATGTAAAGAAAAAGAACAATAAATGTTAGTGTAGTTGATAGGTTTTGATTTAGTATGTTTTTAAAGGAATAGTGAATGACTTGTGTAGTATGTAGATGTAAAGGTATTGATTCAGTGGAAAAGTTTAAATATTTGGGAATTCATATTATAATTTTTAATCTAAAGTGTATAAAAATAATTATGAGATATTATGGGTAAAAGTGCAAAAGAATTTAAATTATAATAATCTCTGTTGGTGAGAATTTTTGTGATCAAGATATGGTTTGTTTGTTAAGAGGAGGGTATTAATAACTTTATGTGGGGGAGGGGAAAAAGCAAAGAGCCAAGTTTATTGAATGTAAGTTTATTGGTTGGGTTATATTGGAGGGGAAATTTTGTGTTTATTGTGGATGAATGGTTGTTTAAAAGAAATATACACCTCGGCATGGACAAGATGGATAAATTATATGTAGAGTAAATATGGGATTTAATGGATAAATTATAATTAGAGTTGATATGGGATTAAAAATTATTATTTAGATTATGATTAATTTTTAGTTTTCAAATTGGAATTGTTTATATTGTTTTTTTTGTTTAATTAATTTGTTTTGTATCTGAGTTAAAGCACATTATTGACTTTGTTATTTATATAGTTGGATAAGTTTATTTAGAATTTGTTTGTTTATTTGTAACCCTGTAACCAGCTCTGGGAAGTGAGGGGGGGAGGGAGGGGGTTGTTTTAGGGGGGGATATTGTTAAAAACTTGTATAAAACTTTTCAATAAAAAAAAAAGATTTCTGGGTGGATATTCCATGAATTGCCTCCTAACTTCATTGTTAATAAATGAAATTTGGAATCAAGACTACCTAGTCCATATCACAAAATCTCTTTATGCCTGTTTCATATTCATACCAAGAGAAGTGTGGGGAAATTAAAGTTGATCCTAATAATTGAGTTCATAATACTTTTTTTAAGATGAATCTTTGCATGAAGACACAACTGTTGAAAATATCATGTAGGACTGTGCACCATTTTGGGTATCAAAAATTGCTTTGGAATGTCCACGAGCATGTTTACTGATATCTTATTAAAGTAGCCATTTTTGGCTGTATTCCTGAAACTGAGCACACCTATTTTAATCAGTCACAACTAAGTGCTGTGTTTATGTTCCTGCGTACTCCCAAGAAACTTTTGGACATCTAACTTTAAGCATTGTATGATCTCAATACTTTGCATTTAATTCAGAAATACGCAAAACTCGATGTGAACTAGGTGCCTTCCATAGTATATATCTACATATCCACAATATGTCAAATAAGAATAAACATTGTGTCATTTGTCTATTATCATTGTGGTGCTTTAACACAGTTTGATAATTCTATAATATAGTACAATGGTGAATAAATAATAATAAATAAATAATTTCATGATTCAATTCTGATGACAAACCTAGAGAGCCAAAGTATCCACATAAGCTTCATGACCTTAGCAGCTGATTTTAACTGAGTATATACAGCTGATCCTAGATATCATTGCTTGGCAATCATATTAAGATGAATGCACTTTAGACCTGGGTAAAAAAATTAGGTGCCATGGCTTTGTGTTGTTTTCTGCTCTTACTTTCACATCCCTTGTTAAAATTACTAAAAAGGGGGAGATATTCCATATCACAACCAAGAAATATTCATAACAGAATGGAATCTTACAACATCAGCTTTGCCAGGTCTATTTCTTCAATGGATACATTGCACTTATGTTCCTCATGAAGTTTTAACTATTTTCGGAATATTCCCCATACATGTAAGCCAATCCTTGATGTGATAATTATCCAGGGACTAAGTTTTCATGAAAAGGTTCTTTTTAATGACCTTGTGCACATGATTCGAGCAGTAGTTTTATCATAATGTGTGACAGAGTTGTGTAGTGCTGACTAGCAGCATGTTTGCCACTATAAGTTCTCAGTTACTTCTGCTGAAACCCTGGATGATCACTCGGATGGTACAGAGATGCAGTTACGCAGCAGAAATGAGTGTCAAAGCAGCAGCAACTGTTGCAGTTAATGATGTACAGCCCATTCTAACTAGAGTGAAACTTCAGAGTAAAAGGTTAATGGATGTATAAGTTTATTACCCTGGTAGGTTATTGACATGGATCTCTATAATTACATTTATATTAAGAGCTCTCGTGGTGCAAAGCTGCCAAATGGCCCATCTAGTCCTGTACATTCCATAAAATGGAAGACTTGGTTTGGAGCGGTGGAGTGTATAGGCTGATGCGCAGAAAATCTCAGATTATATTCCCTGTTATCTCCTATCATCTAGAATAATCAGAGGTTGAAATTTGGTGTAAGTAATTCCATATTTAGAACGTCTTTAGGACAGACTGTCTGAATTTGGGTTCTATCAAGTGAATTGGGATAGGAACTTCTTCAATAGGCTGCTGTAGTTTTCTTGCCATGATACCTAAGATTGCCTTAATCAAAATGGCAGCTCAATCAAATCCCAGCAAGAATATGGATGCTATTTCACCATTTGTATTTCCTTGACTGATGTTAGTAGAAAGGGGTGATGTAGCTCCAACATTAACATTGAGACACGTAGAGAAAAAGACCACGTAATTTGCTGTCTAACATCAGCATAAAATATAAGATCAGTTACATTCCTTTATTTTCTCCATTCTATCACCACACACACAAACATACACATACAAACTCAAACACGAATTGGATACTCAGATCAGTTGGAGGTCACACTGACTATTATTGCAAGCCCCAAATGAGGGAGATAATAGACTTAAATGGTTTCAACTTTAACTGTGGGATGCCTACCTTTGTCTTTCCACTTCCCCTACATTTAACATACGATACCAAGAAATCATCTGCTGCTATGTCAGTAAGGAGAATTGCTGTAAAGTTACCTGTGTGGAGAAGAAAAGGATTTACACATTAGTCCCTTGTTAGTTTCTTGCCCCGTTATCAAGAAAAGCGGAAAGCATTGGTTATTATTATAGGAAACAGTGGAAGAAAGTTCCTTTTGTTAAAAAAATAATTTTTAATCAAAAGATTTTACATGTATAATAAGAAACACATTCCAAAAAATAAAATAAATATGAAGAAAGGAAGAAGGAAAGGAAAGGAAAATAAAGAAGAGACAAAGAAAAAAGGACATTGGAAAAAGAAAATATATAAGCAGAAGAGAAACCACAAAAAATATATTTAAAAAATGACTTCCAACCCTCCTCTCAGTAATTATACATTCTAATCAAACCTCTCTAAGATTACATTATAATTTCTTCTTTTTATAACCTATAATTTTTAATTATCAAAACCATAAGTCACAAAATTGTTTTCTTTTTTTTTTAATGCCAAAAAATCCATAAGGGGTTTCCAGTCATTGATAAATGTCTGGAAATGACTTTTCTCTAATCAAAGAAATCAGTTGGACCATCTCAGCAAGTTCAGTCAATTTCACCAACCACCTCAGAATGTTCCAATAGGAAAACTAAATCTCAACTCCAAGGAGCAGATGTTCTTCTCATTGCCAAGCCCAAGAAAGCAATTAGTCATCTTTACCATTCCTTCAACACTTGCAGTAATAAATGAAACATTCCTGCCAAAAATTAGACAAGGTGGAAGAGAAATAAATGCCTTCTGGTCAACAGCCACCGCCTAAGGTAATTACCCAAAGGTAATTTGACTTCATTCTGAGGAAACCCACAGGGGGAAAAAGAGAGAATTTTCTTTATATACTGAATCTTACTTCAAAGATGGAGGTAGCAGTACTGATATGTGCAGAAAGATTCAAACTTCACAGGCAAACAAGTCGATCTGCATTGATTCAATTATTTTATCTCCCCCTAACACAGAAGTTAATTTCCTTTCAGCACTAAATATAGTTCCCAAATTTACCAACTTCAGGAGCTCCTAATAATGAGTGATTATTATGTAACACTTAATCGGATTGAATACATCCAAGGTAATGGATGTGACTAATATAAGGCTCCAGCTTTATTGACAGGAAGATGAACTCTGGCTTAATTCAAGTGATTTAACTGGGCCTCTGATCTCCAAAGTCATACAAAGTGAGACAGACTCTCTTGCACTTGCCTAAGTTGGATAATTTCACTGTGACTTCAAGCACAGAACTAGTTAAGCAATGATTTGTTGCCATATATTTCAATGTACGCCAAGGAAATCTGCTAATTCTACCAGATGCTTCTCCACTGGAAGGAAAATGATCAAATATGGCACTTCTGCCTATTTTTTGCTTTCTCAGGGTGCCACTGAGAAGATGAATTTGGAAAGCTGGTATTAAATAACCCTTCCTTCGTTATTTAGCAATGCTCATCAGTTTTAATTTCCTTGTCACACCTGTACTGTACATTTAACTGTACGGTCTATCCATAAAGAAGCCAAATTATTATTTTCTCCAGTCTTAACAGAATGCCAATTAAAAAAGATCTAAACAGTTCTTACCCAAGCAAGCATATTCCTGCAAATAAACAATTTTTATGTAAATGTGCACTTTAATTTTAGCAGTACTTTTTCCTAGCTTCTCTCAAGTCATATTAGATGTTAAGGAATTGATATCTTCAAAAAGTGACGTGTTTAAAAACATTGATTGATTTATCAAATTTATACAGCCATTCATCCCACCAGTAATGATTATGGGTTGTTGTTTTTATCAATAAAAACATCAAGTATGATCTTGCTGTAGAAGCAAAGAATGCAACAGGAGAAAGGCTTTCCAATGGATGGGATATTTCCTCCAAATTGCAACAAAAAATTAGGTAAGTGCAACAAAAAGCTTAATTTTTCTGGACTTCATATGCAGGTATTACAGATTATAGGCAGTAATCTCATCCATCTAAAGCAGGGTTTTCCAGCCTGAAATACATCTGGATGGGTTGACTTGCATTCCCAGAATTTTCAGTATTGCCATGCTGGCTGAGGAAGTCCATATGCCTAAAGTTGCCCCAATTGGGAGTCACAATTTAAAGAAAGAATTTCTCTGATGCAATAACATGCAGCTGTATTGGCCCATTCACACAATCACTTTGCCATTTTTTTCATCCAACCCAGAACGAGGAGGCAATCATGTTGACGTAAACTATGCTGTCCCCATTGCCTGACCATAATGTGCATCTGGAATGAGACCGTGCTGTTATATTGACATGCAGTTCTCTGTGGCTAAAATTCAATCATTGCCAATTATGGGAAAAGCCATCATCAACTGCTGTGGGTGCCAGGGTATCATTGGTACGTTATGTGTGCTACATTTGTGACATATATTAAGCCAAGGATAGAATAGGCAGTTTCAGAACTTTGCATTCTCTAAGTTGCAAAGCTGATTAATCAATCAATCTGTTTTATTTTTCCCAAAAAAGTAGTTAGAGAAGCCAGGATTCTGGTCTCCCCCTGCAGCCTAAACATTAATATAGATCAAGCATCAGGACCTGGGACCAGATGGAAGAAGGCAGTCCCACAGTAGACCTACTGGGCCAAATATAGTTGAGCAGATCGCTATCCCCAGCTGAATAACAACAAGCCATTTCCTCCATCTGTTATGGGTTGTCTGAATAGAACATCTTCCATTTTCCCATGCCAGAACAACTTGGATTAGCTAAAGTCTGCCTCAGCAGCAAACTATAAACAAAATGGAAGATCGATTGTGAGGACATTTCCTCGACAAACAGTATGTGGGGCATCTTCACACACACACCATGGTAGGCAAGCTATGGGGATGAGTCCTATTTCTCAATAGTGGAAAAATACTGGCAAGCATTCTCTTTCAATTCTGGCTCCAGATTTTGAATTTTGAACTCCTCCAGATACAACACTGATGAAAGTGTTCAGTTGGAAAAGTCAACATTTATCTGTTTGCCAATAGTACTAAATATTACTTTAGCTGAAATTTGCAAAGTCCCTTGAGAGATTTCATCTGGTTGTTGTGGAGAAACAGAAAAAGCCAAGGAACTGTTTGAGTTGGATGTACAATTAGCCTAAGTGTTTACCAGCATTCCTTGTGCAGAATAGAAAACAAGCAAACAGATAATGTTCAGCAAAGAGTTCACTTGTTGAGCAGGTTTACAATAAACTTTGCAGATCAGGAACTGAAGCTCGATGTTAGAAACCTGCATCCCTACATTCCTAATATGTAAAGATGAACTCATATTATGATAAGCTTATTCAAAACAGAACAAGTCTATTGCTTCAGGCAGTTCGGGAGAACCAAAAAAAAGATCTTGTGGTTTGGCATAGGACATGGAATATTGGACTAGAAGACAATTAATTCAGTCTTCAATGTCTATGAGAAAATAATGAAGCTTCTTCTGTCTTGAGGAGCTTACCAAATAGTGACTTTCTGACCATTCCAATATTTGGATCTGTACTAATCATCTCAAACCATCGGAATATCTAAGAGAAACTGTTGATTAGACATGAGAAAGAATAGTGGCAAAAGCCAGTAGGATAAGAAGCTACTCAGTTCAGTTTTCATCCATCTAGTTCCTTATGGAGATCATCATTCAAAGGCAATCAAAACAATTTTCAGCCAATATCCTGGTTGAAAGTCAAATAAGTCCAGATAATTGATGTCACAGTTTAATTTGGAATTGGGAAAGCTACCATTTTGGCCTACAATTGCTGTGAAGTAATTGGTGGGACGATGACAATAATTTTGGCATGAAAATTGGAAGGGTGATTATGTTCCATCTGCTCCTGCTCTGTAATTTTGACATCTGGCCCATCTAAAGAGATGCACAGTCACACTTAGTCCGCACACATTATGTGTGGGGAAGCAAGAGTTTGTGGGAGTTTCTTTTTTTTATTATCGGTAGTACTGAAATGAGACATCAAGAGAGTTTCGCAAGCATTCTTCATTTTGCATTCTGTTTAAATGTATGCCCTCACTCACCCAATTAGTGCTGGGAGTTTTCTGGATAAACTCATGAAACTGGTGTTTGTGCACATTGACGATACCCATCTAATGGTTTCACAACTCCTGCTGAACTTTTCAATGCAGTCACTGCAGAGTAAGCAATCAGGGTGAAGCCGACAACACTGTGGGATAACAAAACTACAACTGTGAAAATTAAGGCTCTCTTCACAGGCTGTTGATCAAATAAAATGGCAGGTTGCTTCTTTTTGTAGAGAAAAAGATGGTGCTAAAGCAACATTTTTTTCCCTCAGTCTCCACATAGGGTGCAGCTGGGTGGCTTGCAGATGGAAGATAAGTTTGGAAGCAAATTAAGCCTGCATTGCTCTCAGCTGTACTTACTTTGTAAAAAAAAAAAAAAAACTTGGAATAAAGATTATTCATCAGGATTCCTTTTCTTCTACTTTAGAGAAATAAGGCACCAATTAAAAATAATAGTTAGAAATGACTAAATTATATAAAGGAGTCTGTGACTTTTGCATAACGTTCCAATTTATTTTAGGCTAGGGAAGACAGCTAACTAATTCATGTAGTTCCAAAAATTCAAAGGCAGACTACAATTTTCAGAATCAAATTTCTTTGTTACTAGAAGTCTACCAACCAGAACTATATACAACAGAGAAAGATGAAAATACTCCAGTGAAATAAGCAGTACTTCATGATTCCCATTTTCAGATAAAACTGCTTCTATGAACCTTAATCTACATCTGAGTTTCTACATGACAGAAATTCTATCAACCTGAAGATATTTTTCTTTGGCTAATTGGGCACAAGACACATTTGCAAACCTATTGCTAATAGACTTGAGGACACCAGTGCAGTCGGATGGATACCGTGTCATCTTCAGAATAGACTTGAGAAGTAGGTTACACTGAAAAAAGGAACTGAACTCAGGGCACCCAATTTAACCATGACTTTGTAGAGGTGCTTCTTGATTAATAATCACTCGTCCAGAAACCATGTGAATTTGTGACAGCGTTGAACAAAGGGGACTTACAACTGGTCTCCAAAGTTCTGGCCATTGCATCATCCCCATGGTCACATGATTGTGATCCAGGTGTTTGTCAACTGGTCTGGATTTCTGACCATCACAGTGTCTCGTGGTCACATGATCCCAATTTTCAATCTTCCTTACCAGCTTCCCACAAGCAAAGTCAATGGAGAAGCCAGCAGCGAAGTCATTGTCACATGAGGTCCTTGCTTCACAACAGTAACCGGGCACTGCTGGAACTGCTATTGTTAATTGGCACAGTCGAGTGACTTTGTGTTTTACAATTGCAATGCTTAGTGATGGAAATTCTGGGTTCCAATTTTTGTCACTAAATGAGGACTAATTGTACTGTGCTCCGCTTATGCGTTTTCTCCTTTAGAAGGCAAAGTTTCCATATAATAACAACATGGGAGTAATATTTTAGAATGCAATGAGGAGAACTACACAATACATTGGCAACTGTACAAATAAATCTTTCCACACAAAGATGACATGTTAGGGGGAAAGGATGTTGGTTTGGTTTTTTTTGGTTTTTTTGATACTGTATTATATTATATGAGGGCATCATTGGTGAAGAAACAATGATGTGGATACCTTTTTTCCTTGGTGCATGTAAGATATACCTGTGTAGAAAGGGTTATTTACCCATTGAGTAAACTTTGTACAATTGTACCTCGGTACTCATCATTAATTGGTTCCTGGAGGCACGACTAGTACTAAAAAGGAGTACCAAACAAACCATGTGACTAACACATCAGCCTTTGTTTCAGCCAGAAAGGGTCATGAGTCACAATGCAGCCGACATTGACAACTTCCTGCTTGTGCGCAAAGTACCAAACAAACCACAAGTATCCAGACGCAATATTCACATCAAAATAAGTCAAGTATCAAATGCAGTGAGTTTCGAAGCAATCAAGTACTGAGATATGACCATGTGGTAAGTTCTCCACATGTGCACTTTATGAAAGTTATTTTAGAAAGCTTTGCAGATTGCATTATTGTAAGGTAGATCACTCTTGCCTTTCTGTATTCAAATAAAGAAGACAGCGTGAACTCCCTATCTAACACCTCCAGGCAAATGGGGAGGAAGAGGAGCAGCTGATACTAGAAATATTGCTTCCCATAAAATGTTATTAGCAAAGGATCAGCTGCTACTGATTTCCCAAGTTATTGACAATGTATGACATTAGATCATCTCCAGATATTGCCTGCTAGAGATAATGCTTTTTTTAAAACATCACTGGTCGGATGTTAACTGTCTGAAATTGTGACCAAGGGACTGATAAAGTGTGCTACCAAGCCATTGTCTATACTCCCTGCCCTTAAGAAAGGTATTAAATGATGGTAAAAACACAGACACTTTGAACCTTGTTACATACCCAAAGGAGAATGCTATGCAACTGCTGGCTCCAATAGATCTGTCAGCTATTTCTGGGGTTCTTAGCAGGCTGAAGTAACATAGATTGAAACACATGTCTCTGCAAATGTCTTAATATTTACTCATTAAGATCTTTTTTCCTGATTTCATCCTGGTTTGAACCAATATCTTCAAATGCTAAGGACCAATGGCTCCCACTGAGCAGCAACACAATCATTTGGGTGTTGTTCAGTCATGTGGACACATCCAATTTTTTTTAACTCCATGGAGAACAGTTTGGCTGAATTCCTTCTTTATCTCCTTCTAAGTTCATATTTGTGATAGCATGAGATAGCACCTAACCATTTGTTGGTCTCTTATTCTGTAACCCCAGATGTTTTTAGATGTTGGGGTCTTCTCCAAAAGCTCTTACTTCAGCCACCAAAATGGTAATATTCAGCATATTTAAAATGATTAGTATTTCTTCCAGCAGGTTTAATTCCAACTTCTATTTCACATAATCTATCATTTCTTATGATATATTCTGCATATAAATTAAATCATACAAGGTGATAGCATAGACTCAATTCATTCCCAATTTGGAACCCACTAATTGTTCCATATTGCATTCTAATTGTTGCTTATGAACATCAGACAAATTCTTTGATATAAGGTGATCTGGTACAACCCAGTTTTTAAGATCTGACTACAAATTGTTGTGATCAGTGCAATCCAAAGTCACAGCTTAGTCCATACACCCAACTCCTGGCTGAATTGATAATTGGTTGGATGCTGCCTGACAGCTATGGGTATTTGGAGGAGGAGAAGGATTTGGAACTAGGTCCATCCAACAGTGATGACGCAACTCCCCCAGAATGCCCAGAGAGGCCAGGATCTGAGAACGATGTAGTATCAGGCTTGTCCAGCATTGGGAGAGATGGCCCACTGGATGAAGAGCCACCTGCAAGAGAGGATCAGCTGCAGAGGGCCAGCCGTGATTACAGGCTGCAGATTGTCTCTGATGAGGAACAGCTTCCTTCCCCACTCAACCCATGGGCACAGAGTGCAAAGTGGAGGGAAGCACAGAAGAGGTCGGCAAGGTTGCTTGTGAAGAAGCAGTCCTGCCCCTCCTCACAAGGAACACCTGAGATGAGGTGATTTAGCGGGAAGCTAGGGGACGTTGCATTGCCTTTGATGCACATTTTCCTGGCTTTCGTGAATACTGAATACTGCCTCATGAATCATGTTTCTTGGCTCTGAACTTCAAACTTCATTTGTGGACTTTGGACTTGGATCTCTGACTTTGGACTCCTGCGCTGTGCTTTGGTTTTTGGAACACTGGACTTGTGTTGCAGACTTGGTAGTTAAAAGTATTGGAACTTCCCTCTTTGCCTCGTGGGTCAGCTAAGACTTAGTTCGTGGGACTGGAGAATTCAGGCTGAGGAAAACCTGCAGGCGGGGGGATCATTTGGTGTTGTGTTAATTATGTAATAAAAAGACTCTACTTCACCTCTGCCTTGCCAACATGACTCAGGTCAGAATATTGAGCATTGTCTTGCTTAATGTAAGAAATACAGGTAGTCCTTGACTTACAACCGTTCATTTAGTAACCATTTGCAGTTGCAGCACTGAAAAAATTGACATACAGCCAATACTCACACTTGCAACCATCACAGAACCACTACAGTCACATGATCAAAATTCAGATGCTTGACCATTGGCACATATTTACAACGGTTGCAGCGTCCCTAGGTTACATGATGGCCAGTCATGACCTTCCCAGCCAGCCTCTATCAACCAGCAAAGTCAACAGGAGAAGCCAGATTTGTTTAACAACCACTTAACTGCAGTGATTTGCTTTACAACTGTGGTAAAAAAAAAAAAGGTGATAATATTGGGTACAACTCAATGTTATGCTCCACGTAACAACAGAAAGTCTGGCCTCAATTATGATTATAAGTCAAGGGCTACCTGTAAGTGTTATTGTTCAGCACTTTAGCATTCTTTAGTATTATAGCTTTATTTTTTTCTTGTCCTCTGGCTAAGTGCTGTGTTTTCCATACTGTATCTGCTTACAGCTGCAAGCAGAGCTTTAACTGCATATCATTCCCACTAATTATCTTAATAATTTTGTCTGATCTTCGTATAGCTCACATCATAATTGGGATGTACAAGGCCCTAGGAAGAACATGTACTTATAGGAGTCTTCACTATAATCTTTTTAGTTAGATAATTGAGTTTTAATCGTACCATGGTTGGGTTTTTTTTCTCATTGCCAAGAGTCATGAAAGGTATTAGGACACAAATCAAATCAAATCAAATCAAATTAATAATTAAACATGAAGTAGAAGGATTGTATTTCTGCATTAAAACTTAGACCTATAGGAACTGGAAATTATCCTGTTAGACTTGGATGGGGAAAAAAAATCACTGAAGCAGTCAGTTTCTCCCAATAAAGCCACTATAAATGGCAAGCTTTCCAGCATTATCAACACCAGGACCCCATAAAACCTTCCTGTTCATCAGCTGACCAATTTTATATAGTACTGCTAGCTAAACATGGGATGATCAACCTTTTTAAATATATATATATATTGAGAGATTATTTCATCAGGATTGGCTGGGAGCTTCTTGGTGGGTGCAAAGGATTTCAGTTCTGACCTTGAGAAGGAGACAGGAGAGGTAAAATGGCTTCTTAGCCATGTGAAAATAAAAAACTGAGAAAGAGACTCAGAACACGTAATGGTCTATATGGAAATGACCTCAGGATCCAGAAGAAGATGAGCAGACTAGATAATGGTCAGGTGAATGGTAGCTTAGCCCTTATGTGGATGTGGCAAACATCTCAGAAGAAACAATGCCTAGTTTCTTGGGTGTAAAGGTGAGAGGGAGAGATGGACCTGCAAGATTCTCTTAATGTAACCTTACAATAAAGGTTAAAGTTAGTACTTCTGGGTGTGCTTTTTGTTTGATTACCTCACAAGGCTGATAGAACAACTTCAACTTGACCTTGTGGTCTTTAGAAAGAGCACCGAAGATTTTGGACAGACTATGAAGATTCTGTTAAGATACCCTGCAACAATAAGGCTGCATTCCCTAGAACCCTCACAGCAGGGGTGTCAAACTCGCAACGTCACATGACGTGTCACAACTTTTTTGCCATTGCTGGCAATGGGGTGGGCGCGGTTTCGCTATGATGCATCTGGCCCGCGCGCTGGCAGTTTGACACCCCTGCCTTACAGTGTCCGTCTCTTGACCTGGCCTGCTTCAAAGGAGATGCATTCCCTGTGTAATACGTTTATTAAAAATATTTCATAGAAATATTTGTGCCTGTGCTCACTATTCATTGCACCAGCAAGCAGCTGCCTCTGAATTTGACAGTTATTACTGACAAAGGTAATCAATAGGATAACTGAGGATAAATTATGTGGGATAAATTATATATAAATTACATAAACTATAAGTAGGATGATTCAGAAATTCTGAAAGCTGTAGACATTTATCTAGACTGCTCCTCCGAGCAGTAGTGGTTTTAAAATTTAAATCCAACTGTCAATAATACAATTAGTAGGATATATTTAACTTTCTGCCTTTAATCCCTTTTAACATTCAGCGCCCACTGTTTTAATATTTTTAACTTTATAATTATTTTATACTTTATTTATGGCACTGTAAGCTCCCTAGAGTTGCTTGATAGTGAGATGAGGGGCATATAAATTTAGTTAAAAATACATATATTGATATAACTTTTTTAAAAAAAAATATCCATGTGTCCATTAGCATAAGTCCCAACCCAGTCTTGAAAACTGGTTCTTTTCCCCTAGCTCTTCGCTATAATATTTCACAAGCCCCCTCTTGAATTTGAATCGTCTCTTACAAATTGGTGTGGACTTTATCCCCTGGCATGGCTATCTTTATTGTTAAAATAAACTGTTTCTATTGTTGGTGCAAAGGTGACCAAAAAGCAAGTACTGTAGCGCATAACGCCAGACACATCACTAGAAGGCAAAACTGGTTTCACTTATTTTAGCTGTGTCATGGGGGGAAATTCACTGGAGAAAAAACAATTGTATTGGGAAGAGTTAGTGGTGAAAGGAAACTAGGCCACCAAAAAACATAGTGGCTGGACACCATCAAAGCTGACACCAGCCAGAACATAAAACAACTCAAGGAAGTAGTGCAAGATTGGAAAATATGGAGAGACCTGGCCCATAGAATCACCAAGAATTGGACATAACTGAATGGATAACATCATCATCATTGTTGGTTTTAACCTGTATAAACCACCTGCAGTCTTATATGAGTGGGTGGCCATAAAAACTGAAATTATAAACAATTTAAAACATTTAGTAACACTCCAAAAAAGTTTCCTGGAGGCCAGTTTTCATTCAAGCAAGGACAAAAGAAAAGCTTCCTTTTTTGTGAGTAAGGGAAGAGCTGTCAATAGAAATCAAAATCTTCCGCCACGGGATCATGACTATATTTAAATAAAAAAAACCAAATGGTGGCTTCAAGTTGGTTGCAGCAAAGCAGCCAATCCTTTTGCAAAGTCATCTCCTGGAGAAAGGGAATTAAAAAGGGCAGTAGCTGAAGATAATACTTGCTTACCATATTGTAATGCACAAAAGCCTTTGGTTAATGGATTGCAATTCTGTTTTAATTAGTCAAGTATAGGATAAAAAATTCCATGAGTCCAGTTCTATGAGTCCAAATTTTTGTTTACTCATGTTTCTGCTCCCTTTTCCATGCATGGTTGAAAAGCAACAGAGGCTACACTATAGCTGTGCACCGTGATTCATGCACTCATTGTTTCACTGGAGTAGAAAGTAGTCTGGATTCCCAGATAGGAAAGACTGCATTTCAGAATAGCGAGAGACAGTGAAGGATAGCTTGGTTGCAAGGAAGAGGATCAAGGCAGCTCCTCCTTAAGAGTTCTCAGAGTACATCTTTAATGATGCAAGTAGTTGTTTCAGTTTGGCAAAATTTTGTCTATAGGTGAGGAATTATAAGAGAAAATTCTTAGAAGAATCCCAGCATGTCTTTCTTGTTCCAAAGGTGCTTTTTCAAAAGACAACTGGACTGTCTTTGTTTTTCCTTGAAGACATTTCACTTCTCATCCAAGAAGCTTCTTCAGTTCTTGGGTGAGAAACAAAACATCTTCAAGGAAAAACAAAGAAAGTCCAGTTGTCTTTTGAAAAAGCATCTTTGGGACAACCAGGACCTGGATGACTGAGAATCTCCAAAGAAATGTCTTTCTTGGTTTTTGAAGCTTGGCATCTATGCAGAGAATTTGGAAATGACACATGTGTTTGGTCTGGATATCAAAAGTGAGCCATATGTTTTATGGATGTCTTAGGCAGAAATATTGGCTACAAAAAGCCAAGGACACTGATAGTGACATTTGAAAGCAGGGAAGGAAGGGAGAGAAAGAAAGACTGTAGGAGAATTGGGAACTGGGGCAATGAGATATGCTGACTGCACAAGGAATATGAGTAATGAAAGCTGAGAGGAGACATAGAGAACAAGATTGGGGCTGGACAATCTCATGGGATATGGTGCAATGGGAGCTGTTGAGGGGAAAAAGAGGCAACATATGCCAGCCTTTCCCTATTCATTCTATAAAGTCATTTTGGGATCCCTGCGGTTTTGTTTTGGCCAAAACCAGAATTTTGTTTCTACTGAACTCATGGCTGATCTAGAATGGTTTTGTAGAACTTCCAATGCAGTATACTTCTTTCAGGTTTAAAATGAAACATATTTTCTATTTTGTGCATATACACACTCTCATTTCCTATCTGTGTCAACTGAAATACACAACCATAAAACTATTGCATGATATCTGGCAGGCATAAGTAACCAGGAACAGGAGTTCTTCCAAAGGTGCTTTTCAAAAGACATCTGGACTTTCTTAGGTTTTTTCCTTGAAAATGTCAGCACTAAAGAAGCTTCCTGAGTGAGAAGGGAAATGTTTTCAAGGAAAAAATTAAGAAAGTCCAGTTGCCTTTTGAAAAGCACCTTTGGGACAACCATGACCTGGATGATTGAGAATCTCCATAGATAGGAACAGGAATTGAGTTCGAAGCACTAAAAGTTCATTACATGTTACTGATACACAAGTATCTGATCTACTAACAACCAAGGCAAATTGGTGCTAGATAAGAGTCAAGAGAATTCATGGAAAGCTGGACTTGGGTCTCTTGTGGGAGTGTAGGACTCCAAGCTGGTACCCATTTGACCCCGCTTTCAGGCTCCACCTGGTCCTTCCCTACAATTGCTAGTGCAAGTAAGTGAAGATGAAAACTTTGGAATTTGCATCAGGTGAAAATTCTCCCATTCTCATGAGTAATAAGTAAATCCCTCAGCATCCATATTTTACAAGATATAAATATTGGATTTTGTATTGATTATGTGCCCATTAGCACATTAGCACCACATACTGTGAACAGATTTTCTTGATGGTGATCTGCCCTAACCTGGACTTTCAAATCTTCCAACAATGCACCCTTTGCCCTTGTCAATCTCCCTTGCTTCTGGTGATCGTTTTTTCTTTCCTTCCACTTTTCCCAGCATTATAGGTTTCTCCACAGAACATTTGGTATTGATGACACATATATTATCTTGGCTGGTAAACTAACAGCAGGGAAAAAAATCCCATAATGTTTTGCGCATGTTCAAAGAAAATCCTTGAAAATTCTTTAAGCAGTGTGGGGGTGAAATCCATATTTTGAATATAATAGAGCTGGAAGAGACTTTGGAGGTCTTCTAGTCCAGCCCCCTCCTCAAGCAGGAGAACCTATACCATCTCAGACAAGTGACTGTCTAGCGTCTTCTTAAAAATCTCCAGTGATGGAACGCCGATTTCTGGAAGCAAGCTGTTCCACTGGTTAATTGTCCTCACTGTCAGGAAATTTCTCCTTAATTGCAGGTTGCTTCTCTCTTTGATCAGTTTCCAACCATTGCTTCTTGTCCTGCCCTCTGGTGCTTTGGAAAATAACATGACCCCCTCTTCTTTGTGGCAGCCCCCCTATTTTAAATAGTGCATTACAAACTTCCTTTCATAGACTACCCCGACTCTGAGTCATTTGTTATCAATGTATTTCCATATTCATACTGTTGGAACCACACCATTATAAGAGTCTAGCACTTCTGTCAATTTGGAATCCCATCAGCCTGCTTGGTACAAGGTAAATTCACTGATTTTCTCTGATAACCCGCAGTGGATAGAGTTCTAAAGCTCTTTCCGCCTCTCCAATCCTTCTTCTCCTCATCAGAATTGGTCCCAAGCGGCAATGTCTGTGATTCCGAGGAGCTATTTTTGTTGAAACCCAGTTCAGTTTATACACCATCAGTTCTCTCTGTTCAACAACTCAACTAGAGTCATTAAAAAAGCAAGCATATTGTTATGAAACAGGGTGAAACGTTGGTCTAAAGAGCAGATGGTGCTGCCTTAACAGACACACAACAAAGAGTTCCAGAATTAGAGCTTTCTATGATAGCTGCATTGTTTACCTAGAGGATTATAGGATACAGTTCAATGAACTTTATAAGCTGTATTGGACTGATCGGGCAAGATCCTTATCTGGGAAGCAGGAGAGCACACTTCACAGTTTGCAACTGTAAAACTTCAAAATTAATGAAACAAAGCGATTTGAGAAGCTGACAGGTGTAAAGAAACACTGTGCCAACAAAACAATAGAATGGAACAAGGGGGGGGGGGGAACCCAGCTGTAACTGCAGCTCTGTGAAATGATCTTAAAGAACAAAACCATTTTTCCAAACAATCATTCTCCTTTCTATAGAATATTCAAGGGTGTATTCTGTAGCAGTGGTTCCCAACTTTATCAGGATTTGGAGGGGAGCTACTATGTTCTATTTAAAGTGTAGAATATGTCCATGTCAATTTTTTTGTCATTTTTCGTAATTTAACTTCAAAACAAATATGTAAATGTACACAAATTAATATCTTTTAGTTTTTCCTCTCTGTAATCCAACATGCACCACTGAAAACATATATAAAACCAGCAGATATAAGAAAAACTCCCAAATAAAAAAAATCATGAAGGATTTTGGGGGAAAAAGACACCCCAGAGTCCTGTTCAGATGTTACTAGCTTCAATTGGCCCAGAATGCAGCAGAACGGACAATGATCTTTTACTTCTCTACTTGGTGCCTGATTGCTTCTGGGTGTGATTTTAGTGAGTAGGTAGTCACCAGTACTAATATTCTAGTATTTGTGGCTACCTGTAAAGCCCTATTTGGGGCTGGTTACCTTAGGGACCACCTATCTCCATCAGCCCGACTGACACAATCTGACAGGGTTGGTGTGCTCTCCAGTTTCTGTCAATTAAAAATTGACACCTATGGGGACCCCAGAAGCACGCTGTTTCTATGCAGTTCCCGCCATGTGGAATGAGGTTTCAAGCAGCCCCACATTATTGATATTTCAAAGTGTTGTGAAGACATGACTCTTTGGCAAGTGTGATTAAAGCACCCTGTTTTTCTTATTCTTTGTTTCCCCCATCTGTCATGTTTTTTTTCTTTTATGCTGTGTTCTTTCCTTGTTTTTAAATGTTTTTAACAATATGTAAACCACCCTGAGTAGCTAGGAGTTGGGCAGCATATGTAATTTAATACATTTGTCATTATCATTATTACCATTATATAAGAAATTGAATTGGGGGTGAATTCCGCCCCCCAAAAAGAAAATACACTCCATTCAGAGATAATTCCTAAATGGGGAAATAAATCTTCTTTTGAGAAAAAAACAGTATTGCTTCAGCATCCTACTTAGTGGATGCTGATAACACCATTCCCTAGTTGGGAAACTAAAGCTAACAGTTATAATTTCTCTTCACCCCCGCATGTCTCCTTCATCCAGGTGTTTTTCTGACAGAAACAGTTTGGGGTTCAGTGACATTTATTCTCATGATATAACATAACTTGAGTGGGAAGATATGGGTGAATACATTAGCCTTGCCTTCTAACTCTTTCTGCCTTGGGTCTTTATTCATGCAGAACAAAACTCTGAAAGAAGCTACACAACCACTTTCAGATGGATGGTTTTGCAAATGATTGGGATCATTTGTGAAGTCCCTTTCTGAGGGACAAGAAGACATTAGAAGCGCAGTTTGCAGGTATACCCAACTTGCGAATCTTTTTAGATTTTTAAGCTATGTGCAGGCAACTGATTATATTGTGGTTTTGTCTCACTGGAGAAGATTCATGAAGACTTGGTTTTCCTAAAGGTTGCTTTGATTTCATGTTTATCTCTCTCAAATAATTCTAAATTATCTTGATTTGGAATAGGATTGACCAGATCTGACCTAATGTATATTTTATATATTTTTACATAAAATCATAAGCTCTGGGAAAAAATGTGTCATTTAAAAAATTACTTCACAAAATACTGAACAAACTATCCTGTTATTCCTAAGCATTGCCTAGAGATCCTACAACTTTAAACAAGAATCCTATCTTCATCAAATAATATCCTTTTCTTTTTATTGTTGTTTCCAAATGATCTAAGAAGTTCCAGAGCAACTTTCTGTAATGTTTTCCAAACTGGTCTCTGAAGAAATATTTCTCCACAAATAGTTTTCCCACTTTAGTCTTACATCAGAACTTTGTAGGGCTGAAGGCAAGGTTACTTCTTTCTCCCTGTGAGATATGATTTTACTTTTAAAAATGTATCTTGTTAATTTAAAAAAAAAAAACAATGGATGATCAGAAATCAAATTTATTTTACCACCTTGCTAATGGAAATAGTCAGTATGAGCAAGTTAATTCAACAGAAGTTTAAAGTTGTACCAGTTACTTTCAATGAGTAAGCAATGAGTAAGGACTTCCTTTGATATTGCTTACTTTTGTAAGACCTTCAGAAATAATTGCCTTTCAAATAGCAATTCATTCAAATAGCCAGGACTCTGCTACAGTAAGCAGCCACGTGTTTCAAAAACCAAAAAAAAAAAAATATGATATCCAATGATAATGATCCCCTAGCATCTGCGATTTAAAGATATACTGCCTCCAAGTCAGCCATTTTTATTACTGTTTGCTACATGAAGGGAATTACACAGATTTTCTTACTGCTTGAGACATGGATTCTTCTGGACAGATGGCCATCCCAAAGCAATTGAATGTATCAGATGGATCAGTAGCTTTCATTGAAGGCAATGAAGCTAATCAATCAAATATAAAATATATTTTAGGTTTTTTGCATACACAGCCATTGAATTCAATGGAGAAAAGCAAAGGAGAAAAAAAAACTTCCTTTGGCACAGGATGCAATGAAGAGAGACATATGGGAAAGGTATCCTCAAACTGAGCTTCATTGAAAAGAACTTTATCCATGTATTAGGGAAGTGATTTGCCACTTCCGCTTTCTATGATTTTTTTTTTTAGTACTTAGTCTAGTCAATAGACCAGAAAATCTCAAGCAGCCCATCATTTGAATATAGCCAGATGTTGCCACCTCATGTGAGGTGAGAAAAGAAAAGAAAAAGAAGAGCTTCATTGAACACAAAATTCCCCCAGCCCTCCAGCCCATTCTTTCTTTCTTAAACTATCCAAGTTTATTATCTAAGGTAGGAAATCCCATAAGCACTTCTCTGTGTGTGTCAGTAAAAATATAGGCATTAAACCTGAATAGCTGGCAATCAAGTCTCTTTTTGTCATTCCTAAACTCTGGTTCTTAGGGTAGCTACCTCACCCTTCCTATTGGTAGAGATGGTCTTGGGTTTATCCCCTTAGTATTGACTTCTCGTACACCTTTAAGATTATTCTGACATTCAGATATTGTCTGTTGAATTTTCCATACTCTGTGATCTAAATTCTTGGAGAACATCATTTGCTAAATTCTTACATGTCAGGCTATTAAAGAGATTAGGGAGAGAGATTCGTTTCCAGAAAGAAAATGAGAATCCTAGCTATTTCTAAACAAGTTCATAATCATATAGCTGATAGACTTATTTATCCAGGAAATTTTCCAATGTTTTTCTAAGCCAAGGTGAATCAGTGATTGTAATAGCATCTGGCTGCAGTGGGTTTTTTTTAAGTTAATGGCACAATTGTACAAAACAGTTTATCAGCTCTAAACCCTATGCAGCAATATTGGATGACCCTGTTATAATTTTGCTTCAGAACACTTCTTCATTTTTGTGGTTTCTGCAGGAATCTCCCATAAAATCAGAAATACAATGAATACCTAAGCAAAGTGCCTGGCCTGATTATATCAGCCAACTGATTTCAAAGACCTGAATTGTTAGCACTAAATTTTCATTGATCCCCTTCTCCATTCCGTTTGGAGTACATAATTGTTCACAAAACTGGGACACTGTCAGTTCTAGTCCCAACTAGATGACTCTCGGCCAATCAGTCTCTTTCAGATCTAGGAAGAAGGCAATAGCAAACCACTTCAGAAAACCTTATCAAGGATTTGTAGAACTGTAAGGACTTATCCAAGCAGTTGCAAGAAATGAAGACTGACTCAAAGGAACAACAAAAAGTTTCACACAAGATACTAATCTAATATAAACCAGGACAATTTATATTTTGGGAAACCAGCTTTTGAAGGTTGCAGATAATTGCTTTTGTCATAAAATAGTTGATTGGCAAGGCTTGAAGGATGTAATATATTATAGGAACATGGAGGTCTATGTTAACCAGTTCATATGTGCTTCTGCAGGTCATTTTTTATCTCCTTTTTTTCAATTCCATCATTACTGAATTATGTCTAGAATTATATATTCAATATGGAAATTACTTCTGTTATGTTGGATTACAAACTATATGCAATCTGCTTGAATCACACTGACCATTATTCATACTGACCATTAATAGTGTATCCATGACCAAGTACAAATGAACAGCCAGTGTAGTGCCAATGAAAATTAAACAAAACATTGGACTGAAAGATCTAGATTCTCCATGAGGCTGTTTTAAAAATTGCAACTGGAAAAAATGAGAGAAGGGGCAGGAATAGAGTGGTAACCCTTCCTTCTTTGATCTAAATGTTCCTGCCAACATTATAACTAACTTTGCAAAATAAGTTATTCAAATGTCTTACTTGTTTTATTTGAGCATCAGTGTCAAAGGGAGTGTGTTTTGTGCTTTTCTAGAGTTTCTACAGCCACCTCAATACTGGAAAGCGTTTTTGCCCAACCTTGCTATTTACTGAGATGTCCCCACGGTATCTTTTCTAACTCTCATTGCAAGTTCTTTCACACATTATCTTTTCTCCTTAAAAACTGCTTAAAGTCTTCATCCTTAATGTTTAAGCTCATTGGTCATTGAAATGGAAGGTCATTCAGAGGTGGTTCAGGCAAAGTTATTTAGGACTGATGCAGGATAATTGCCCAGAGACAAGTATATATGTGTTTGAATTTAGAAGATGTCAACAGGATGTTATTTCATGCTGTTGTTGTCCCTTTGATACAAATGTACATTTTCCTGGGATCGTGTGTCCATTTTGCAAACTTAGGAAAAGATGTGGCCTCTGCCAGAAAGAGGAGTATAAGTACACTTCCTCTTCAATCCTAAATAGCTGCACATCCCTGGTTCAGCCACTAGATACCTCTGACATCAGAAAGGAATATTCCTTAATTGAACAAAGCAAGGGCTAAGGAGATTCTCAGTCATCCAGGTCATGGTTGTCCCAAAGGTGCTTTTTTTTCCTGAGGCAAGTGGACTTTCTTGTTTTTCTTCATCCTGAACAAAGCAGTATTCATGCCTTCAGTTATCATTTGCATTTGTCACCAATGTCTATAACCAGGAGACCTTTACTTTTCAAGAGAAGAAAAATAGAAGAAAAGAAGAGTGATTGATTTATGCACTTACTCAGTGGTTTATTGATCATATTTCTATTCTTTTTTCATGATTAAAAACTATCTCAAGTGAGCAAATTTAATAATATCTAAGCTGGTGACTTCTCTGGAGGGTCTAAAATCCAACCTAACTTTTTTTTTTCCCTTCTCAGAAAGAAGCTATAGGAAGGGATGCTTCACTTGGGACTCCTTCCCATATTAGGCAAAAGTACAGTCTGAATTGCAAGCTCTCCCTCCCCATGATTTAAACTTTTTTCTGCTGCATCTCTCTTTGGGCTGTTATTGTTGATAATGATGATGTTCTCAAACGCTGCAGGAAATTTGTATAAAACACACAAATTGCCTTAGCTATCACACAGGATAGAAATGGCTCATCCAGGAGGACCCCAAGTCCAGTGGTGAGATTCAGCCAGTCCGCACTACTTCGGTAGAACTGGTAGCTAATTTCTTGTTGCCCAGGCACAGGATGGATTTCCGGAAGCGGCATCCACACAGAGAACCGGTTGTTCACATATTTGAATCCCACCACTGCCCAAGTCCATGAAGCAACTGAAGACAGCCTTCATCTATTTGGCAGAACACAGGCACCCAGCCTGACCGCAAACCTCTCTAGACTTTCAAATGACAGCAGCTTTCTGTCTTCTAGTGGGACTTTCTTGTTAATCACATTTATCTTTACTAGTCTGAACCCAGCATTAGATGAAAATCCAGGGCATCCGTTATGTCCCATGTTTTGATCTTGTAAGATTAATGGCTCTAGTGTTATCCCCTCAGCACAGGCCAGGGCAAAAAAAAAAAAGCAAACCACATAAATGTGTGTACAGTTGCTTTTTTATGATTCGGTGAATGTAAACATCAGACAAAGGTAAAATTTTGACCCTGTGCCTTATAACTGCAACCTGTACTTTATAATAGATCAGTGTGGTTGCTTTAGTGTGAATTTTAAAAGGCTTTTGCCAAATTGGGAGTGTTGTTTCATAAAAGAGAACCTTATCTTCCTCCCTCCCTCTATCTTTTCAAGAAAATCACTGCTAATTTGAAATTATTTGCAGGAACTGAAGTAACCTTTCTCAAGCCCAGCTAAACTGTTCTGCATCTCCCATGATCTTAATAAAATAAAGCCTCTATTGAGTTGAGCTCAATGTGAACTCATCTCTGCAGGGGTTTTTTGTCATCCCTAATATTAACTAAATTTATGCCTGCTCAGCTTCATATCCCAAACGTCAATCTGATGCTGCCAATTATTGGGCATATTTACTGAGCTGTGTTGCCTTCTTTTGTTCCTACTGCAGGATTTCAAAAAAGCAGAGTGAATAATAGAAATTAACTCTATGCCTAAAGCAAGGACAGATGGCCAGACTAGATGCCTTGGAAGGTATGAACTGTATCATGCCAGCAATGAAAATAGCCTGGCTGTCTTGTTTTTGTTTGAGAAAAAAGAATAAACTCAGAACCATATTGAGAATTCCCTGAAAAACCAAATATTTGGCATGGTTGCCAATTATATGATTGAATGGCATATCTGTAAAAATGTAAAAAAAAGTTAAAAAAAAGATGTTGAGACTCTAGAAAGAGTGCATAAAAGAGCAACAAAGATGATCAGGGGACTGGAGACTAAAACATATAAAGAACGGAATTGGGTATGTCTAGTTTAATTTAAAAAAAAAAGGTCTAGGGGTGATATGATAGCAGTGTTCCAATATCTCAGAGGTTGCCACAAAGAGAAGGGAATCAAGCTATTCCCCAAAGTACCTGAGGGCAGGACAAGAAGTAATGGATGGAAACTAATTGAGGAGAGAAGCAACCTAGAACTAAGAAGAAATTTCCTGACAGTTAAAACAATTAATCAGTGGAGCAACCTGCCTCCAGAAGTTGTGACTGTTGCAACACTGGAAGTTTTTAAGAAGAGACTGGACAATCATTTGTCTGAAATGGTATAGGGTTTCCTACCTGAGCAGGGGGTTGGACTAGAAGACCTCCAAGGTCCCTTCCAACCCTATTATTCTATTCTATTCTATTCTATTCTATTCTACTCTACTCTACTCTACTCTACTCTACTCTACTCTACTCCTCTACTCTACTCTACTCTACAGTCTATTCTACTCTACTCTACTCTACTCTATTCTATTCTATTCTATTCTATTCCATTATCAGTTAAAGAGCCAAGTTATCAGATATAAAATTTTAATTCTCTATACTGATGTCTTTCAAACCACTCTTTCTGCCTTAAAGTCATGAAATGGGTTTAGGCATAAAGTTGGGCAGGGCTGGGCTTCCTAGTTCTGCCAACACATTGCACACCTGGGCTGAGCTCAGTGTCTACACCTGATTCTGAAAGCTTTTGTCAGTTTAGCTTGAATGGAAAAATACACTTGTAAAAATGCTGATGGGTTATTTTTTATAATGTTCTTCAAGTTACTCTATCTCATGGGTGTCAAACTCGCCGCGCCATGTGACGTGTCGTGACGTGTCTCATTTTTTTTGCATTGCAGGAGCTGGGGTGGGTGTGGCCTCTGTATGATGCAACCAGCCTGTGGGCCAGCAGTTTGACACCCCTGCTCTATCCAATGAAGTTATTGGAGAATATTGTGCAGTCCACTAATTTCTGTACTATGATACAGACAGCAATAACAATAGCACTTAGACTTATATACCGCTTCATAGTGCTTTACAGCCCTCTAAGTGGTTTACAGAGTTAGCATATTGCCTCCAACAATCTGGGTCCTCATTTTACTGACCTTGGAAGGATGGAGACTCAGTCAAACTTGAGCCCTAAGGATCGAACTCCAGACTGTAGGCAGAGTTTGCCTGCAATACTGCATTCTAACCACTGTGCTACCACAGCTCAAGGATAATATCAATATCCTTTAGTTTTGTCACGTAATCAATTGGTTGTATTGTAATTTATTTATTCATTCATTCAATTACAGACCACCTGACTCTGGGTGTCTCTGCTTACATTTAAAACATTGGAACAGTTAAAAAGAGAAATAGGTCACAAAGACTCAGAAGACAAACTCTAAATAATGATCAACTACAATCTTCATTTCAAAACTGTTAATTATATATTTAAATATGTAATTTATAGATAACCAAAATGCATAATTTAGAAAATTATATACAAACTATATTCATTTTAGCAAGAGCCATATCAAAACAAACCTGAACTTCCTTGTCCTTTTTTGAAAAAAGAAATGGAAAGTTGGGAGAATGCATTCATGGCGAGTAATGAAAAACTGAAAAGAGATGAACGTAAATTAATCTATACCTTCCTATTAATTAATTATTTGCATAATTCAGCAATTATGTATTATTTGTTAGCATATTTGGGGGATGATAAGGTTTATTTATGAAGGATGAATAGCGAATCACATTAAGTGATGCCACTATAACTTATATGTTTTCTAAACTTGTTCATAATCCCTGCTATTTTTTTCTAGAACCTAATGCAGATGTGGTAAAATATTTTTTTTCCCCTTCCATTCAATTGTGTCTTATTCTCAGAGATTGCCAGAACAAGTCCCTGCAGTTTTACTGGCCAGGTTTGTCAGAAGTGATTTACCATTGCCTTCTTCCTGAGGCTGAGTGTGTGTGACTGGCCCAAGTCATCCAGCAGACTTTGTGATTAAGGTGACAATTCACAGTCTCCTCTAGTCTGATGCCTTAATCACTCCACAATATTGGCTTCTCTAGAATTAGTATGCTTGAATTAAAATAAAGGTGTATTTTACGCAACATAATTATTACAGCTTCTGTTCCTTTCTCTAACTCAACTGGGCCCCATTTATCAGCTTACAAACAAAAGCAGATCCCATTTCCAAGATGCCTTTCAATCACATAGATGAACTGAGTCAGAATTCTGAAGTTTAAAAACAACAATAGCAATATCACTTAGACTTATATACTGCTTCATAGTGCTTTACAACACTCTCTGGGTTGTTTGGAGAGTCAGCATAGTGCCCCCAACAATCTGGATCCTCATTTTACTAACCTTAAAAGGATAGAAAGCTGAGTCAACCCTGAACCAGTCAGAATCAAACTGCTGGCAGTAAGCAGAAATAGCCCGCAATTCTGCATTCTAACCACTGCACCATCACAGCTCTACTCTAAATATAGTTTTGCTTTCATTTGGAAGGCCAGGTTCAGGCATATGATTCCAAATGACAAGGATGTCAATCTGCCCATCCTGATTTAATTTCCTCTTTAGTTTATATTTTCCATATTTATAGTATTATTGTGGATTTACTTATTATTATGGCCTCTTATTGATACTGAGTTTTTAGATTGTATTGGGGAGGCTATGCTTAATAATACATAATAAATACATAATTGGTATCAACAACTATCTGTCAGAAGCTGAGATTCAGGATTCATGCTGAATGAGCAGCATTTGACCTCTTGTTCATCTCTTTTCATAACACATGTTGCATTGACTCTGAGTTCATATATAAAATGACCAAACAGTTGAGACTGCTTTTTTTAAGTGTTTTTGTTCGCTGTTATCCCAGCAGGCAATTTAAAAAAAAAAATGCCATCCAACTTGTAATAAAAATTATGTTTATCCGTCAGCTATCATTTTTGCTTTGAAACAATACAGTATGTAATAAATCTGCAGCTCACCTTACATGCTACCATCTCATTTCTGGAAGTAAGAAAATCTCTGATTTTGTAGGTGTGACTCAGTTAGAGGCAAAGCTACTGCTGATGTCATTTTCTATCTCCAAAGGATGCTTTTTAAAAAACATATGGTGTTAACACTGAATCTACTCTCCCATCTGGAATAATGTTTCAAAAAGTGAAAGATTGTAAAAAAAAATGCCACACAGAACTGAGAGTTTTTCCCAGTAGTTTCTCTCACAAGTAGCAGAATGCAGCTTCCTCCTTTTTAAAGAACATTTATTCAATTATATATGTAAATGGTGTCCAAAAACTGTGCCACACCTGTTCCTTCCAGCTGTCTACTAAATAGGAACACTGGTATCTGCATGAAGCTACTGTCCATGCATTCAAATCTGCGGAAAGGTAGAACGGTAGTTTCTATTTGCAAGTAACAAGACTGTGTTTATTCAAAGTGAAACAAAATATAAAGCTATATACATTAAGAATGGAATGGCTGCCATGGATTGGTGGCATTGGCAAACATTTACTATTTCAGCAGCCCTAAGAAATAATGTTCATTAAGCATTGGGTCACATCTTGCAAACTTCAAGTGGAGAAATGTTTGTGTCTCATTCTCTTCTGCCTGTTGGCAAGGGCAGCTAGGCAAAGCAAGACTCTAAATGCACATCAGCCAATGTATGTGCACACATAAACACAATGCACACTTTGGACAAAAAGTTATCTAGCAATTTACGTTCATAATAATAAGGTGGAATGGAGAAGTTCTAAGGAGGCAAGACTATTGCTTTATCTTGTTGTCTTGACTGACATAGACCTTTTAGCCAAAAATAGGACTGCAATGTGAAATGTATTAAATTTAGATAGTTAGTTTCCTAAGCAACCAACAATAAATATGATTTCTCCCCATCCAACAAGCTGCAACATAAGGAATTATCCATCCAAGGATAATAGCCTGTGAATGGCTGGATGGCTGGATGATAGATGGAGTATGGATGGATGGATGGATGGATGGATAGATGGATGGATGGATGGATGGATGGACGGTCAGATAGACAGACAGACAGTCTAAATCATTGCTAGGAATATTAACTCATAGAGTGATCAGTTCCTCAAATTAGTCTGCATAATGACTTTAATCACTGTATCCAAATCTAAGTATTTATATTGTGTACTATGGGGAAAAAAAGCTTTCACTGTTTAAATTAATAATAAATTCATGTTGTAAAACTTACAAAGTTTTGGCTGCTGGGTAGTACAGAAATATGTGTCATAAATAACTGAATAAAGAAAAATTTAAGTCAATTTCCCAGTGTACAAGAATGTGTGGGGAAACCCAAAATATTGAAATAACTCTTGGAGTTACATTTTAACTGATTGGGTTTATCCTGTTGAAGGAAAAGTATTGATTTTTCTGATCAATTTAGATACTGAAATATATTTTGCATGTCCTTCCATGAATGGGGTCCAGGATAGCTGTTGCTCTCCATACAACTTTCCCTCCCCCCCCCCCAAAAAAAAAATCTTCCTGAAATTAAACCATGTAATTCAGGTGAAACATACAGACCAATAAGATCTCCTATCTGGCAAATCAATTCTTCACCATCATTTTGTAATCATTTGAAAAACAACACCTTTTTGTGTCATAGGTGTGAATTTTATCATTTTTCCACTGTTTCACGCATCGATCTTCATTACTTATTGATTAAGACAAGAGATATCTTGCATGTATTCATAAATGAATACATATATGAAAACACCCTTTCAGATCTATTCCCCTTTATCGCAACAATTTTTTTCAGTAACCCTGATTCACATATGCAATCCGTTGATCAATAAACACTAAGAAGTCAAGTAATACTTAAGTATACATGAACCATTCCATGGTTAATACTGGCAATGATTATTACCTCCCAGTTTGAATATTGACTGAAAAGCATGTATTCCAGGCAATCATCCTCACTTAGCAACCTTTCAAAGTTATGACAGCCCCCCAAAAGGTACTTTTCAAACTTTCAGAGTTTCAGTGACACATACACACAAACACACAAACACAGTCACATGACCACATTTTGGGTACTTTGTAACTAACTCATCATTATGGTCAGTTGCAGTGTTCTACAACCACGTGATGTGATTTACAACATTTTTGGCCAGAAGCAAGACTTTTTGGCTGATTTCTGGCAGAATGTGTCCATAGGAATGCATTCACTTTACAACCACTGCAAAAAAGATTGTAAAATTGGATTGGTCATGTGGGTGCCCTGTCTTACAAGTGTCATGACTTACAACAGAAATTCCAGGCTCCCTTATAGTCATAAGTCAAGGACTAGCTGAACAACACAGTGTTTCTCAATCTTGGCAACTTTAAGATGTCTAGACCTCAACTCCCATAATTCCCCAGTCAGTATTTTATCTGGGGAAATTTGGGAGTCAAAGTCCTCCCAATTTATAGTTCCTAAAGTTGAGAAACACTGGCATAATAATTAATGTTGTCCTGTCGGAGTTTTTCATTTCCTTCGCCCATGCAGACAAAGATCATCTTCTCATTTTGTAAAAGAGCACTGGAGGCTCATGAGGTGTTTGTAATATTAGCTCTGATTACAAATTAACATGCTGTGTGGTTGAAACAAGATGCTCTTTCAGAAGCCTCAAAAACACTGGTACTTGCGCAAATTCCCCAAACTATAATGCTGAATCACCCTCATTGTCCTTCCTTCAAAAATCTGAAGGATATGATACATTCCCAAGGTTGAAGAGAAGTGAAGGACCATTTTGCTTAGGTCCCTAGCCACTTATTAGTTGTTCCATGGTCAACCCTCTCACAGTCATCAAGACAATTGGTCACAAAACACAATTATCTAGAACAATTAACCAGACAAGCAACATAATAAATAACAAGACACATAACAACTCAGCGCATCTTGTGCTAAACACATTTTGAGAGCAATTGTTTCTCAAGGGATCTTTTCATAATCTATCATCCATTCTCATTAAGGAATAATATAAAGAACAAGGACATCTTTTAACAAAACATGATTTGAGCATGCTTTCAAGAATGGATTTAAGAGATGAAATAGTCAGCCTTAAAAACCCATTCCTGAATTAAATGTTTTTATGGGGCTTTGGGGCAAAAAGTCATTAACCCATACACACAAAAAGAAACACTGATAAGAGAAATGGCAATAATAAGAGAAAGCAGAAAATAAGTTTTTCAGTGAAAATAATTTAATAAAGTACATCTAACATGCAGGACTTCAGCCTGGCCCCTTCTTGCTCCCATATCATAATTCTACTCCATGCATGCAATTATGTGAATCATTTTTCCTTATTTTAATAGTGGAATGATATTGTCTGCATTTAAGAAAATACATACAGTAGCATCTAATGATATTCCTGCCATATATATCTGTCAACTGATTGTGTTTCATGAACAAATGATAAATCTGGGGTGCATAAAACAATATGTCATAGCTGCAAAAGCTGGATTTCTCTGTGTAACCTCTACTTGTTTACTTCAGAGCTGGCAGCCCCTGCTTATTAAAAACACACTGTAACTGGTTTCATAGATCACATTATGCTATAATGTGGTTTGTTTCATTTTGATTGAGAGTAAAATGTCAACACCATAGTTGCCATTGGTAAATTGTGTTTTATAGCATAGGGTTATAGGTGAACATGGCTAGCTGTGGTTTATTCAAAAAACAATTGTTAAAGAAAACAATATCATAGTACAATCAACTCAGTGTCTTTATAAAAATTACTGTATTTATGCTACAGTACTCCAGAGGATTATTAGATGCTAGCAAAGAGATTAAGAGAATTCTAATTTTGCTTTATACAAAGAAGCTTGTAATCTGGGATGCTTTTTATCTACTACGGTTGGAAACTTATTTCATTAGTCTAGGCCAGGGGTGTCAAACTGCCGGACACGTCACCAGGAAACTGCACCCACCCCATTGCCGGCAATGGAGAAAAAACTCTGATACGTCATGCGACGTCACATGACATCGTGAATTTGACATGTCTGGTCTAGGCCACTGTTGACAAGTCTGTCCTTTATGCCCATAGATTTACTTGCTTTACTGTAGAGTTACAAAATAAAAGGGGCCACATTGGTTCATGTGGTTAGGATGCTAAACCAAAAGACCACTGAAAGATGGACAGCTCAACAGTTCAAAACCCAAGAGCGAGCTATGTGATAGAATGAGCTCCCATCAATTTTCCCCAGCTCTTGTCCACCTAGCAGTTGGCAAGCATGCAAATGCAAGTAGATAAATAAGTACTGCTTTGGTGGGAAAATACCACAGACATGAAAGGAGCCTTTTAGGCATTCCTTGGGCAGTGGTGATGTCACCGGCTAATCCTTTCAATCCAGAAGCACCTTGGTAGGTGCTTCCAACATGAATGTAGTAGCAGTACAAAGTAAAAACTACATCTTAAAATCCTGGTTGATTGTGAATAAGGCTGTGTGGTGCTTCAGAACTGCTTTAGAACAGGTGCTTTAAAAGGTGTAGGAATAAAAACATAGCATACCACATGTCTGTGACTTGTGAACTCCAAGATCCTAAAAAAAAAAAATAGCAGGAGCTGCTTTCATAATCCACAGACAGGTAATGTATTCACATTCCTTGCATCTTCCTGCTTCAGGCAACCTAAACACAGATTCTGTATTTGGATGTTACTAGATGGACATCAGAATCAAACTGACTGCATAATGACAAATAGGAAATGGAGAAGTGCAATCCCATTATCCAGGTGCAGATAATGGAATAGGCCAGGAATAATTGGTGTCAAGAGTATGAGTTAAATATAGAAAATTAAAGATAGTAGCTCTGGCAGAAAGATATAATCACGAGAACATACAGTCAGAATTAAAAATCAATGTATGGAACAGTTTCAGTGTATTTATCTTATGAGAAAGAGAATCTTCTAAAATAAAAATAAAAATAATGCTTCCAAGATGAAGGTAGCTCTTAGTGATTTTTTTTATTATTATTATAAATTTTTAGAATTTTACAATAAAAACCCCTTCCCCAATCCCTCCCAACCCACCCCAAAACCCTCCCCCATTCTTCCCAGAGCTGAATACAGGGTTAACTAGAACTTAAAAGAAAAAACTTTTAAACGCAAATAAACCTTAAACAAATATAATTACATTCAATGAACAAATTATTAAATACTTTAACTCCATTATATATAAAAAACAGAAAGAGAAAAAAAAATAAAAAAATAAAAAATAATAATAATAAAAAACACACACACAAAAAAAACACAAAACTATTCTACACTTCTAAATAATATCTTAAACTTTAAATATAAATTATTCAAAAGCTAAATGATATTTTCTTATATCATACTTATATTGTATAAAATTTATCCATCTTTTCCACACCAAGAGGTACTTCTCTTGCGATTGATCTTTCAAGAAAGCCGAAATTTTTGCCATTTCAGCTAAATAAGAAACTTTAAAAAAACCATTCTTGCAAAGTAGGCAAAGATTCCTTCTTCCAATATTGCCCTATTAACAACCTTGCCGCTGTAATTAAATTTAACATTAAAATAATCTCTTTGTCATCACAATCAGAAACAATACCCAACAAAAACAGTTGTGGGGTAAATTTTATCCTTCTTTTGAAAATTCTTTGAATATTCCACCATATCTTAATCCAAAAGGCTTTTATACTTTTACATGACCACCAGATATGATGATACGTTGCATCCAAGCAGCCACATCTCCAACATTTAGGCTGCAAATTTGAATACATTTTTTGTGGATCAAGGTGCCATCTATAAAACATTTTATAGAAATTTTCCCATGAAAACTCATAAATGTTCCTCTCCACGGAAATCTTTAGTAAAAGGTGAAAGATTTATACGATCTGAAGAGAAACCAGAGCAGCTCTTAGTGATTTTATCAACTTGTCTATGTAAATTTTTGGCAATGTTCTAGAAGTGGCTTGGCTTGCTTATGATATTCTGACTATGAAGAAAACACTGCAGCGGGAGCAAAATATTTGCTTCCATAGATCTGGGAACTGATATAAATAATCTTGAGGTTGTATTTATCATTTGGAGAGAGAAGAATTTATCTTTGTGGATGGTGTCTACTTACCTCATCATACTTTTCTAAATGCTACCATAAGCTCGAGAGCAAAGAGCCAGGGAAAACAGAAAGCATAAGCTTAAATCTGTTTACTAAAAAGCAGAACTCGCTAAGCATAACAGTCTTGCTCATTAAGATAAATTAAGTGAAGAAAAAACTTCTTGCTTGCCTTATCAAACTGTGAGAGTTTGCTGTTGTTTTTATTTGAGAAATTTGATAAGAAATCATTCTCACCAAACTTTCCTTTCTTCTCTTGGTCCCCTGAACTCACATAAGTTTCTCATCTTTTGTTACCAAATCATTTTCAAAGCATCCATAGGTGCTTTGACGGATGCATTGACAAGTACGTGCCCTTTAAGAACAGCACGGCCGGTACTAATGAGTGGACCAATGACCCTTTCAAGGGTTAGAGCGCAAAGGTGGCCAGTTATATAAACTAACTCCTGGATCTGGTGTTTTTTACACTCTGACGATGTCGGTAGTTTGGCCGACGAAAGCTTAGTACTTTTTGTAGATTAAACAGCTTTGGTTTAAGATTTTTATCCTGGTAAAAGTATTCAGATACTTTTATTACTGCCAATATATATGTATATATATATATATATATATATATATATATATATATATATATATATATATATATATATATATATATATGCAGGAAGTTTTCAGACAGATGTCTAATTGATTACACCTTGACATTTTTTAACTGCTATACTGCAGTTTTACTTTTTACAATCTCTTTTGCCTTGCAGCCCCCAACTAGGGGCGTTAAGCAGGCTCAAGTCGCAACTGCGAAACATTACAAATCCAAATTTCTTTTTCTGACAAAGAATTAAAGAATTAAATTGGGAGACTAAGATGGCCATTTCAAGCTCATTCTGCTCTCGTCAGTTAGCCACACCCTTTATGGGATTCGAACCTGGGCAGGTTCGAATCCCATAAAGGGTGTGGCTAACCGACGAGAGCAGAATGAGCTCGAAATGGCCATCTTAGTCTCCCAATTAATTTCTTTAATTTTTGTCAGAAAAGAAATTTGGATATATATATATATATATATATATATATATATATATATATATATATATATATATATATATATATATATCATATGTCTTTCTCAATCTGCTCTTGAGATGTGTAGAACAGGACGTCTCGCTTTGGTTTGGTAGCCTGAGTAATAAATGAAATTGTTCATCCAATGTTATATGAAATGTTATTCACATTCCTCCTTCATCATTTCAGACATGCTTGATGTGGAAAGAAGCATCTAAGGATTAATGCTGAAATGATTTAAGAGTTCCCATTGGCTCCAATTCATAATTCAGTGATAGGACATGGAAAAAGGGATGGACAGCATCTCTCTTGTTCTTACTCAATCCTTCCTTTAAACTTGGCTGGGTTTTCAAACTGAAAAGCAAAATTTCAGTCCAATGAGAACAAAAATGATAAGTCACAGAAGGATGTGGGAGCCGAAATCACTGTTTCTAAGCTAAGGAACTTTGTTTTAATGTGCTGAGTCTCACATCACAGCAATGTCAAAATATGACACAATTCAGCTTTACAGTTTGGAGAGAATTTGGCAGTTCTAACTGAAAACCTCTAAAATACATTTTTTAAAAGATACATTTAAATGTTTTAATATATTAAAATATTGATATAGGACTTGCTAATATATAACACATAAGCCTGTTAAGAAGATTTAAGGTAGTCTCAACTAGAGATGGGAAAGAAAATCTATTTAGCATATAAGTGATATCCTGCCATCCTCCAAAATTTGCATTTCACTAAATTTTTGCAATGTAATTTGCCAATTAAGAAAAACCCTTTTCTATTTAAAAAAAAATATGCACAAAAAATGCATACTAACAAAAATCATGTGCAAAAACAAATCGCCATAAGGAAAAATTCATTGTAACAACCTTGAATTAGATAAAATTGTTACCAAAATATGCAAAGGCATATTTGTGTGTATAAGTGTGTGTGTGTGTGTGTGTGTGTTTTAAAAGGAAGTGTTCATATTCATATCTACAAACATGTGAAAGAAACCAGGATTTTTAACTTCACTCATTTATTAATTTGAGTTACTTACTCCATATTAAGTGTTGATTTGTATATGAGGAAGAGTGATCATATATAGAATGCTGTATTATGTAACACATGCCAAATAATGTCAAACTAATTGAAAGTTGCCTGCAATGGGTCCCCTTCTATTCATGAAAAAAATACTTCCATTCATTAAAAGTCAGAACTGGACTAACCTGCTTTCAATCAAGTATATAAAACGTTCACGTTCACCTTAAACACACTGTCAGATGTAGCTCGTTAAAAAATACAGCAGCTACTAAATGTAGTGGTTTCCTTATCAAAGCCTGAAAGTCATAATCTTCTTAACTGAAGCCCAACCAAAGCTTTAGGTAAAAAAAATCTCAAGGTAGGTCTTAAAGGTCAGCAAAGGATCCTTGCTAATGTATTTTCCCCTGAGAGAGGAGAATAATAATCATCTTGGAAACATATGTCTACAAAACAGAAGCAGATGGGTGAAAATTAATTTGACATGATCAGAGAATTCATTGTTAAAAGCATGGTATCAGACATAAGGGCAGCACCGTCTCATAGCCATGATGGATTCTTCACCAATTTTCTGTTTGCTCATTTCTCTGATTAGAGGAGGGAGGATGAACTCAAAAGCTTTCTGAAATCCATGAAGCATACCTCTTAGAATAAAATTCAATACTTGATTTCCATAAGAGCATATAATATATTTTGATGATGTTCTTAAGAGCCACCGAAGGGACTGGCACACTTAGAATGAACTCAGATAGAAATAGTTTGTACATGCTGTCTACTGCAATCAATAAACCTTAAAAATGCTTAACTATTTATAACTATAATTTTATTCTGACCTTGACAAGGAATATACAGTGACTTGGGATCATCCAGTAACTTTCACAGTTTGACAGTGATGCAATTAGAAAGGATAAGTAATCAAAATGCCTTCATTTGTGATTATAGTTCCAACTCATGCTCTAAAAAGCACCGAAATTGCAAGCTAAGATAATCATCCCACTTTCCACACCACAAAAGCTGGGGAGAAAAAAATATTCAATTTCATATACTACTGTAGAATGGCTTCGCAGATTAGGCTACATGTGTAGCCAGAGTTTGCCTTGAACTTTTAGCTTGGCATTGGGCAGGAGAAGCATAGATCCAGGAAGTTACTCTTCATCTGTAGCATCTCCAAACATTTGTCTCCAGAGCTATTTTTGATGCATCTCAACAGAGCATAAGGTTTCCTCCAGATTTCTTTCTTCTATATAGTAAATGGACAGGCAGAAAGTCAACATGTCCACAGCCTATTCAGAATCCTTCTATAGATATAACTGATTTCACGAGTGAGTTTGTAATATTGGTCTGGCTACAAATGTAATTCAATTCAATCACTCATTATTGCAGTAAAGTAGAAAAACAAGAGCTAGGTTGGTGTAGTAGTTAAAACACCAGGCTAGAAAACAAGAGACTGTGAAGTCTAGTCTTGCCTTGGTCATGAAAGCTGGTTCAGTGACTTTGGCCAGTCATTCTCTCTCAGCCCTAGGAAGGAGGTGATGGCAAACCACTTCCAAAACCTGGCCAAGAAAACTGCAGGGACCAATCCAGACAGTCACAAAAAGTCAACACACAACAGACAGGAGTAGGCCAAGGAGTCACAAAAAAGTCAACACACAACACTGACGTGAACACACCATACACACCAGAAAAAGTACAACAAAGCTCTTTGTAATTGAGCTTCACAAAAGCAAATCTATACTGCTATATCTTCACAATTAAATCTATACTGCTTACCTATAAGAAAGGCAAATTCACTCAGTTTCCATGATCTGATTACAACTAGAGTTACTGAATATACAGCACAAGTGGAAATCACATATTCTGTTGCCTAATTATCCCAACTGATACATTTAGAAAAGAAATCTATGAATTAGGAATCATATTTACAAAAGAGAGTCAGAACATAATTCTACACAATTTTTTTATTCAGAAATTCTAGTGAGTTGAACTATTTATTTCCAGGTATGTAAAAATAGGATTGCAGCTTTGGGAACTATGTACTGTATACCTGAATTTAAAAAGTTGTGGATGGCGCACAGCTGGAAATTGCAATTCAAAGAGAAATATTCAGTTTAAAATACTGTTAGTTTCCAATTTCACTTTATCAAAATCTATACCATTGGACTGAGGAAGTCTCAGAAGTGCTTTCTGCTTTATGTGTGAAAATGGCCAGGACAATTTTGACAGTTCCAACAAAATCTGAAAGTATAAAATGAGTTTCCCTCTGGGTTGTTTTTTTTTTTTTAAATGAAGGTTGTGGGATAATTCACTTATCCGGCAAAATAAATTTAAATGAAAAATAAATGAAATCTCAAATACACTTCTGCAAAAATATGGCCAGATTGTTGTACTCGCTTTTGCCTTTTTCACTGGTGCTACCCTGCTACTATCACTTGTAACATCTGTGAATATGGGCTTTGAGAGCCAATGTGGTGCAGTGGTTAATGTGTTTGATTGACATCACGAAGGTTCAGGGGTCTAGTCTTATCCTCAGCCACAGAGGTATTCTGGGTGATTTGGGGTTAATAATTCTCAGCTCAACCTATCTCATGGGGGATGGGGGGGGAGTGTCTGGGAAAAATAGGAAGGAACATGGTCTACATCTCCATGATCACATGAACGTAAAGAAGCAAACAAACAAAATAATATTAGAAAAGCAATAGCAAATTTTAATCAATACGATTTGATTTGATTTGATTTGATTTGATTCTGGCCAATCAAGCCATAAAATTGGATAATCATTGTATTATTATTTATTTATTTAATGTATGGCATACATTGTGCTAGATACAATGCAGTCCTGATGGCCTAGATTACTAGTTAATTCTGTTCAGCACTCGCATGCCTATCTTTGGTGCACCACAGGGGTCAAAACTAGCTTACACCAGCTGAGTAGTGGCACTCAAGTTGCTGGCTCTTCTGGGTTTCTCCGCCTCCCTTCGTGTTGCGTTGCCTTGCGTCTGGACAGGTCCTGAGCTGGCTTTTGCTCTCCGCACATACAAATACAATTAGGTTTTTCCCACTGAAGTGGTACCCATTTATCTACTTGCAATATTGCATGCTTTCAAACTGCTGGGTGGGCAAGAGCAGGGGAGCCAGTGGTGGAAACTCATCCCTTCTTACAGAACCAGACTCCAACCACTGGAGTGTAAACTATTTCTGACTGGCAGTTTCAGCCTCATTAAGCCACTGCACCATCACGTCCCCCAAATCATTGTATTAAAGTATTGACTACAAAATCTAACTGATATTATTCAGTGATTAACTCTACTGTACCCAAATTCTATCTTTGTTCTGTTCTTCCTGACCATAAAAACAAAAGCACTTTGCATAATAACATTAAAGAAATAAGGAAGAGACTGGAGAAAAAGTGCAAGCCATCAGCAGCAATGGAATTAAGTCAAAGGAGAATATAAAGATAAATTCTTCTTTGAGTTGAACTCCAAACTCATGACTTCATTAACATATTCATGTACATTTTTTTGGCATCGATGCAGATCACCTTGCCTACTTACCTCTTTTCTCAGAACAAAGGGTGGGGTTTTTTTGAAAATAGTCATAATTTTTTCTTTACTTGTTAGAAAATATATTTAATAGCACTTAATTTCTGCAAAGCAGACTGGATCATGACACTGAAATGCAATTTTAATATTAAGTAAAATAAAGACACCAACTTTCATGCAGGGGAAATGCTAAGACAAGTCTATAATTGCCTTAGGATACTCTTAAGGCTTATATTTAAATTGTATATCTTGAAAAAGTTTCATAGCAATTAGGAAAACCATAAGGTTTAGAAAAAAACCCATTCAGGGCTAAATTTTAATACATAATATTGGATTTGGGTACATCATCTTTATATGAAATGACTGGAAAAGACTTAATTAAAAGAATTAATTAATTCAGTGGCACGATTAGCTTCACAATCTGTCTTAGTTGCTTATGCCATTCAAACCCCACCCACTATTCACATTTTCTTTATCATTAAGATCATGCGTCTTTCAAAATTCATTGTTGCCAAGAATGGCAAACAGCAGTATAATTCTTCATTCACGTCAGAGGCCATACAGAATCGAGCAATGACTGTGAAATATAATCCTCTTAGATCAGAGGCGTCAAACTGCCGGCCCTTGGGCCAGAAGCATCACGCGGAAGCTGCACCCACCCCAGTGCCGGCAATGGCAAAACAGTCCCGATACATTGCACGCGTGATGTCGCGAGTTTGACATGTCTGTCTTAGATGGAACATGTAGTATCTTATCATTTTGCGTAGTACGATGGACAGGATACTACTTTCTTTAAAAACTAATTTTGAGGACGGGGACATATTTTAAATTAAGCATAAAATAAAAAATCTGTCTCCATGAAGCATACAGCATCTTTTGCAGATTTATAGGCATCAGATCTGAAAATAAGAAGTGCTGGAGATAATCGCCCTAAAGCAGGGGTCTCTAACCAGTGGGCCACAGCCCAATACTGGGCTGTGGCCTCCTGGCCACAGCCCTGTGGGATAGGCTGGCTAGTGCGCACACTAACCCCACTTGTGCTAGCGCTGCTGCCGCGCTGTGAAAACGGGGCACCATGCAGCCTAAATGGGGTGTCATGCGGTAAAAATGGGGCAGCACTAGCGTCCGTGCTGTGAAAACAGGGCAGGGCTAGGAAAGTTCATGTGGGCACTAGCATCGCCCCGTTTGCATCATGTGGGCACTAGCACCGCTCCGTTTGCGTCACGTGCATGCTCCCGGCCCTGTTTGCACATGCACGCATAAAATACTTCCCCTTCCTTTCCCTCTGGTCCACCAACTGAGAAAGGTTGGGGACCTCTGCCCTAAAGCACATATATCATGATCCTTTGATATATAAAATGACATGAATCAAGAAACACGCCTGTAGGCATACATAAAATGGCATAAATTTCTTCACTATATAAAGTCATTCTACATAGTCTATTATAGGGATGTTTCTCAACTTCAGCAACTTTAAGATGTGTAGACTTCTGCTCCCAGAGTTCCCCAGCCTGCATATTGGCTGGGGAATTTGGGAATTGAAGTCTACTCATCTTAAAGCTGCTGAAGTTGAGTAACACTGTTGTGTAATAAATAGGCAGACGGTGCTCTCCCTTACCCATGGATTTCACAGTGCTCCAAGATCCAACAGTTCCAAACCCAGACAATTCCAGTACACGAAATCCTCAAATAAGTTCTTCCTAAATGTTATATATTCTGCTCACATAAGCAGGCAGACATTTCCTCAAACCCCTTCCTGTTCAGGGCCTTTGCCTTTATTCCAAAATTAACCAGTTACTAATTAACCAGTAATGAATATGTTCCACAATTAAACAGCGGAACGGCTTGCCTTCAGAAACTGCGGGTGCTCCATCACTGGAGGCTTTTAAGAGGAGGCTGCACAGTCATTTGTCTAAAATGATACAGTATAAGGTTTCCTGCTTGAGCAGGGTGTTGACCCTCCAAAGTCCTTTCCAACTCTTCTGTTCTGCTCTGTTTTGTTCTGTTTTGTTCTGTTCTGTTCTGTTCTGTAAGACTGAAGGTAGAACTCCAAAAGTTGATGGAGAATAGGTTGGAATTCCTAGCCTCAGGTTTCTGCCTGGAATCTCCAAAAGTCCCAAAATCAAGTTGAATTATTCTGTTCCCAGCACTGTGTCATAGGTTCTGGATTTCTTTGGACTGGAAATATGTATACTTTGTTCCAAGATGGTATAAAACAGTCACAGAATCACATAATATGAGACTACAATCAGATAATATATATTATATTATAATATAACATAACACAATGCAGCAAAGAATATTAACACAGTACAGTGATTAAAATATTCAAGAATAAGACAAAGAGAGAGAGAGTTCTTATGGCCCTTCTGCCAGTCAGAGAGCTCCAGAGAGATGATTGTGAATGAACCCTTCAAAGTCAGCAAAGATGTGGCACCTTCCAGTTAGGTCTGCATCAAAGTTACATTCTAGGGGAGTTTTTGACTAGCTCAGGGGTCTTCAAACTTGGCCCTTTTATGACTTGTGGACTTCAACTCTCAGAATTCCTCAGCTAGCGTGCCTGGCTGAGGAATTCTGGGAGTTGAAGTCCACAACTCATAAAAGGGCCAAGTTCAAAGACCCCTGGGCTAGCTTATATAGGTTCCAAACCCGAATTAAGCACATCTGCTTTTCAGTGGTCTCATCTCACTAGGTTTTCCAAGGACAAGGAGGACAATCCTACCTTAATGCTCTATCTTCTGCCAAGAGTGAAACCCTCAAGGATCAAGGTTCAGAGTTTTGCCAAAAATGAGACCATTGGTGCTGAGAAGCCTTTCTTTATAACAGATGGTGATGAGACCATCTCAAAGTTAATCAAGGTTAATTGGATTGAAGATCGAAAAGAGCATCCTACCCTACAGAGGTGTCTCCCCAAAGGACAGAGCAAAATTAAATATTTCCCATATCTGACCATTTGTTGAGTAAAAGAAACGCTTGCTCAATTTACTGAACATATAGAATCATATAGAATTCTATGTTTCATGCACCCAAGGGAAAGAGGTACACAATTCTTCCTTATCAGTCTTCCAGTAAAAACACCAGCACTACACAATTACAGGTAATACTAAATCAGAAAAGAATTCCTGAGTTAAGGAAATGTTTCTTGGGTAGCAATAGGTAAATAGCCACTTGTTTATGAGATGGGCAGCTATATAAATTTGATAAATAAATGTCAGGTTAGCTCTGTATGAAGGTTAGTGTTTTTACTCTATTTGAATGTTTTTATTTAAGGTTAATTTATTGTCTTAATATAGCTTATGTTTTCATCTTAGTTCTTCTGTGATCTATGCAAAATGGCACCTTTTTACATCAGAGAGCTCTCAAACAGGAGCAAGTCAGGATCATCCTAGGTATGTGTGTGTTTGTGTGTATGTTTGTATTTATGGGAGGTCCTTTGTAAAAAAAATGCAATTTGTGATTGTGAATACAACTCAATTTTTATTTCTCTCAGTAGTTCTTTTTTTTTTTTTTTTGCAGGGGACTATTAACAATTAAAAAGGAAGTTTCACCTGATTTTTTTCTTATATTTATATACAGCAGATTACAAACTCCACCTTGTGCTCGTAATCCACCTCTCCAAAGAAGTGGGAGCTGCTTTTCCTAACTACATGCCTTGAAGCTACAAGGATGAGATAGTGTTGCTACAGAAGTTAAGTCTTACTTTCATCTTTTTTTTCTTTTTATTTCAAATTAAGGCTACAGGCGATCTCTGTCACATGCCAGATAAAGTCATCCTCTAAGGGTGATAGATAGCAGCATTTATAATTTACAAGGAAGGCAGGGAGACCAATTTTTCAAAAAAAAACAGGAGGATTTCTGGGAGAAGAAAGTTAAGACCACAACACTATGTCCTAAACTTAAAATACTTTTGGTCTTTTCCAAGCTTGCAGCAATAAATCCCCTAAACAAAAAATCCTGCAAAGCTTGCTGACTATTTCATAACTTTTTAATCAAGCAAAACCAGACAAAACCATTGCCCCGTTCATGTTCTTAACTTTTTCTTTAATTGACCAATGTGACTGGGAAACATTTTACAAATAGATGTATTGCTCTAAATTTTTAATTTGCAGGCAGGCTGGTAGATTTGTTTATACATGATGACAGAAAAGCCTCACTTTTGTCAGAACTATATCCTGCAATCAAGTTTGGCCTCTGTTAATAGCTAGCTTTATGTTTCTATTTGCAACTTAACAACGTATCAATCAACTTGACTTTTTTTATTTAATTAATGTGCTGATCCAATTGCTGATGTTGCTTGGACTGTTATTTGATTGGCTATTGTTTCAGTTTAAGGCTTGGACTTATATTTTATTTGCAACTTCCTGGCAATAAATGTTTACTCAGAAGTCGTTCCAGCTGTGCTCAATATAAAATAAATCCTCCCTCACATCAAACTCAACCTTTGGTGACTTCAGAGTCACATCTATGTAATTTTCTTGGCCAAGGTATGCATGTAATTTGCCAAGATTTATCTTCCAAGATGAATTTTTGGCTTCCTAGTTCAACCTACGGCTTTGGATGTACCAGCTATTTCACCATCCAAGTGCTATTTTGACTCTTTTTAGCTTTTCAAGATCAGCTATCACATGCTACAGGGGACTGCTAAGTGGGTGCGTTATCGGTTTAAGTATGAATAAATTTGCATGTAACCAAAGCAACTGCATAGGCAACTGAAGGAAACAAGAAATGGAAATTTATATAACTTGGGCAAACTACTGTTCTCCATTAAAGGCATTAATGGGGGTTTTTTTATTTATTTTTGCATTCTCTATAATAGCAACTGCAGAGGGTTAATATCATGTATGATCATTTATATGTGATATGAGTAGAAGTTTGTGAATAAAAGAGTAAGCACACAGATGCGTGAAGACCTTGGAGAGAAAAGAGATAGATAACAAAAACCAGACCCTGGCCTCCCCTTGGTCTCCAATTGCTTCAATTCCTTATTTAGGTGGATATTTTCCTTACCATATTCATGCCCGAAAGAAAATAATTTAAAGGGAAGTAATTTATGGACATAATAAATATCATTGTTTATGGTACGAGGGTGGGAGAAGAGTCCTGTAAGAATCACTGTAAGGTCATCCTATACTGTCAATCAGATGCTACATTCTAGCTCTAGAGGTTATTGTAGGGTTTACAGTATTTTATCATTCCTATATAACAACTCAGAGGTACATAACCTGTAACCTTGCTTTGTTTAGGGCTCTTTTCTATTCTTTTGGCCAGGAAGCCAGTGCGGATTGTGATTGTGCAGGCCAATAAAGGATTTCATCTATCTCCAATTGACTATGCTCCAAGAGCATAGTCATACTCCACTCAGTATCAAGGATGCAGCTGTAGAGGTGGTCAACAGTATTAAGTATCTGGGGGTGCAGATAACTAACAATCTGAATTGGTCTCTCCACACATCATCCTTAGTGAAGCGTGCAAACCAGCATCTGCATTTCCTGCATCAGATGAGGAGAGCACATCTTCCTCCTTCTGTCCTGGCCCCTTTTTACAGAGGCACGATTGAAAGCATTTTAACAAACTGCATCACTGTCTGGTTTGGTGGCAGCAGTGCCTCAGATAGAAAGTCCATACAGAGACTGGTAAGGACAGCGGAGAAGATCATAGGAAGCTTGCTTCCTGGTATTCAGGATGATGCTTATAAGCACTATGTGCTTAGAGCTCAAAGCATTGTTAGAGGTCCCACACACCCACTTTGCGGTCTGTTTCTGTTGCTCCCTCTGGGAGGAGGTTTCGAAGTATTTCTAGCAGGACTACCTGACTCTGTAATAGCTTTGTTCCCTAGGCCATCCGTCTGGTAAACTCACAAGATTCGTTTTTCTCGCCATGCACATGCATGCATAACCCGAACTAGACTGTTGTTTCTCTGTGTCATATAATATGTGGATGTATGCATAATTCTGTATTTATTTATTTATTTTGTCATATTTATGTAGTGTATATCGGAGGTGGTGACTCTTTGAGAGCTGTATGCAATGTATGCCGATTAGTGTGCATTCAAAGTGACAATAAAGTTATTATTCTATTCTATTATTCTATTCTATTCCATTCTTTTTTTGTGGGGGGGGGAATATGTGGATATTTTCCCTACCACACTTTGTAACACTCCTGAAAGAAAACAATTTCATACACATCAAAATAGCCTAGCAAAATATCCAATCAATCTATGGTCTTTTGAAATCATCCCAGCAATGAATCAATTAAAATTTTATCTGATTGGTCTACTTAGAATGATTATAGTCCAAAGGCTAATTTTCTTTCATTATCCTGCATATACAACAAAAAGTGCTTCTTAACGATGGTTAAGAGGTTTAAAAATCCATTCCATTTCAACTAAACACCTTTTGCAGTCCAAATAACTTAAAAGATGGATACAGAGGGAGGGGAGAGAGAGAGAGAGAGAGAGAGAGAGAGAGAGAGAGAGAGAGAGAGAGAGAGAGAGAGAGAGAGAGAGAGAGAGAGAGAGAGAGAGAGATGTATTTGCTGTGAACAGCTAATCTTAGGTGTGAACTGTTCTGAAAATGAGATGTAAAAAGGAGCTTTATCCCCTATCTGTGGGTTGTATTTAGCATTCTAGTAGCTCTGCTGTGTTCTTTTACCATTAAAATTATCATCGACATGGTTTGCACACTACACTAAGTTGTGGTATGCTGAGTAAAACAAAAACTCTTGGTAGCATTTGATCAATAGGTTAGGCCATAAAGCAGGACTACACACCTTTTTGTAGGGGGAAGGAAAGGGAGTTGGGGTCTATACTCCCCAAAAATAGTTGACGCAAAAGAGAAATTAAAGTTAATTTTAACTCAAATTACACCAAGTGAATTAAATGCAAGTTTAGCCAGTCCTCGACTTACAACCAGTTGCTTAGCAACCATTCAAAATTACCCTGGGGTTATTTATAACACAGATTCAAAGTTCCATCAATAGCCCCCACCCCACCCCCACTCTCCTGGCCGAAGTTCAACACTCAAAAACAGGACTGCATTTACAGCCATTTGCAACACCTCGAAGTCACATGACCACATTTTTTGATGGTTTTGCCAAATACCAGTATTTACTTCCAATTTTTGGCAAAACCATCCCCACAGCAAACCATTGTTTCGCTTCACAACCACCACAAAAAAGCTATAACATTAGGTTGGTCACATTTTCCCTCTGTTTGACAACCATCATGACTGTAAGTCAGGCTCCCTTGTGGTCATAGGTCAAGGGCTACCTGTAATGTCCTCACTCCAATATTTTTCTTACAGGAAATTGGTGGCTAGATTTTGCAAGGATTCTCAGAATTGCCATTAGCATTTCAACACTGGAGCATCAGTTGCACAGTACTGCCAAAAATCTTGACTTACAAGGCTCAATACACGTAATAATAACAATAACAACAACAACAATAATAATAATAATAATGTTGGAAGTGACCTTGGAGGTTATCTAGTCCAACCCCCTGCTCGGGCAGGAAACCCTATACCATTTCGGACAAGTGGCTGTCCAGTCTCTTCTTAAAAACCTCCATTGTTAGAGCACTCACTGCTTCTGGAGGCAGGTTGTTCCACTGGTTAATTGTTCTAACTGTCAGAAATTTTCTCCTTAGTTCTAGGTTGCTTCTCTCTTTGATGAGTTTCCATCCGTTGCTTCTTGTCCTGCCTTCAGGTGCTTCAGGGAATAGCTTGACTCCCTCTTCTTTGTGGCAGCTCATGAGATATTGAAACACTGCTATTATGTCATCCCTCATCCTTCTCTTCATTAAACTGGACATACCCAATTCCAGCAACCGTTCCTTATATGTTTTAGCCTCCAGTCCCCTAATCATCTTTGTTGCTCTTCTCTGTACTCTTCCTAGAGCCTCAACATACTTTTTACATTATGATGACCAAAACTGGATGCAGTATTCCAAGTATGGCCTTACCAAGGCATTGTAAAGTGGTATTAACATTTCACGTGATTCTATCCCTCTGTTAATGCAACCTAGCACTGTGTTGGCTTTTTTGGTAGTTGCAGCACACTGCTGGTTCACTAGTCCTCACTTACTGGCCACAACTGGGACTGGCAATTCTGTTCCCTAGCAATATGGTCATAAAGTGAAAAATCAGGTGGACTGTGCTTGACTTACAACAGCAGTTTACCAGCTCCGCTGTGATTGTTAAGCATATCACCACAGATGGTTAAATGTGACATCATATGTCACATTTAACCATCTGTGTATGAACTGGGTATGGCCAGTCTAGAGAAAAAGAAGGACTAGAGGAGACAGGATAGCAGTATTCCAATATTTATTTGAGGGGCTGCCCCAAAATAGAGGGGGTTAAACCTACTTTTTAAAGAACCAGAAGGCAACATAAGAAACAATGGATGGAAATTAATCAAGGAGAGAAGCAATCTAGAATTAAGGAGAAACTTCCTAACATAACATTTTTAAGAAGAGATTGGACAGCCACTTGTCTGAAAAGGTATAGGGTCTCCTGCTTGAGCAGGGGGTTGGACTAGAAAACCTCCAAGGTCTCTTCCAGCTCTATTCTGATTTGATATGACCATCTGCCAGCTTCCTCATTGACTTTGCATGTCAGAAGCTATGTGAAGATTGTGAAAGGTGAATATAAGACTACAGGATGCGATGACCATTGTAAAGGCTCTGAAGACATGGTTTTGCCAGAAGACCTGGGGAACCCAGAGTGGGATTAAATCCAACAAATGGCTTATCTGATTGTATCACCAGGAGGTTGGGAATTATCCTTTTTATTGTTTGTACATTGGATTTTTACTTTTTGTAAATTGCCTAGAGTCATTGAGTGGGTGGCTATATAAATTCTCATGAATGAATGAATGAATGAAATATGAGCACCAGTTGTCAAGCACCCAAATTGTGATCACATGATTGTGGAGATGCTGCAATGGCCGCAACTTTGAGGACCAGTTTAACTCTCCTTTTGCAGTACTGTCATAACTTCAAATGATTGTTGAACAAATGATCAGTAAGGGAGCACAACCTGTAGTTGGGTTCCTGGAATACACTACTTGAAAATGAAATGGATTACATCCAGGGGTGTCAAACTCAATCGTGTCACATGACATATCATGATTTTTTGCCTTTGGAGGAGCCAGGGTGAGCGTGACCTGTGCATGATGCATCCAGCCCATAGGTCGCCAGTTTGACACCCCTGGATTACATTATGGCTTAGTGCAGGGCTCCTCAACTTTGGCAACTTTAAGATTTAAGCTTTGCTGGCTGAGGAATTCTGGGAGTTGAAATCCACAAGTCTTAAAGTTGCCAAGGTTGAGGACCCCTGGCTTAGTGCATCAAATGAACCCAACCATTATCTCACAGTGGGATTGTGACTAGCAATCCAAGCCTGGCCTGCAAAATGATACCATTTTGTTTGTCCACATCCAAAATGTCAGAATAAGAGATTCACAAAAGATAGAGGTTCTGCCTTTCTCTGTTGTCCTTGCTCTTCATGGCACTAAGGTGCCAAGCTCATGTATTCCTAATTGTAAAATTGCCTTCAATAATAGGACTCATGAATAAGAAGAGTCTTTGCATATAGAATGCTTTCTGCAAAGAATACTTACCAATGGACAGGCCTGCTTTGCTTCATATGCCTCAGACCCAATATTTTTATATAGCACTTTCTGTCCCACTTTTCAGATTTTGAGAGGGAACTTATTTCATTGCTTGATTTTTATTGCACCTTTCTACAATGACTTCTTTTTTTTTTTTTTTTTTTTTTGCTGGAACCTAATTGCCAATCTTGCATTTGCATTGGAAATAGCTTATATAACTATTCTACATGATTGCAGGTGACTCAAATTAAGTCCGTTTCTGTCATCCTATTACTAAGATGACAGATAACTGACAGAGAAGGCTGGGAACTCTTATTTGTAAATAAGACCAACAGCCCCTGAAAGAATATGAAATATATCTCGTTTCGGAACTCAAGGTTATTTTTTTTTCTGAGTTGTGTAAAATCAGACTGCTCTGTATTTTGCCGCAGGAGGTCTCCCAATTGTTAAAAGAACAACAATAACAACATAAGGACCTTGAACTGGATTGCTAGATTTCACTTGACTAAAGGTTTGGCAAAAGGAAAAAAAAAGGGTAAAAATTTAGCCCAGGGTTGTATATAAAAATAAAATGGATTAAAACATTTAACAACACAGGAAAGAAAGCGTCATGACCTGTTCCCTGCTGGCCTTTAGATTTCTGGATTTAGGGAAATGAACAGATGTTATATCCTTGAAATGCACTTTCTGTTGGGTTAAGAAGCTTAAGTTCTTTATTAGCTATTTGAAAGTTCTTGAAACTAGTGGTTAATTGTTAATTAGCTTTACTTGCTTTTATTAGTTTTAATTATATTTTAACTGTTTTTAATGTCATGATTTAAAGCTTGTTTTGATTATAAATTCCCAAATAACTTTGGTGGTCAGTAGTTATGAAATGTACCCTTCAAAACTTACTAGCCAGACAAGCTCATTCAAAACACATTTTCTTCCAAACTCAGGTTTCTGCACATACACAAAAGAAAGAATTGCCTTTTGATTTTTATCTTTATATTTCAGTATATGCTTAAGTCCAATTTTTTCCCCCTGTGGTTAGTGTAAGAAATTGAATGTTGGTTGTGAATATTTTTTCCAGTAACATGTTTTTTAATCAAATAATATTCAATAATAATATTGCAAAAGGGAGCTTTACTTGGAACTGCTTACATCCTGCGACAATGTAACCTTTAATACCATCAGACAACAATATCTGCCTATCCCAGGTCCTTGGGAACAAAAATGCCACACCTGATCTAAATATTTGGCTGACTGTGCAAGTATACATAACAACGTAGCCATTTATCATAGACCAGCACCCTCTTGTGCAGTTTTAGGTTTTTCAATTTAACCAGCTTGCCAGCTGCTGTATAGTGTAATTGGGAACTGTTTAAGCTATCTCCTGCAGCCCTGCATATTTACAACTTTAATATTGTTCAAAGGTGTTTTTAATAACTTTCTATTTTATAATATGGTTTTTAATTTTTGAAATATATATTTTAGTAAAGTTTTATTTTCCTTTACCTCTTGTGAGATTGATCTATTGCCAGAGTAAGGGGGAGTGGGGAAGACTGATATAGCTGGTCCATGCCTCAGTGTTATGTGGCCAGGAAGCGGTACAGTCGTAATTATTTTACTTTATTCACTTTTAACCCAGTTACTGCCAGAAGAAGTTGGAACCCTAACTCTCCCCAATAACAGGACTGTGGCACACCTTAGAACAGCGGTTCTCAACCTATGGGTCGCGACCCCATTTGGGGTCGATCAACCATTTTTCGGGGGTCGCCAAAGAAGGTGATCCACCATTTTCTCCCCTCAGGGGGCGGCGCCACGCATGCACAGAACGTTTGTGTGACGGGGGTCGCCGTCACACAAACGTTGAGAACCACTGCCTTAGAAGATAGATGGCAGTAGAGAAAACTGGAAACAGAAAATGGGACTTTAGTGTCTTCAGCAAGAAAGCTTCTAAAAGAGAAAGTTTTAATGCTCTATCCTATAGGGTCCACGCACCACAACATAAATAAAATATTAGGGTGGACTCATCTGAGCTATAATAATTAAGTGAATCACTGAAGTTTTAAGTTAGTAACACAGTTGTTAAGTGAATCTGGCTTCCCCATTGACTTTGCTTGTCAGAAGACTGCAAAAGGTGATCCCATGGCCCTGGGACACTGCCACGGTCATAAATATGAGTCAGTTGCCAAGCATCTGGATTTTGATCACGTGACCATGGGAACGCTGCAATGGTCATAAGTGTGAAAAATGGTCATAAGTCATTCTTTTCAGGGCCATGAAGGGTCACTACACAAACTGCTGTAAGCCTTCGAGTTTTTCAAAATATGTTTCTAAGAATGCAATTTTTTTCTCTAAGGAATTTTTTTTTAAAAAAAAGAAACAATATAATGACATCTCATCCCTAAAATAGACCAATAAGTTTCTCTTTGGATTGCTAAGAGCATAAATCAAAAGTTCTGTCACACTTTTCACAGTTGACTTGAGTTTATTTGAATGGAAATGGAGTGACACTAATGATCTGCTGTAAATTATGACAACCTCTCTTTAATTCAGAGCATTGTGGGAGCTGATCTGCCTTTCAAGCCTCTATCAATTTTGTAGTAGTTTAAATGTCACAGCATCCCACAAAGAGGCACATGAATCGTAAGTACACAATAATCCTAAGAAATAACTGTTATAAAATCCCTGCTCTTTATTCAGCACAATCCTTTCAGATTCCCTTGGGACATGGAATGACTATTCAGCCAATTTAAATCTATAATGTGATTGTTCCCAGAAACAGTCTGTAATATTTGCTGGGTTTGTGTGCTCTATAGTTTACTGAGTTTGGGAATAAGGAAAAAGGAGGAAGAAGGAAGAAGAGGAGGAGGAAGCCTGTGACATTATACATCACATTATACATTGCATTACGTGTAGTCCTCAACTTACTATGACAATTGGGCCCAAACGTTCTGTTGCTGAGACATTTGTTAAGTGAGTTTTGCCCCATTTTATGACCTTTCCTGCCACAGTTGTTAGGTGAATCACTGCAGTTGTTGAGTCAGCAACATGGTTCTTAAGTGAATCTGGCTTCCCCATTGACTTTGCTTGTCGGGTTACAAAACGTGATCACATGACTCTGCAAACTCCGTCATAACTACAAGTCAATTGCCAAGCATCTGAATTTTGATCATGTTACCATGAAGTTGCTGCAACGGTTGTGTGAAAAAATGGTCATAAGTCACTTTTTTCAGCGCTGTTGTAACTTCAGACCGTCAGTAAATGCACTGTTATAAGTCAAGGACTGCCAGCATATATTATTTCTAGACAAGTAGCAATAGAGCTCTCAAGGTATCCCATTTTATCATGGTTTTGTCTAACAAATACGTTGCATTTCCTTTTTTCCCTCTTCCCTTTTAAAGCCACCCTTGTTTTTTCCTACTTTAAAATGTGCTATTAGACATTTGTACAGAGAAGCCCAACTGATGCCCAGAGGTGGAATTTGAGGATGATGAAAATAATGACTTGAATGTTTTATTGGGGATAATAAACTCTATCTGTGGTTGGTTTTCCCGTTTCCTTCTTTTTCTCTCTTGGCCTTTCATAGAATCTCATCAAGTTCCTGTGGAGCCGTAGGATTCTGCTGAACACATTTTGAAAAACCATCTCTTGAATAGCCTATCAAGAGAAGCTATTCCCCTTTACTGCTTTTGAATCAGCACCCAATTGTTTGACTTACTAAAGGGAACACAAAAAGATCTGTGTTGTGCTCAAAGTGATTTTTTTTTATTTGTTCAGGTGTTAGTATCTAAAGAAGAATCTTGCAGTGTTTCTCAACCTTGACAATTTTAAGGCATGTGGACTTCAACTCCCAGAATTCCACAGCCAGCAATGCTGGCTGTGGAATTCTGGGAATTGAAGTCCATATGCCTTAAAATTGTCAAAGCTGAGAAACACTGTGTTAAAGTTTCATCTAACCATCCTTGATAAGCGGTAACTTGGATGTGAAGGCAATATCAATTCTTCTGCAGTTATTTCCCATCTACTAGCTCCTGTCTCAATGCTGTGCACAAAACAACCGCTTTTTAAACATATGGATATTGTTTAATTAGATCATGATCAGGGTCTACAACAACTTATCATGGCCAACTCACCATGGCCAATTTGCCACGGGACAACTCGCTGCGGGACAAGAGTTATGCTAATATCGAAGAAATAGTGGAACAGAATCATAAAAAAAGGATGCCAAAGGAGGGACGACATGAAATGTGAATGACAAAAATTAAAATAATTTTTGAACTATTTTAAATAACTGAACTGAATTGTTGAATTGTCCCGCAGCAAGTTGTCCTGTGGCAAGTTGGCCATGGTGAGTTGTCCTGCCACGAATTGGCCACGGCGAGTTGGCTCGGTGAGTTGACCCAATCCATCATAATCAGGCCAGCAATGGTATTCTCTGTAACACTCATTGGAAGAGAAAGTTGGACTGTGAAGAAGCAGGATAGCAAGAGCTTTGACGCTTTTGAACCCTGGTATTAAAAAATACTCCTATGAATATCACAGACAGCCAAGAAAACAAACAAATGGATCGGATGTCCCAGAATTCTCACCAGAGGCCCAAATGACCAGGTTTAAATTATCCTATTTCATACACATTATGTGAAAAGCCGGCTCTCTGGAGAAGGCTCTAATTCAGGGGTCTTCAAACTTGGCCCTTTTATGACTTGTGGACTTCAACTCCCAGAATTCCTTAGCCAGTGTGTCTGGCTGAGGAATTCTGGGAGTTGAAGTCCACAAGTCATAAAAGGGCCAAGTTTGAAGACCCCTGCTCTAATGATACAAAAGGTGAAGGAAAGAGAAGTAGAGGACAACCAGCATCATGGTGAACTGACTACATTATAGCAGTGATTGGAACACCATTGGATGATCTAAAAGAGAAGACTAGAGATGGATATGCTGGAAAAAAAGATCTATGGGGTTGCTAAGAATCAATACCAGCTTGATGGCACATAATCTATCAATATTGTTTAATTGTACTTTAAGCCATTTTTGCAGCTTTTTAATGAGTGGATTATAAATATTAGAACAATTAGGATAAATCAATTTGTTGCATAAAGCTACCCTAATTTTACAGCTATTTGCAATTTCTCCCCTGAAAGGCTAGTATCACCAGAGAAGAACCAAATTCATTACCTTTCCTCTTGGTTCCAGGATAATAGGGAAGACTGCAAACAGATAACAGGTGTTTCTACTGGTATCTAATGTGTGGTCCAGGTGCTAACTATTAATAAATAATTTCAAAGTCTCTACACTTTTTTCTTAGAACTTAAAAAAAAGGAGAACACATAAGGAAAAGGGACTAGAGAAGCACAACGTGGGGGGAGCTTTGGGATCAACTGGAATGAGAAAAGATCAGACAGCAAAATGGCTAATAATGTAGCAAGGGATAATTAACATGGAAGAGCTTCATGTGTCTCCGTTGTCCTTACGTTCTGCACCTTGTTAGAAATGGCCACCGCTAGATGGCAGCTAAGAGAAGATTAGAAACAGCTGAATCTTAACCAAAGTAATAGAATAATATTGTTTCTCAGAAATATGAATACTGGGAGAACAAACAGCTGCTGATCTTCCAGAACAAGTAATGAAAAAAATCTTCTTTCTCTTTTGCTGTTCGCTAAGCCGATGAAACAGGTTTATTTGCATAATTTTTTAAAAAGTATATCCTGTATGCTAAATTATGCATGTTTTAGTCCTAGAGGGCATTTCTCCATGTGGAGCTGTTATCTCCATAACTGTGTCTAGAAGTATTTTTAATAGATGCTTCAATTATGAGTGAAAATCCACCAGAATTCCAAATTGGCCTCATCTTAGGAAAGGCATATGTTAATTTAACACATGACTATGGCTAAATGTACTAAGTATTACACCAGATCGATCTATCTATAGAAGCATGTCTAACATGAAAATGTATGCTCCTTCCTTGGTTTGTTTTCATTTCCTTCTGCATCTGTGGGGTTTATATTACCCTGCAGCACATAGCTCTTTTAAAACCTACAAATAATCTTTATTTGCATTTGTAGAACAAATGACAAGTGTCCACCGATCAGGAAGACAGAGGAAGTCCATCTAATATGGCAAAAAGAAACTAAGATGACTGTAGTTCTTTTGTGGCTTCTTTTATTACAGTTGGAGCAAAAGAAAACCAACAAAGTAAACATTATCCCCAGCTATTATCATACAAAAATGGTAAAGCTGGTAAAGAAATGGTTCAAAAGCTGATACCTTAGGGCAGTGTTTCCCAAACTTGACAATTTTAAGGCATGTGGACTTCAACTCCCAGAATTCCACAGCCAGCGTTGCTGGCTGTGGAATTCTGGGAGTTGAAGTCCTCATGCCTTAAAATTGTCAAGTTTGGGAAACACTGCCTTAGGGCAACAGCTCCCAATCTTTTCTATACCCCGCACCCCTAGAATGCTTCTGCTATATTCTTGCACCCCTTACAAAAGTTTGAAATAACGGCAACGAATTATGCATATATGCTATAATTTTGAAAACCCAAGTTTTTGCGTGCGCGCACACACACACACACACACACACGGGAATATTGTCTCGCACCCCCAGGGGGTGCGAGCATCTCCGGTTGGGAGCCCCTGCCTTAGGGCAAGAGACCAGATCTATGCCTAGAATTGAATAAAATCATGGTTAAATGGGCCTTCAGATTTCAGGTTTGGGATAGTCAGTGCTTAAATCCAGTAAACATACACACACACACACACACACACACACACACACACACACACACCTGTAAAAAAATAAATTATTGCTAATTAATTCAAGATACCTGGGACTAAGAGAGATCAGTTCAATGTATTGGATCTGTTGGTATTTATATTTACCTCAATTCCAGCAGCTAGTTGGCTATCCTCCCATCATTTTCCTCATGAAAAAACTATGCAAGTAGGATAGGGAAAGAGAGTTGAGGCAAGATAATCAATGAACTACATAGTTTAGTTGGAATGTCAACATGAGCTTCCTTAGTCCTTGTCTAAAACTGTAATTTATTCATTTTATGGCCTTTTTCTTCATCCCTCAACATATGGAAGCATTTAAAAAGTAGAGAACATAACAAATGTGAGCCTGACATTAATTTTCCTTTCTATGCCAATGATTAATTTATGGAATAAGGAAATAGAGGTTCAAAAGTACACTTTTTGATTGTTTTCCAAACTCTTTGCTATAGATGCATGACTCACTCCCAAATTTTCGTAGCAAACATTATTCTGTGAAATACTTTGCCTTCTTGTTCTGTTTGCTGTGTTGTTGTTAACTTACAGGAGACTAATATTAACATCTTCCTGCAGTACAGAATGCTTTTGGCTCAGTGTTCCAACAAGAAAGGAATGGCAGATTGGATATAGATGGCTCCATATCTGTGGTTCTGCCATAATAACCCTTCAGTTCCATGTCAGTGGAGAAATCCCTTTTGTTTGACTAGTTTCAGTGGACTCCATCATTTCAAAGGGATAGCTCAGTCAGACTTGCAAAGCCTCCGATGGGAATTATGAACAATGTCCTATCTTCAGCATCATGGTTTTCTTTGATGCTGCAGTTGGTGGGAGAATGTCAAATATTGGCAGGTTCTTGCTACTCTGCTCTATTTATGGAGATTTACCTGACCTCATGGAGCCTGAAGGAGATAGACACCTCCTTGGCTGATGAATCGGAAGGTGCTTCAGAGAGGGTCATGTTCTTCTCCCAGTTGTTGGTGTTGACCCTCCCCACTTCTGCCCCCATCATCCTTCCCTTCCCCATGCCTTGACGAAGCGCTTAAAAAACAAAAGAGCAGATGGATCACTTTGACTGGTCTTGTTGAATGTCTTCTTCTCATCATGCGGTTGTGAAAAGAAAATGAATCAGGGGGAAAGGGACATGCCTTCCCTGTTGGAGGATGTATGTTTGGAGCAATACATAAAATGTTTGGGGATGTATTTTTGCTCTATCCTTAAAAGGGGGGAGGAGGAGAATTTGAGAGTAGAATTTCTTAACTGCGTCCTCTTTCCTCTTCAGACACTAGACAGTTGCCAGTGGGGAAAGACCTCTTAAAACATGTCTCCACTAACACACTAAACATGAATTTCAGCAAAACATTTGGAAAAAGCCCCGGCGCCAGGAGGCTTCTAACAGTCCGGCTAGAATGACTACAACTCCCAGCGTTCCTCGCGGGGCCTTTGTCCCGCTCAGAGCGCTACCTGTTCGCCTTTCCAAAGCCGCCTTGGCAGGCAGGCAGTGGGTGTTTAGCTAGCCAAGCGATCGACTGAAGCTCCTTCGGACGAGGAAGAACCGTCCCCGCTACTTGCTTACCCTCCTGCTTAGCAACTTTGGGTTTCCCTTTGACGAGAGCTTTCGAAACAAACTGCAAAGGGAAGACAGAGGACTGGAAAAGAGGCCAAGGACGGAGTGGGGGGAAAAGAAGCGGCGAGAAGACAGGGGAAGTGGCCCAAGGGAGATGAGGCATCGCTGGAGGGTGGGTTCCTGCCTCTTGCTGTCCTCAGAGGCGTCTGGAAATCTGGATCTCCGAGTCGGTGGATTCGAGCCATGGAGATCCAGCAGATTGTCCCGAAGGGTTGCGACGACCCTCCAGGGGTAGAATGGAATGGCTCTTAATCCTTAGAGCCCAATCTGGGGAGGCGACCACTGGGAGAAGTCTGGGGGGACTTCCTGGAGCAGGGGGAGGAAATCGGTTGTGTAGGTTTTGGGAGCCTCCGAGGCGCCTGAATAATCCCGCAACTTGTATGGCTGGCGGTGGGAGAGCGGCTGGGAGAGAAGCGCCTAGCATCGGTGGAGGGGGAGGTGGCTGAGGTGGGAAGGCAGAGAGGGAGGAGGGGGGTTTCTCCTAACGTGCCGGGCATTTGGCTCTCCAGTGATGTGGAGACTGAGTGTTTGGTGGCTCCTGAGCAGAGTCTGTCTGCTGTTCCCGCCGCCCTGCGCCCTCGTGTTGGCCGGGGTGCCCCTCTCTTCTTGCCACCCGCAGCCTTGCCGGATCCTGAAACGGATCGGGCATACGGTAAGGATCGGGGCGGCGCACCTGCAACCTTGGGCTACCTCCCAAGGCGGGGCAGGAGGCTGGAGAGCTCACAATGACATCCCGCTTCGAAGCGACTCTGCCGGGGAAGAATCTGGGTGGCAGGACCCCGGGACTTCAGAGAGGTGGAAAAGTGGGACCAGTGTGAGAAGGAGAGCGCACCTGGGCACCGAGAATCTGATCGACAAAGAGAGTCCGGACCAGGCGCCACAAGCGCCTCTAATACCGAGGGAGGCGCTCCTGTTGGCGGTGGAGAACCTCAACCGCGTCAAGGGGCTTCTGCCCTACAACCTTTCTCTGGAAGTGGTGATGGCTATCGAGGCGGGCCTGGGTGATCTACCTCTTTTCCCCTTTTCTTCGCCCAGCGCCTCCTCCTGGAGCAACGACCCGGTCTCCTTCTTGCAGAGCATCTGCCACACTGTGGTGGTACAAGGGGTCTCGGCCATTCTTGCCTTTCCGCAGAGCAGAAGCGAGATCTTACAGATGGACTTCGTCGCCACCGCTTTGCACATTCCAGTGATCAGCATCGTACTCAATGAGTTTCCTCGAAAGAGTCAGGTAAAAAGGGTGGCGGAGGATCGGAGTGGGAAGAGGGAAAGAGACCTGGGGTCTTGCCTCTGTGAATGTGCGCGGGGAAGTGGCGGCAGGGAGAGGACCCGCGCTCCCGGACCCGCGATAAATATTTAAGATCTTCAGCAAGAATGCCGGGAGGAGGGCGGTTCCTGTGCAAGAGTTCGGGCGAGTTGCCTTTACTTTACAAAAGCTGATTTAGAAATTCAGTACCATGGACAGCGTAACGCTTCCCAGGCAGCCAGTTCAGGTGCTGCAGCGGGACAGAAACGAGTCCCACATTCTCTCATCGATTCCCCCCCCCCACACACACACACACACAAACATACATCCTTTCGGTTAAAGCTGCTCTTTCTGTGTTATTGCTTGCGATGCTGAATTTTTACTTGGACTAGGGTTGTTTTCCCCCCTCTGAGATACAAAGGTAGTCTTTGCTCTGCCAGGTGAAGTTGCTGGAGATCTAAAGCAGCCTTTGTGCTCAGACTGTTTCCACGATCTAAGAAAAATATATGTGCATGTTTGCCTGTTTCTGTGTGTATGTATGTGTGTGTGTATGTGTGTGTTCAACCCTATTTAACTCTGAAATCAGAGACTTTGCTTGTTCTCAGAGAATTCAGGTGGAGAGCCACCCAATCCAAATAAATGAAACAAACCCTATTTTACTTTTCTTTTGTTGTGCAAACATAGTGGATGATTGCAAAATAGATTAAACATCTCAAGCTGCCTTTGTTTCCCTTGTTCCGTGTTTCTGAGATCATGTAATGTACTGATAAAGGAAAGAGAGCTACATTCTAGCAGAGAGAGAGGGAGGGAGGGAGGGAGGGAGGGAGGGGGGGAGGGAGAAGTATTAATTCCTTGGTTTGTGTATGAACCACATACAATGAAACAAATTATTTTATTTATTTATTTATTTAATTTATATAGCCACATCTTACAGGCAAGTGGCTCTGGGCGGTGTACAACAAAACTGAAATGTTATATTTGAGATGCTTGGCTATTAATCACTGTTAATAATAGAAGCCAGAATTCACATTTTCAACATTACTTCTACATATTCAAGGCACTGCACAAGTCTTAAGCAACAGAAGCTGAGCAACTTCAAATATCTGTTAAAAAGGAAACATTTCTGTTCCTACATTATATTTAGAATCTAGGATCAGTCACCAGAGATCAGTGATTTGATACCTAGTTTTTGAGAAAAGGCAATATTATACAAGTTAGTAGCCTATTATAACCTGTGAAAACTTTCTTTTCTCTCTTCATTAAGCCCAATTTACATTATTTTCTTAGAATTAAAAAGTCAGTTCAAAGTTTGAAAAGCGTTTCCTTCTTCTCCAATGCAAAGAACTGAAGAACTGGGAAGATTAAGATTACAAACCTGATTATTTAGTTTGGAATAATCCTTATTTAACTCAATGGGATTTGCTTCCATTATAAAGATAAATAAGATTTGGATGATATAACAAACTGTAATGTACGTATTCATGCAAAGAGGGAATGTGAGAATGTACTAAGGATAATGTCGTAAATATATTGACAATCAAGTCTTATGCAAAACAGAGATTTGTAAGGTTGCTGTAAAACTATAAAACTACATGTATAATTATGATATTACAGAATTATCTCTAAATTTTAAACATTTTATAGATAGCAAAAAAAACCCAAAATTTTCTAAGGCAGTATATGTTCCATTCCAGTTTGTACTTTCATTCATTGAAGAATGTGTATGTGTAATTTGAAACATTTAATTCAAATCCTACCTTCAGAAACATTAGAATATGTGATTATCCTTAATTTTAAAAATTGGGCTCCTCCTCCTCTTCCTCTGCATCTAAGGTCTTCCCCTACTTTCATAGAATTTGGTCTTTACATTATTTTTATAGCCTTTCTTCAAACATATTTCAGTATGTCAATAATCCTTTTCAAGTGTATGGCCTAAAATTGGACAAACAAATTCTAGTGCAGCGGTTCTCAACCTATGGGTCGCGACCCCATTTGGGGTCGAACGACCATTTTACGGGGGTCGCCAAACAACGCGATCCACCATTTTTCCCCCTCAGGAGGCGCCGCAGCGCATGCGCACCGCATCCATGTGACCGGGGGTCGCCGTATAAAAAGGTTGAGAACCGCTGTTCTAGTGCAACCAGGATTAAAGCAGAACAAAATTGGAGCCCTCATTCTCCTAATCTAAAGAACGCACTGCATTTCTAGAGCGGAAATGAAAATTGCATTGCCACATTTATTTATTTGGTATTCCAAACATCATCACTGATTCATATTTAGCTTCTCCTCTACTAACTTCTCTAGTTTCTTTGCAGACATAGTGCTTCTGAATTCACTAAATCACATTGAGTATTTAAGAGTAAATTTAACTCTAAAGCCGCATGTTCTGAATTTTGACCTAGTGCTCCAAAGCATGTGATATGATGGTTAAAGTCATAAACTCAGATCAGAAAACTCCAAGATTCAAGCAGTTCCTTAATCACCAATCTCACTGAATGATTTTGGGCCAGGCATTACCTCTCCCTCTACCATCAAAGAGTCATTTATCAAAGATAAAATAAAGGGAGATCCTTTGTGTCCAAACTGGAATTTCCTGCGGGAGAAAGATGGGATGCAATTGTAAAAGTTAAAGATTTATTTTTTAAAAAAAATAAGATTATATTTCTATGTCCTAAAATGAGAGCTACTTCTTCTAAATTGCAGAACCTTTTTAATCCTTTAGTCAACATGTTTAGTCAATTATATGTAGAGTACTGTTAAATCAGTTTTGGATTCTTTCAACTCAATTATGTTTATTCCATAGACAAGCTGAATTTATATAATTTCATTTATGTATTTATTGCTAGACTTATACCCTGGGTCTCCTTGGCCCTAACACCTTTGTAGTGACGCCACTCTGGTATCCAGGGTAATTACTGCTAGAAATTAGTCTGTCATGTGAGTATCCAGCTATGTCATCCTTTAGTTTCTATGAGGTGCTCATGTTTCAAGCCAACCATAACCATAGCAATCTGCATTAGATTCAGTAGTTCTGTTCTTGGATGTTGTATTAGTGTATCTGTCCTACAAGAGTGGCTCTTTATACTATGGAGTTCTAATCAAGGAACTCACAACACAAGAGTAGGACTACAAGAGGTGCTCAAAATGGCAGGAAAGCATCAAGGAAGAAGCCAACATCAAGTCCATGCCTCAAAAATATAGGCAATACCATACAATTAGAACAACCTACTTGGGTAGGAATACTCAAGCAATAATCTGAGCTCCTAAAATCCAAGTAAGAAAGTTTGGGCACATACTGCATACACCTTCCTTTTTAAAGACAAGGAAAAGTTATAGCCAGCATTCTATCCAATATTTGATTGCCTTTTGCCCAAAGCTGTCCATGCATAAATTACAGAAGATTTTATACAAGCTTAGTTCAGGCTTGATGACTCAATAGTACTTCCATTCTTATAGACTAGGAGTTGTGGGTTTTTTCAAGAACTGGTGCTGGGATACACATTCCTGGCTAATTCTGAGATATCAGGAGAAAGGCCCCTTCTCTCCATGGGTCAGTCAATCAGCCTTTCTTCCTCCTATTATTCTGATTAGGATTCATCAGGAAGGGTAATAAGCCAGGATTTGGAAACTAGTAGCCTTCCAAAGTTTGTTGAAGGTAACTCCATCAACACAAATTGTGAGAAATAATATTGGAAATGAATGGTCACAAATATCCCACCCATGTTTTCTGTTAACAGTCAGATGAATTTCTTCCCAATGACAACGATGCCACTGAAAGTATGTATCTATATGTATATTTGTATATTTGTGATGGATAGATTAATATCCTGTTCTTCAACCATCAGGTGGTCCTCATTATTTTTTATTTATAATACAGTTTGAAATTCTGTTACATCGCCATTACGCTATGTACCTTTAGCCTTGATAATGGGGACACAATTCTACTATAGCACATTCTATTCTAAAACCTCACGGTGTGTCTTTCCTCTTGCTTGGTGTCAATTTTTTTTGTTTTAAGCTGCTTCGTTAACTTTTTAGCTCCAAAGCATGATTTCCTAGCATAGTTGTTTTTGTCCAGAATGATCAACAACTTTGCTGAACATTTTCTGATGACTTTGTAAAGGGGCTCATCCTCCAGGACTGTAAAGCAACTTTATACCTCAGGAACAGTGCCAGTAATATTACTTGGAATTACTATAAACTACAAAATTAGCCTGGTCATATTTAATAATGAAAGTTATTAGCCTGTGCATGCAATTCTGCACATGCTAGTAGTATATAGCTAATGTAGAAGAATGAGCACGGACGCTGATAAAGTACAGCTTCATTTGCACTGAGCTTGCCTACAAAGCAGTTTAATGAGGTTACTGTTTGTTTTTCTGTCTCTTGATTCTCTGGCGTTCTCTATAGGCTATTTATGGGAATGGGTTATGGGATATTTGGCATATTTTGTGTCCTAACCTCTAGAGCAAAGGGCTAAAACTGTATCATTAGAATCCTTGGACCCTGAAGAAGTTAGCCTCCAAAGCATAATTTCTGTGGTTCAGTTGAGATAAAATAATCAGCTTGCTTGTAATGATTCAGAAGTAGAAACTGGGAAAACATATGCACCTTCTGGCACAAATAGCTTAAACAGTAATGGGAACTGAGGATAGAAACTAAATTGCTGAGCAAGGCCAGTATCAGAGAAAGAAGGAACATCTTCAATCTACAGCATAAGCAAGTATTTTCTATTTGGGCCAATTGCTCTTTTGGCCAAGTTTATTCTACCTGGATTCACTCCAGTTCTTCATGGCATTCTTTCCTAAACTTCAGCCTTCAAGGTGCTTCTCAATGCCAGACCTGCTAGGAAATTATCCCGGGATTGTTATTATATGGGACAGCTCTTCTGTCACTGAACTAAGAGGCCACCTTTTTCAGAATTCAAAGCTCAGAAAAATATACCAAATTAATATATTTATAAGACCGGAGTGAAAGATTTCTGGGATGTTTGGGTAGAAGGTTACAGGCTTGTATGTGAAATAGTTTAAAGTCTTGTTTTTCAGGAGGAGAGTTTTATGCCAGTTAATTTAACGGGAGCTAATTTCAGTGGGAATATGAAAGTATTTAGGCATATCCTCCAGACAAAAGCATAGGTAGTCCTCGACTTGCGAACACAACTGAGCCCAAAATTTCTGTTGTTAAGTGAAACTTTTGTTAAGTGAGCTTTGCCCCGTGTTATGACCTTTCTTGCCACAGCTGTTAAGTGAATCATTGCAGTCAATAAGTTGGTAACGTGGTTGTTAAGTGAATTTGGCTTCACCATTGACTTTGCTTGTCAGAAGATCTCAAAAGATGATCACATGACCCCGGGACACTGCAACTGTCATAAATCTGAGTTGGTTGCCAAGTATCTGAATTTCGATAACATGACAATGAGGATGCTGCAAAGGTCGTAAGTGTGAAAAACGTTCATCGGTCACTTTTTCCATTGCCGTTGTGACTTTGAATAGTCATTAAATCGAGGACTACCTGTAATCTTGCTCCCTGCTTTCCATTATGACAGCTTGACTCTTGTCTAGGTAAACAGTGGCCAAGCTTTACATGATATGAAATAAAGCCTAATGCTATTTTTCACAGGAAAAAGTGTTAGGAAAGATAGAAGGCACTGTTTTCATTCTTCAGCTCTTCCACTCATTCTCGTTAAGCTACTTTTTTTTAAATTCAGGAAAACATAATATCCATGGGATATTATTTTGCAAACTGTACCAAAGTGTTCTTAGTAAATGAAGATGATACTAGCAAAAAAATATCACTATGTCAGACAACATAAAAGGAATCCAAATGCATTAAAATTATGTTCAATCTAGGCTGAAATAAGAATTTATACAATCTTACAGTGAAATAATATTGTGAATAATACAGTGGATAAATATTGCATATTTATCCACATATTGACATATGCAATAAATATGCAATATGTCTGTGTATAATTGACTTTCATTCACTCCATGGTATGTGAAGCATTAAGAAAGTATCAATAAAATAAGAATGTGCTTGGGTGAGAAATATACACTGGTAAGATACAAGGAGATAAGAAAGAAGTAAACCTACAAATTTTCCTTTGACATACAAATGATTTCTGGTAAGTGACAAAGTGTGTCATGGAAATCTGTAGCCTAAAATAATTTTTTTCTCTATTGCCACTAATCAGTAATATATAATCAGCAGGCTCCTGGCTAACTCACCATTTCAGAAAAGAAGTGAAAGATGGAATAAGCGCAGGATCAGTGCTGATTTGTGCAAATAGAATTCCTTGAACATAAAAAATTGCCACCTATGGGAAAAGATTCTGGGTTAATCTCACACCCTGTACTATATTATAGTATAGTATACTTTAATGTTTTTAAAGTAGAAAAGCACGGATTCATTCTCTGTGATCTGAATTAGTAGAGTCAAAAATCAGTAGCACAATAATATGCAGATTAGCTCATTCAGAGCAAAACTCCTAGCATCCAATCTTCCAAAAAAGCCCAATCTCAGAGGTTTCTATGGGGACTTGAAGAGTAATTTCCTGTCAGATTACACATTGCCTTCTGCTCTAAGGATTCACTTCCTCTTTGCTCTTCTGGGGAACTGCCAGTAGTTCTATAAGATTCTTCTAGATACCCCTTTTCATCCTTAATTAAGAGATATTTGTTTTCTTCAGTTTGTATATTGTTGGGTTTTTATGCCTGACGGGATTTTCAAGACTTGTTGCTTAAACTGCAACCAGATTCTGGCTCATGGGAGCCATTAATTTACACAGTTTCTTTCTTTCTTTCTTTCTTTCTTTCTTTCTTTCTTTCTTTCTTTCTTTCTTTCTTTCTTTCTTTCTTTCTTTCTTTCTTCCTTCCTTCCTTCCTTCCTTCCTTCCTTCCTTCTTTCTTTCTTTCTTTCTTTCTTTCTTTCTTTCTTTCTGGAAGAGAGCCAGTTGGGGTAGTGGTTAAGATGTCAGGTAGAAACTGGTACACTGGGAGGTCTAGTTCTGCCATAAGCACAAAAGTAGCAGAGTGGGCCAGTCCCTCTCTCAACCCTGAGAAAAAAGCCAGGGCAAACCACTTCCCAAAAAGAACCTTGCCAGAAGTACAGGGACTTGTCCAGGCAATCAGCAGGAGTTAACATGAAGGCATCTATCTATCTATCTATCTATCTATCTATCTATCTATCTATCTATCTATCTATCTATCTATCTACCTACCTACCTACCTACCTACCTACCTACCTACCTATCCATCATCTATCTATTTATCTATCATCTATTGATCATCCGTCTGTCTATCATCTATCTATCATCTATCTATCTATTATCTATCTATCTATCTATCTATCTACCTATCTATCCATCATCTATCTATCTATCTACCTACCTACCTACCTATCCATCATCTATCTATTTATCTATCATCTATTGATCATCTGTCTATCTATCATCTATCTATTATCTATCTATCTACCTAACTATCCATCATCTATCTACCTACCTACCTATCCATCATCTATCTATTTATCTATCATCTATTGATCATCTGTCTATCTATCTATCTATCTATCTATTATCTATCTATCTATCTACCTATCTATCTATCTATTGTTAAATCTTCTATGTCACCAATCTAGTCAAAATCACTCTTTCAGCTCTCCCACGGAAAATATGCTCATCTCCAAGGATAACAGAAACTATTGCTGCAACTCTCACATTAAAAGATGGCTTCAGACTGCAAGGACATTTATTTTAAAGAGGCTTAGCTTCCAGTATGACTCAGTGTACATCCCCGCTTTGATGCCATGCAAGCACCAAAGAAGCTTAGATTGTGCTACTGGAATCATCTTCCCAGAAATCTGTTTGGGAATTCTTTCTGATTTATTTAAACAATTTCCTAGGTATTAAAGAACCAATGTAAACAGCAGCTATTGAATCTCAGAGGCAGAATAGACGACATGAGGGCAACCAATTGACAGAAGGGTAAGAGCTTTTTTTTTTTTTTTTTTTTTTGCTCTCCAAGGACTGGAATAACCTAGTGTAGCAAATCTGTACACAGTACTTTATTGTAGCCCAACAACGATTGCTCTGGGTCAACTCTACCCTTCCAGGACTTTGCAAGGTGAAATGTTGCTACATAGCTAAGTCTTTAATACTCAGTGTTTTACACTCAGTCTGTTAGTGCTCAGTTCAGACAAAGTTTCAAAGTCCACAAAGTAGCATTCAACCTTTGCCTTTCTCCAAAAGGTCTTGCACTAGTTGGGATGGGGGGCTGTTTTAGTGCGGTTGCCTCTTCTAGGTGCTGCTGAGCTCCAGGCCAAGCTCCAAGCTCTGCTTTTAAGCAGTGTTGCTTTTCAACTCTCCAGCTAAGCTCCCAAGCCAAGCTCCAGGCGAGGAATCCCACCAGGACCATAGCTTGTGGTCCTTGCAATTGACTGATAGTCTAGCCCAGAGGTCTCCAACCTTGGCAACTTTAAGACTTGTGGACTTCAACTCCCAGAATTCCTCAACCAGCCAAGCTGGCTGAGGAATTCTGGGAGTTGAAGTCCACAAGTCTTAAAGTTGCCAAGGATGAGGACCTCTGATCTAGCCTGCCTGTAATAGTTCTCAGCCTCCAGATCAGAGTTTCTCAACCTTGACAATTGTAAGGCATGTGGACTTCAACTCCCAGAATTCCACAGCCAGCAATGCTGGCTGTGGAATTCTGGGAGCTGAAGTCCACATGCCTTAAAATTGTCAAGGTTGAGAAACACTGCTCCAGATATTGCCTCTCGCTTCCTCATCTGTAGGCTGTTTGCGGTCTCCTTTTTCTCCTAAACACACACAACATTCTGTTTTAGCATTTGCTTTTGTAAGCTAAGGGTCTGGGTGAGATGAGGCTGCCTCTGGACACCAGGATATGATTCAATTAATCAGGTAGCTGGAATGCCAGCTTGTGAATAAATGAATGCACGCACAAACATATTTCTCAGGTTTCTAGGGCCATAAACTTTTATATCCTTTTGAGAAAAAACATGAGCTTTGCTGAGCCTTGGGAAGGTGGATGGGAAACATTTTGAGTGCAGCTGCTTTTCCCAAGCACAGACAGCAATTGCAGCTTTACTTCCCCACAATCTCTTCCTCGTATCTCTTTTTTATTTGGGGGAAGAGACAGAGGGGTTTAAAATCAGAGCCATAGATATTATAATACGTTGACCGCAGCAAGATTATTTTATGCACAAAAATGGAAGGACACTTTGGTTCCCAAAATGGATGAATAGGAGCAAATGTGGGTGGACTTAGCAGAGATGGCTAAGTTGACTGTTTTGATTAAAGGGGAAAAAAAAACCAATTACTTTTGTTTCTACTTGCAACCCGCTTCTGGACTTTGCATTTAAGGTAGAAAAAAAATGAAATTTTGATTTGGGGTTTTACCGATTAGATGGGAATTGTTGTTATAGGAATGGCTAGTTTATACTCCTATGTGAGGGAAGTTAGCCCAGAAAAGGAAATATTAAAAAGGGCAGGAAAATATATTTTTCACCAAAAGGATTTTTAAAAGTATTTTTTGAAAAGCAGAAACCAAACCTGGCCCCAAATCTATCTCTCTGCCCCAAGCAAGAGCTAGTCCCATACAAATGCAGATGTAAAACCATCAGAAAGTTGAAGCCAGAGCACTCAAGAAGACAAAGAGAAAGTCTGCATGCCCCACCCAAACTCTAGGAGTCATTAGTCCTATCACCTGGGAAGCAGGATATGATAATAGGATTAAACCACAGATATCAAGGCCTAGAAAAACACTCAGAAATAACCTCAAGGTTCATGCCACAGGAACAGGAAACTATTCCAAACAAGGCTAAAGGGGGTATAAAAACCTACTGCCCATGTGCTCAATTTCTCTTTCCTCTCCTCTGCTTTCTTGCAAGGACCATTTTTCTGCTTCTTCAATAAACTGTAACCTTCTTCCCAAAGCAGTCGCCATGTTGCTTATTTATCCCCAGCTTGGATGAACCAGGATGAAGACTTACTTCTGACATATGTAAAAGTAAAAAGTTGAGGTGTAATGCTATTGTCTTATTCTATTGCCCCTAGGGGAGTCGGAAGTCAATGCCTTTTCTTTCTTTTTTGCCTTTTCCCTACACTTTTTCCTTCCCTTCCCCTTCCCTAATTTTCCTACTATTTTCTTTTGTATTTTTGTATTTTGTATAATAAACTAACAAAATAAATCAACAAAATCAGAGCCATAGTGCATCCCACATCTGCAAGTGGGATTTTCCCCAATGCATTGGTTCCCCCAATTTAAAAGCTGTTCATACAGAGAAAATATAAAGAGCTCTGTGACTTTTTTTTTTCTTGGAGAGGCCTGAGCAATTAAAATTGGAAACATGCTTGGCCTCCCAGCACTGTAGCCCCATCTTCCAGGCAGCTGATAATTGATATTCTTGCTTACAGAGAAACTCCCCTGCAATTTTTTCTACCACTTCTCATTTCAGTTTGAGGGAAGGGAATTAAGTTTCAAAACACATTGAAAGGAGTGAAGAAAATCTCAGGGGTGGCTTGTGATATTTGGGTGGCATTTCATTCTGAGATTGTTAAGGAGCGGTTGTAACGTCCTGTTTTTCTCTGCACTGTACGCTCCCTATCAGTCTGCGGCTTCCAGTTTCTTGCAGTTCTGTTAAATCCCAAGACAAAACATGAGGAAGAAAATGTCCCCCTATTCATTATTTCTGGCAGTAATGGTGCTATCGCCATTGCCCTTGAAAAATGATGGGAGAATTTCTCCCTCCTCTGGAGAAATTGAGAGATAACGACTGGCCAGGCTCTCTGCCCAAAAATGCAATGGTAATCTAGAAAGAAAAATTGTGGTTATCTAACTCACTGGGAAAGACTGAGGGCAATAGAAAAAAGGGACAACAGAGAATGAGGTGGCTGGATGGAGTAGACGTGAACTTAAATGGACTTCAGAAAATGGTAGAGGACAGGAAGACCTAGAGGAACGTTGTCCATGGGGTCCCGATGGGTCGGACACGACTTCGCAATTAACAACAACAACAAACTAATTATACGATTTAGACCAGCCATATGCTACTTTCGACTAGGACAGTGATGGTGAACCTTTTAGAGACCGAGTGCCCAAAAACTAGCCCTGCCCTACTCTCCCACCTGCCCCTGCTCTGCCCTCATCCTGCCTGCTCCGCCCTCATCCTGCCCCCCACCCCGCAGGGCTACTCACCACCTCCATGGCCCGCCGCATATTGCCTAGGTGGCCTAGTAGTGCCATGGCAGCCATACCCATCGCCCGCACCCCGTAGCATCAACTGCGCCTGACGGGGCACAAAGGTGGTGTCTTGTCCCTGCTGCCTGGCTGCCATGTCCTTGGCTACGCTGCTCCGTGTAGGCCACACTTTGGGAGACTCTCCTCCAGAGGCTGCTGGGGAGAAGGGGGCTGCAGGGGGAGGGGGAGCTGGAGCAATGGCGCACATGTCCACAGAGTGCTCTGAGTGCCACCTCTGGCATACGTGCCATAGGTTTGCCACCACTGGACTTGGAGGTAGTACCCATCTGCCTCTGGCCGATCCTGAACTTGCATTTGGATAAGAGACCACCAGAAGATCCCAGAACTGCAGGCTACATTGAAACATTGTAGAAAAAGGTAGTAGCAAATCATATTATTCATTTATTTTAAACTTATTAGCCACCCAATTCCAATGTACAGGCAGTCCTCGACTTACAACAATTCATTTAGTGACCATTTGAAGTCACAACAGCACTGAAAAAAAGTGTCTTATGACCATTTTTCACACGACCATTGCAGCATCCACAGTCACATGATCAAAAATCAGACACTTGGCAACTGGCATGTATAGATGATAGTTGTAGTATCCCGGGGTCATGTGATCACCTTTTGCAACCTTCTGACCAGCCAAGTCAACGGGAAAGCCAGGTTCACTTAACAGTCATGTTACTAACAGAACAACTGCAGTGATCCACTTAACAACTGTAGCAAGAAAGGTCACAAAATGTGGTAAAATTCACTTAATTCTCTCACTTAGCAGCAGAAATGTGGGGCTCAACTGTGGTCGGAAGTGGAGGACTATCTGTACTACTTATTTATTTCTTAGCCACCCAACTCCAATGAATTATTTGTTTATTCAAGGTCTCCCACATCTAATGGAGTCCACGGATATTGACAATCAAACCATGTGGGCTTGTAATGACCAGGACCTGAATTTAGCTCAAGGGAATCTTTGCTTTATGTCTAAAGTCAGAGGGAGATCTCAGATGCCCAAATTAAGAGAACTGAATATTCCGCATATGCCTGTATTTCATATAAAAAACAGAGAGGGGATGCGTAACATGAGATGTGTTGAAAAATTGTGAAGTTATTATTTTTTTTTTAGAATATGCAAGACACACATTGTATTACCAATGTTTGATATTATGATATTCTTTCATGCTAAGAATGCCTCACCGAGTGTTATAGCTCAAGAGAAGAAGCCGTCTTCAAGGCATTAAAGCAGCTGTGTCCTCTGAAAGGTTTGGAAAAGCTGCTTTGAGACCCTTCCCCTGTTGTGTAGGCCCAGGCTAAATAGCCATTGGAACTTTATACTAGTTCACTGGTAAATTTCACAAAATGAAATTTAACGTAGAGAAGAGCAAGATTTTACACTTAGGCAAGAAAAATCAAAAGTGCAGGTACAGACTAGGTGAAAACCTGACTCAAGCTAATAACTGCAAGAGGGATCTTGGAGTCCTAGTGAACAATCCTCTAAACATGAGTCTACAGTGTACAGCAGCAGCCAAAAAAGCCAGTGCAATCTTAGGTTGCATTAACAAAGGGATAGAATCAAGACCACATGAAGTACTAGCACCGCTCTACAAAGCCTTATTCTAATACCACAATACAAAAAAAAAAATGTTGAGATTTTGGAAAGAGGTCAGAGAAGAGCAACAAAAATCATTAGGGGCCTAGAAGCTAAAATATATGAAGAACAATTGCAGGAACTGGATATACCTAGTTTAATGAAAAGAGGGACCATGGGGGACATAGATAGCAGTCTTCCAATACTTGAAGGGCTGCCACAAAGAAGAGGGGGGCAACTTATTTGCCAAACTACCTGTAGCCAGAGCAAGAAACAATGGATGGAAACTAGCCAAGTAGAGAAGCAACCTAGGACTAAGGAGAAAATTCCTAATAGTGAGAACAATTAACCAGTGGAATAAATTGCCCTCGGACATTGTGGGTGCCCCATCATGGGAGGCTTTTAAAAAGGGATTGGATAGCCATTTATCAGAAATAGCAGAGGCCTCCTGCAAGAGCAGGGGGTTGGACTACATGACCTCCAAAGTCTCTTCCAATTCTGTTTCTGTTACAAAGCAAAGCAGCTCATGCATGCAGAAACCATCTGGGGAAACTGTTTACTGAGCCTTCAACATTGCACCTTGCGGAAGTTCCTTTCAAAGGCTTTGTTCAATCCTATTTTACAACACAGTGGTGTTAGCAATTTTCTTTTTTTAATCATTCGAAATTACATGGGTCAAAAGAAGACGGTTGTTTAAAACGTCCACAATAAATCCTGTCCACAGGTCAAAGCAATGATTCAGGGATCCAGAGCATAGAGATCCCATCATTTCCTTACAAAAAAAAGCAGGAGAATTTGTGCAAAAAAGAGTAAAATGTATGGATGTCTTTGCTTTATACAATTTTATACTCCTTACAGAATTAGGTTTCTATTCATTTATTTCCTTGCTTGTCTGCCTGCCTGCCTGGCTACAGTGCAAAACCTTGGCTTTAATTCTTTTTCAAGGGACCATGGTGGAACTATGCCAACTAACTGCAAACAGCCCTGATCTTGCCAAAATTCTTCCTGATGCTTAACTTGAGTATAATTGAGTCAAAATGTGATTTTGCTGGTTTATATTTTACAGCAATCTTTGCAAACCAATATTTATACCTTAATGTGTTCTGCAAAGGCATGAATTATTGCGTTATTTAATAAACCATAGTTAAGCAACTCTATAGTATATGCCCACAGAGTTTCCTGTTGAATCAGAAAGCCCATTCTTATCTGTAAGCAAATACCTTTACCTCAAGAGCAGACTTGGGCATTTAATGGCCCTTGAGCCACCTCCGATCCTTTGGCTGTCCTTGTCTGGCCTGCAGCATCGATGGCAGGGAACGGGATGACAGAGGGCAAGGCGAGGCAGTGCTGGTAGAGGCGGAGCCATGGTGGGGAGGGGCAAGTTATGGTAGTGGCCCTCCACAACAGTCCCAGTTTCTCATGTGATCCCCCCTTGGGAAAATGAATTGCCCACCCTGCTCTAGAGGGAACTCCAAGGACATTTGGCTTGAAGGAAACATTTATATTGTTAAGTGAATTTTGCCCCATTTTAAGACTTTTCTCACCACATTTGCTAAGTGAATCACTGCACTGCTCTTCAATTTAGTAGCACGGTTGTTAAGTGAATCTGGTTTCCCCATTGACTTTGCTTGTCAAAAGTTCACAAGAGGGGAACATATGACTTTGGGACACTGCAACCGTCATAAATGTGAGTCATTTGTCAAGCGTCCGAATGTAGGTCACATGACCATGGGGATGCAGCAACAGTCATAAGTGTGAAGAATGGTCATAAGTCACTTCTTTCAATGCCATTGTAACTTCAGTTCACTAAATGAACTGTTGTAAATCGAGGATTACCTTACAATTCCTTTACAAAGATAACTCCTCTCTCCTCCTCTTTAAGGTTAAACTAGCCATAGAGAGTTTTACTACAGGCTTTTTATATTAGAGTCTTCTGGAATGGAGGGAGGAGAAGCACGACAGAGCCTGCATCAGATTACATGGACTAAGAAATTTTTTGGGATTTATGGAAGAATCAAGTGTATGCAGGCTCTTAGCATTAGTAAATTAGACCATCTTTCTTGGCATTTATTTATTCATGGATTCTGTATTTGCAAATTCGCCTACTTGTTAAATTTATTCGTAACTGCAAAATCAAATCAATACTCAGGGTGCTTTCACGGTCATTCATGGACATGCAGAATGGCAAAAAAAATGAATCACCTGTGCTCATGTTCCATCTGAGGTTTCAGTATTCAGTGTTTGCAGTGACTTTATGGAATGTAACTACCATGAAAAAGGGGAATCAATGTATCTGAGATGTGCTTAATTCCTTATCCAATTCCTTTCACAGCTACAGTATTTCCCCATGATGCTGAGCCTCCAGGGGGATGAACTTAACCTCCCGTTCCTTTACTTAGTCCTGTTCCTTGAATCTACTCATTTTTCTCTAAGTTTCTACCCATATCCGTCTTTCTGTTGAGCATTTTCTAAGTTTTTTAAAAAAATAAATAGCTAATATTTTAAAAAGAGATTTATGGTACTAATTTGTTTCTTTGGGGATAAAAACCAGAAGCACATTTCAGATGCCCTAGGCTTCTGCAAACTGATTACAGGCAGTGCCCAGGTTAAGAACAAGTACTGTTCCTTAATCCAAATTAGTATTTAAATCAGAACTCATACTTACAAAGAGACTGTCATGGTTCCGAAAGATGAAACTCTTCAAAGAACTCCAAGGCGTTGTTTACCTTAAAGAATCTTTATTCGAGCAGCATAGCATCGGCATGTACATAGGCAAAGCCAAAATCTGATTTCCCCTTCCCTGAGTACATAGTGTCAAAGCACAATTCCCTCCTCTAATTAACAGTCATAAATCACGTTCTCCAATTAGTTTGAAATGCAGGCTTTCCCTCCAGTTCTTCAACCTGCCATTTCTTATCAGCTCTTATTTCAAAAAACCTTGGTTCTCACACTAGTTACAATATTGTTATGTCTAATTAAACTCCCATGCACATTCCTCCTCCTCCCCCCCCCAGTATCATCTAATTCTAACTTTAATTCTAAGAGTAAAACATAAGAAGGAAAATGGCTGCATCTCCATATGTTGTCAAAGCAAGAACATCTGATGTTAGCAGCGTTGGCAGAGACTGCATATTATTCAAAATGGCCAGTGCTTTTAGGAACCAGTGCAAAACCACTAAAAACAGGCTGTACAGGTAGTCCTCAACTTAAGGTCACAACTGAGTCCAAAATTTATGTTGCTAAATGAAATATTTGTTAAGTGAGTTTTGCCCCGTTTTATGACCTTTCTTGCCACAGTTGTTAAGTTAATCACTTTAGTTGTTAAGTTAGTAACATGGTTGTTAAGTGAATCTGGCTTCTCCATTGACTTTGCTTGTCAAAAGGTCACAAAAGATGATCACATGACCCCCAGGACACTGCAACTGTCATACATATGAGTCCGTTGACAAGCATCTGAATTTTGGGCACGGGCATGCTACAATGGTCAAAAATGTGAAATAAGTCATGTTTTTTCAGTACCATCGTAACTTCAAACACTCACTAAACAAATGGCTATAAATCAAGGACTACCTTGATTTGTGCAGCTTCAGTAATTCCAGAAAGCATTGTGCAACTTCAGTGCATCATCAACTCAAGGAAGGAGAATGCTATCCTCCATTTTTAATAATAGGCACTCTGTTCATAATTAATAAGGGTTGTTCTTAAGTCAGATGTTCTTGCCTGAACAGGTGCTGGGTTTAAACTGCTCTGCTGATTCTTCTATTAATAGGAAGGAGGCAACCTCCTTCTTTTGGCCTTGCTCCTAGCTCTGGGGGTCTGGGGATGGGGGAGCAGAGAAAGAAAGTGGGAGCAACAAACACAATTGATATATTTACATTGGGCTGTCCTTGGTCTGGGCAGGCCTGGTTACAAGGCGGGACCCTTTCACAGTGGCAGCAGCACGGGAGTTTTCTGATTATTAGCATCACAAATTGCATCATGTAACTCTTGTGTCAGAAGCACCAAGATTGAAAGGCTTAGCCAGTGACATCACTGTTGCCCAGGAGACACCCAGTAGGGGACTCCTTTCATGTCTCCTGCAGGAGCCGGAGCAAAGGACAGGAGCTCACCCTGCCCCATGGCAGCACTCAAGTCTTGATCACAGGATTGCTAATCTCCAACCCATTGCCCTAAACACGTGAGCCACTGCACTCTTTAGCATCGCAAACGACTCATTGTGCTAAAGCAAAATGTTTGCAATCTGTGGTTTAGTTAGAGCAGGGATTCCCAAACTGTGAGCTGTCCCTCCCTTGGAAAGGTGGAGACAGAGGCCCAGGCAGGTGCGAAGAACCTTTTAGTTACATTGCTACCATAAATCCACCTTTCCCAAAGCTTTTACCTATTGTTTTCAGTGTTCATTTGTGTTCATTTTGGTATTTGGGTTTTTAGGGGAGGTGTATACATCTAGATTACCCTAAAGGGAAGTGTGATGGCAAAAGGTTTAGGAACACATAGTTTAGAGCTTTATTTAAGCAAAGCCATCCAGTAATTTATTTAATAAATTTATGTAAGCAAAACTTGCAAGGATTATATCGGCATGCCTGAAACTGTGTCCCTCCAAACTTTGAATAAGCCTGCATATAGGGTTGCACTGAAAGTTAGGAAAGGAGGTAGTCAACCAGGAAGAGAAAATTCCCTTACATTTTTGAGCAAAAGAAAAAGCAATCAGGAGTTCAGTAACAAACACACAAAAGCATCCGGGGGAACTAGTAGGGAACAATCTAATATAACTGCCTCATTTTTTTCTAGCCCTTCCTCCCAAAAAAACTCATCGGATAATGTCTATTGACATAAATCCAAGAACTGCTATTACCAAGCAAGGCTGTTTATGTTCTGGTATCTATTTGCAAATAATAAATACTAATTCTGTAGAAATGCTGCAATCTGAAGCAATCAGTTTAGTGAATGCAGTCAGAATTTTCTTTGAAAGCAGCACTCACCAGTTTGAAGCTCCGAGAAGTAATTGTTTGGGGAGAGAAGAGACTGCAGTGCACATGAAAAAAAAAACAATTTCCAAGGTCTCTTTTCAAATATGCTCACACTCTGATCTTGGCAGCATTAGCTGTCTTGGTTGGTTAACTGTATACATCTGTATAGAGAGTTATCAAGAGAAAGAATAAAAGCTTGTAAACTTGACTAAAGATTCAGCCATTTCACCTTTCCACTTTCTACCCAGCATGCCTTGCTACCATGCAGACGCCTGGGAGGTTCTCCAAGTCAGTATGCTGTCAGCATCCTGCAAATACTCTATTGCTTTGGGTAGAGCTATTGTGTCTCTACAGAAGTCTCTAACTGTCTGTTTTATTGTCTGACAGAAGAACAGAGTTGGAAGGGACCTTGGAGGTCTTCTAGTCCAACCCCTTGCTCAGGCAGGAAATCCTATACCATTTCAGACAAATGGTTATCCAGTCTCTTCTTAAAAACTTCTAGTGTTGGGACACCTGCAACGTCTGGAGGCAAGTCATTCCACTGATCATAGTCATTCCTCTATGACAGGCATGTCAAAGTCACGACATCACGTGACGTCGTGTGATGTATCTGGACTTTTTCCCCATTGCCGAAAATGGGGTGGGCACGGTTTCGGCGTGATACATCCGGCTTGTGGGCCGGCAGTTTGACATGCCTACTTTATGATCACAGGATAGTAGGAAAGAGTTCACCATACTGTTTACTGCCATCCAGCGGTTGTACAAAATTGCGCAGCTCATATATGAGCCACAGCTCTAAGTCATGTTCCGTAAAATGTCAGGAAAAGAATCAAGATAATCAAGACAGAGCAGATAATAAAACAGCCAACAGTCTCCTAGAGCAGAGCAGATAGACCAAGAGCAAACTTTAAAAATTATGGAGTGTCCAGAATAATTATGGTCACCTGGCTACCTTATAGCCTATCAGTGTGCTAATGTTTCTCCCACACCTTTGCTTATGTATAAATATATATTTTATGTTTGTATGTTTACTTTGAGAGAAAGTTATTCTGTTGATTATTTTGAGCACATTTAATGTTTCTTATATGATTATCTATTTTTTCCAAAAATATATGTGTATCTTTATTCCTAATGTGTAATGTATTTGTTTGACTTGTAAAAAAAAGTCTCCATGTCTAATCTGTGTATAATTCTTGGCTCTCTTTTTGTTACCTCTTTTATTCCTCTCTTTGAAAATACTGCCTATTTTCTGCTATTTCTCTATTATGTTCAGCCTTGTACTAAATAAGTCTTTTTCACAGTGTGAATGGATTTCACTCTGTTAGATTATTGCTGTTGGTCTACAATTCAAACTAACCTATTTCATAATGTATTATATACACAATAGTGAAAACACACACAGTGCCCAGATTTATCGCTAAGATGTGTCATACAAGTAATATATAATGCATCGTTCTTAGAAAAGACTAACCTTGCCAATAAGACATGGCAACAAGTCAAACAAATAAAAAAAGCAAGTGGTCAGAAAGTTTGAGAATACTTCAGTTTCTAGTGGGGACATTAAGGTCTATTTTTAAATTGGACAATTTGACGGCTATTGTGCCTTCAGGAGGCATCATATTCATGGAAGGGCTTATTTCTAGGATAAGACTTGGAGAAATTTGGTTTGTGAGTTGATGGGATTTTCTTGGCTTCCGTCCATCTTTCCCTTTAAATGGTTCTAGTTGTTTTCAGATTGCTTCTATTAAGATTATCTAAATAAAGACCAAATAACAAAATATGCATTTTCTACAATGGATTAACTAACTCATAATCGGGGTCTTATGATTATGGCAGGCAAGCTCTTTGTCATCCTTGTTATTACACAGACTCCATTTGTCAACCACACCTCAATTTATTACTATGGGCTGGTTGGTTACACCGTCAGCCAGATGCTTAGACTGGATTGGCATTTTTATCCACCTATCAAGTCCTTCCTAAGGACCCGGGATAGGCAGATGTTGCTGCTTAATAATATTAAAGGTATTGTTGCAGGATGTAAACCATTCCAAGTAAATCTGCCTTTTACAATTGACTGATGGGGATTTTGTCAATGCTGATGGTGTTCAAGTGGTGCTCCAGATGTTTTGAAATTGCCCCCAAGGCACTTATAACTATAGTACTTGCCTTTGCTTTCTTTTGCCACAGTCAGGCTATTTGCAGGTCTTTGCATTTTGTGTATTACTATTATTATGAATTGGCAAATAAATTAATTTAGAAAATTGCACTTTTTTGGCAGTAGAAGAGTATACTTGTATTCTGAATCATCTATTATCAAAAGCAGGCAATAAGGTTTGATCCACATGTAACCCAGTACTTTAGAACCCCATGTCATACTAATGTTTCAACTCTCTACTATACCATATTTCTCTTATCTGTTATAGCTCTTAGCTATGCCTAGCTATGTCTAGAAGCCTTATTCCCCTATCTCCAATACACTTTTGAAACTGTGTCCAGAATTCTGTTCTAATATATAGTATCTTACATTGCAGTTCCTAGAATATAAACATATGACCTTGACTTTTCCTTCTCCTTCACATGTTTAATTAAAAAAATAAATGTTCATTTTATTTTGAAATTCCCATGCACATACAGCCACAAATAGAAATAGGAACCCAGCACAATTATTAAGAGCAGAAAAGGAATGTTTTAGATTAACAGCAGTTACTATATCACTGATGGTTAACTTTGGATAGTAAAAGTCAAAAGATTAATGAGAATCTGTCAACTGTTGAGAGAATTTTCTTGGGTAAATTAGAATATTAAGAAAGAGCACTTCATCAAAGATCATGGTGGAATCAACAACCCCAGAAGAACCCCAGAAGAAAAAAAACAGGAGTCATCTACAACATACAATGTAAAAACTGCAACAGAAGACCGGCAGAACGTATCCATGAACATCAACTGGCAGTCAAAAGGCATGATGAAAATTCTTTAATTTCACAACATATAGACAGATTTAACCATATTTTCAATTGGGAAAATCCTAGACCAGGCCAAATCCAAAAATGCCAAGGAATTTCTAGAAGCCTGGCATTCTGACAAATCAGCCATCAATAGACACATAGACATTAACAACCTCTCCAGACTATGCAAAAGAGACAGTCAACCAGCCCAAAAGAGAAAAAGACTCCAGCACCTCTCCACCAGTAATCAGCACTCAGATCAGCATAGATTAAGGTTAACTTCAGACCAACAGTCAAGTAAGCAATAACCCAAAGAGCCATTAATAAACAGCCCAACCAAAGAATCCCTAAGGCCGCCCCCACCCAGACAGGCAGGACACCAGAATATAAACTGACAGCAAACAGCACTCCTTACTAGCACTGATGATGTTACCTAGTTAGATAATGAAACATCTGCAAGGAAATAAGCTCAGAGAGCACCAAGGATCCCTCATTTCAACCCTGAGCTACAAATATTCTTCATTGGTATGGTGGAATCTCCATCACCACCACCACCACATTTAAGGCAACCAGTATGATCCTTCCACCAAAGAAGCACTTACCATTTCTCAGATCAGGCTATTCATTTCTTCCTTTCAGCCTTCTGAAAAATTCAGAACCCCAGACGACAATACAAGGTATATTATATTTTTTGTCATAAATGTATATATTCACATGGTTGTTCTGAGGGTGGAAATACTAGAGGAGCCATACCTATATTACTGGGTGCAGGTGGGCAGGCACATTAAACTGCTAGCAAATACACGTAGTGTGTCTAAGTTGAGCTAATTGTTGTTAATCATTCCTGAAAACCCTGTCAGGGTTCTGATCTCTATGTTCCATTTCTGTTAGAGCTACAATTCCATTAAAATCACTCACTGAGAAATGAAAGTGTAAAGCCTTTAATTTTTTTTTTCCTGCTGCTCTTCCACCACTGAAATGGTTGGTCAGTTCCTGAATAAAATTGCTGGATCCTAGGATGCTTGTTTAAGATTCAATGATACCAATTCCTTGAAACACATAGAAAATGGTTTTGAAAAATGCAGCTGTTTTTGTATTCCCACAAACTCTTCTGAGAAATCAACCACAAATTCTGTTGTACCAGAATAGGTTAAAATATCTTGGGGTTTACAGATTTTCCATAATCTTACATTTGTTTGAGCTGAACAGGTCTTGATCGCCAATGTCTTACACCCTTTTTTCTCCAAAGAATGACACTAAATAGCCTTGGGGTACATTGGTTCATTCCAAATCCGGCTTTTCAGAAATAACCGCTACATGCCAGAAATCCAGTGGAATGATTTACTCTACTAAGTCCCTATTTTATAGCCCCAGCTAAAAATAATGCTGCCAAAATAAGAGCTTGCATCATGATGCAATATGTCTCTTATTTGAACAGGAACTAAGGAAATCTTCTAGCATCTTTTCTGGAAAGATGAAAAGGATTTGCTTGCTGGTTGCTGCTCTTTACAATCCAACCTTCAGCAGCAAGACAGGCAGGATTTATAGTTGATTAAAAGTGCTGGTAGAAAGTAAAGGAAAGCATCTGTGAAGCTGGAATGATCTGCCAAGAAGGAGATGGTGAATTAACACCATTAAAATCAGCAGGAATAAAATACTGTAACCCATTCCCAAAGCAGCAGTTTTCAGGAATTTGCTCCTTGCAACACCAACATTGTCCCCCCCCCCCAATATCTTAAGAATAAGCTAGATCATAAGAATCTGGATAATTGTTATGATAGCAGGCTGGAAGATTCCACACTGAACATTTAAAAGAACAGAACAAGATAATATTACCAGATTTTATGAGCAGGGAAATGGTCAGATCTAGAAAAATTGAAATGGATTATTTGAAATGGAAACCCTGTCAATACGCCACACGTAGACCTGTGCTCATGCAATGCAATAATTCTTCTGCTTTCTGTGTCATTCTGTTTCAGCTCAAAGATACATTTTTGAGACACAGGCCTATGATTTAGACATTGGGAACCAGCATGATGCAATGAATGAAATACAGAACAGAAATCTAACAGAAATTGGCCTTCTCTCTTATGGTGCTTACCCTGTGGAATGACTTCTTTCCTGAGACTAGGGGTAGCCTTCAGGAGCGCTCTGAAGACCTGGGATTAGGCCAGGAGGTTAGGTGTGCTCATCCTAAGAAGTCTACTATAATTTGGGGTACCCCAATTGTTTGTGTGTTTTGTTGTTGTTGCAATTTGTGATGTTTTTATGGGATCTATTGCATTCTTATCTTTAACTGCCCGGAGACCCATGTCATGTGCTCCTGGCTATTTTCCTTCACAACCAGTAGCAAGTTTACCTGACCAATAACCAGCCAAGACACAGCAAAGACCTTTGTTTCATTTATTGCAGCAAATGGGGAAAAGCTATCATAGCTTGGTTCTCTCCAAAGTTCCTACTCAAACCATTCCTTTTATTTATACACTCCTGTCTTGGCCGACACCTCTCTCCTTGTTCCCCATTAGTTAAGGTAGTATGAGATCACAATCTCTCCAATGGCCTTCTACATATTTCCTGAGACTCTCCCCAAACATACTAAATCATACATCACATGTGCTTTATAATTAGCAGTCAATATATGCAAGGTGTGTCAGATAATATTTACTAGCCTATTAGGCATGCTCAGTTATCTACTATACTTGTCCTTGTGGTTAAACTATAGGTTCCTACAACTGCAGGTATTTTCCTATTATTCTATCTATTTACTTTTGCGATTAAGCTAGCTATTTCCTCATGAATTTTGGTATTTTCCAAAGACTTGGAATACTTTCGGAAGACCTTTCATTCATATTCTCTATCACCCATTTTCATAAGTCAGGCAGGCAGGCATTCATTCATTCATTTTTTATGGTTTCCCATCTGAAGTGACTTTAGGTGACATCCAACCATTAAAATAAATAAACAATAAGTATGTAAAAACAATTGTTAAAAGTAATTATTAAAAAAACAGTAGAGACAGTAGATTAAACACAATGCTAGACTGATCATAAGATATCCCTGGTCCCTTGGGATGACAAGGGACCAGGGATATCATTAAAGGGGACTTTAAAATATCCTAGCAGTATTACTAAGAGTCAAGTTTAACATTCCTAACATATTTAAATAATGTTGCAATGTGGACTTTGCCATTTGGAACTGCTTCTTTAGGCTTTAATAGCACAAGAAGATGGAAGAGGCCATTATTTTAATCATATCATCTATGGCCACAGATGTGACCTGACATTCCACTAGGCATCCAAGAGGAATCCTTATAAAAAGCAGGCAAATTCCAAAGGATCTGTCTTTAATGTAGCACTGGTGCTAAAAAGCATGCTCAGCCCCTGGCCAAAGGACAGGGCAATTCAGATAAAGAATGTGCAGTGTGCCATTCAGGAGAAATAGCTTTTCCCAGCTTGTTGTTGTTGTTTTTTAATCCAGATCCTCTTTGCCAAGCAGTTTAGGCCTTCTCTGCAATAAAGAATGCTTCCAAAAAACAACCTCTTTCTTTTCTTTTCTTTTCTTTTCTTTAAATTAATCCTTTTATTACAGGAGCCCTGTGCTCTGATGATTTGTACATTATCCAGTTCTAATAGCTCTTACCCTGTTTGCAGCTTCAGGTTTTGCTGCCAGTCATTCTCTAAGGAAACAAATTAATTATTTCTTTATCCAAAAGACTATGTGAGTCCACAGCAATATATATTCATAAATTCCAATAGCAATATTATCCCCTGCTACTGCAGCCCATGTGCAGATATGAATCCCTTTCATCAGACTTACAGGTTCCTCCATATTTGCAAAGAGCGCACTGTCGTTTTTCTTTTGAAATGACTTTTAATTTAAACAGGAAAAAGAACCAAGAAAAAGACCAAAGCTATAGAAGACAGAGGCCTCAAACTGCATGCAATCCAATCACAGCTGGAAAACAAAAGTTGACAGTTCCAACTGATCACTATTTAAAGTGCTATTTAAATTTAAATGTAGTACTGTTTAAAAATATTTAAAGTGGCCATAGATCCCCACTAGGGGTTAGGCTCTAATTAGAATAATTATGGATCTATCATAAAGTCCCTTTAAAAGTTTTACAACAATAAAAGACAAATACGGAAATATATAAAGACAAGAAAGAGAAAGTGCAAAAAGCAGAAGAGTCAAACAATAAAAGAAAGACAAAAAGATAACTAAAGAAACAAGAATTAGAAAAGTAAGCAATTTCCAACTTTCTTGTCAACAGTCGTAAAGAAAGTCCATAAAGGGTGTCCAGAGTTTTTTAAAATTATTTATTGTTTTGCCCTGACCAGATAGGCCAGTTTTGATATGTCTGCCATTTTCACAATCCCATTCTTCCATTGTGGATATTTCAGTATTTCTCTATTGTTGTGCATATAATAAACTTTCCGCAGAGGACTTGAAGTCCCCAACATATAAACCTCCTCAAGATAATGTACATTGGAATTGCTTTCCTAATTTAATTGCCTGTTTTATTCAGCTGTTGATGCCGAGAGAGTATGATTTCAGCCTAGCTCAGCACCCTCAACCAAGAATCAGTCAAGACTCTGTGATGTTTTGGTTTATATGTTCAAGCAATTCACATCAATTTTTTTAATGAAGCATTCCCAACCAAACCAACATGATCCAGTAAACTGAATCAGTTGCTGCCACATCAGTTCAGTGATTCAGTAGGCATTTGCACATACTGTACACACAACACACACACACACACACACACACACCTTTGATCAAATTCAATTCACACTGAATTGTCTGGACTCTAGTATTTTTGAGTGAATACTTTGAATCTGACCTTGGATGAGCTGCAATCATATCCATCCTCAGATGTGAACATAAACATTCTTTGAAAATAAAAATGTTTGGTGCATTTGACCTTTCTGCTTTGTCTATGATTTATTTATATTTTTGTTTTTATTTATTTATGTTTTTTATTCTGTCTTAATGATCAGTTTTCTCAAGAAAAAAAGGGCAATAAACACCCTAGACAACTTACAGAATTGTTGCCAAACATCTGTCTTGGGTTTCTCAAAAACTTTTTTCTTCTTCCATTCTTATAACTTTTTTCCACTGCTTCACAGTGTCAAGATGTCACTTGGTTCTAATAACCTTATTAACTATTTTTATTTTTCCTCTCCTATGTGGACAGTATTGCTGCTTGTTATTTTGGTAGATTGTACTCAGCCATCCTATATTGTGTATCTAAAGAATAAATCTAAAGGGGTACAATGCAGCTTATTCCAATGTAAAGGAGTATAGTGTTGCTTAGTTAAAAAAACATATTCTGCAAGTATTCTTCTGTAAAACCCTTAAACTAGCCATTAAGCATTTTTCAGAGATACCTGTCATGTCAAAGCAAATGACAGTTGGTGCAGGCCTTTCAATTTTTTTTTTCCTGAGAAGAAGAGCCAAGAGATTCTTGCATTATTATTTTTTTTTTAAACTGGCGAGTGGGCAAGATTCTGAAATTGGAATCATTATTGCTATTGATTAATGCCACAATGAAAAGGGCAAAGAAAGCCACAAAGTAAAGAATATTCCCCAGTGCATTTCTCAAGTAATGTTGCATGGAAAAAAAATGGAATGTGCTCATTTCTATCCATCATTTATTTGCTGAAATAATGCCACTCAGGAGGATTTTGATATGATAAGAAATCACTTAAAGAATTTTCTTGGACTGATAGTGATTATTGTGGTGGTGGTGATGATGATGATGATGATGATGATGATGATGATGGAGGAGGAGGAAGAGGCAGAAGGGGAAGGAGGGGGAGGAGGGGGAGGAGGAGGAGGAGGAGGAGAAGAAAGGTCTTCTAAGGAGGAGAAGTCAAAATGGAATTATTTTGTCTTAGGAAGTGAATTTGTTTCTTTCCTTCTTTGCAATGCATCTTATACATGGTTTCTTGGCAAGTTCAAACTCACGCATCTCTATTCAAGATCCCTTTCATTTGGTCCTCCCACTGAGATAAGATTATTACAGTGAAAGATTGCCAGATCTTGGCTATTTGCCAAGATTTCAAATCCAAGAGAGTCCCACTGCTTTAACAGTATTATTGTGCTCAGTGCATTCCAGTCAATCAAAAGCAGCTTAAAATAATTCATGGTTTGCAAATTTCATCACTTTCAAGCTAACACCTTTTGCTGCCTTCTAGACTGTGAGCCCTACATCCCCCAAAACCAATACTAATGGCAACCTTTTAGTGACTTTGACATTTTCTACCTCCCTCTGTCAATGGTTCGTGGCTATCTGCTGGTCAGATAAGGGGGAAATTCAGGATGAATAAAAGGAAGAACTTACAGTAAGGGCAATTATATATCTGTTATTGGAAGGGGAGAATGCTGCACTATATTCAGAAGAGAAGTTCCTAATTTTCTTTTGATCCCATGAATTACTTTATCACCTATCCTTCTTCCTCAAAAAACTAAAATCACTATTTAAAGAAACTACTTTGACACTTTCTTGTTTGAGTCTGTGAAAGTGGCAAGTTTTTTTTTTAATCAGAGGCAGAAAGATAGACAAATCAAAAGCAACTTGAATTTCTTCCTAATTGCCTAGCAAATTCACAACTCTTCAAGAAATAGCATCTCAGCATGTGTATGAAACTGATTTTCCAGAAGGAAACTCTTCTAGTAATTTATCATTTCTTTCCATGCTGCTATAGTAATTAAACCTAAATTGATAGAGGTTAAATAAAAGTATCAAATTAAGTGGCACTCTTGAAACTGACTTACCTGAAAATTAATGTCACAGAAGACCAAGGACTCTGGTTGTAAGTGCACCTGATTTGAAATTCTCAATATGGTTTCTCAAAAGAAAACTTCCTTGATTTCAACAGGCCTTATTGGCAAGAAATGTGCAATCTAAAACTAATTTTGAAAGCATTAAAAATAAAACACAACTTTCTTCTTGTGGAGTAATACTGCCTCCTGCATTTAGAGTTGTGTTTTATTGCTAATGTACTGTGTTTTTCTGCTCAATTTTGGCTCAAATTTTAAGTGCACTTTTAAAGTCCCAAACCTTAGACGGCTTCAGACATCAAGCTTTTTTATAATACCTTATTTAATCTATAGTAAATGGCACATTTGAAATAGCAAGATTTCAAGTGAGTTAACCTTGTTTTCCCAAAAGTATGCCCCCAATAAATTTGCATGCATTATTTCTGCCATCTTCATGTAATGTCCAGATACAAGATTTACATAAGAAGAAAAGAGCAAGAATATATACCTAAACCAGGGATAGACAGTTGGATGTTTTGAACTACAGTTCTCATAGTCCCATTCTATCTGGGGATTATAGGAGTTTTCATCTAAAATAACTGAGAGGTGTCCCATTGCCTACCCCCAGCATATATTGCTGGTCAGGCATTACTGATATATAGGCATTCAACACAATGTTTAATTACTATTACATATTTTGACTGGGACCACTACTCAATTATGGACTCTGTTAGCATGGGATGCTTGTAAGCAAGGGGGAATACCTTAGTTAATTTTGCACAAATGGACATATCTTGCTAGGTGGGGCTAATTGTATATGAAAAAAATAAAGTTGGACCAGTAAGGTATTCCATCTTCTTTCTCCTATACATGTTTCTTGTGTATGCTGCCAAAACCTCAATTGGACACATGTTTTCACATCTGATCACCATTTCATTTCCTTGGTCCAACTGCCATTCAGCCTTTCATACATTCATTTAAGATGCAGTTGCACATATCTTACATATTTGCTTGGGAATAATCCAGTATAAGAGTATGCCATTAAGAAAAGACTATGTGATCTTCAAGCCATAACTTAAAATTCTTTCACCCCTAAAATAACCCCCAATCACACTGCTAATATTCAGGCACAAAATGGTCAATTTTCAGCAGTACAATTTTTCCATGATCTATTTCCACATTTAAAACTTTCCCAAAAAATAAAAGATGCAGGCCAACAAATTTTCCTATTCCAGCACTGGGCAAGGATATTATATAAGCAATTACTATGATATTTGAGTTATTGTCCCTGACACTATATATATCTATGCTGATTCTTATGTATTTGGATACTTTTAACCCTTATTAGCTGCATAAGTTAGCTGCCCAGTCACTTGGTGAGTTGGCAGTCATATCAATTGGATGAATGAATAACATTGCATCATATATCCAGATCTTCTAACTTCCCTGAATTTGAAAAAAAAAATGCTTACTCTGCATTAGGATGAACAAGAATTTTGCCATAAATTCTCTTGAGAAAAACTTTGAGTGTTTAGCTATATTTTAGGGTGACATCCAGCATCAAAGAAAAAGCCAAGTTAGTGTAACTTTTCTTTGATCAAAACTCTGCAAAAGAGGAAATAACCCGAAAGGTATGTTGCTGAATGAATGTCCCCAGTCACCTACCCTTATTATAATTAAGTCTTCCTAATCTGTCTACTACAGCACCTGAAGAGAGCAAGCTATGCAGATATATTCCGGGCAAACTGGAAAGGTGCTGCAGTCATTAATTCACAGTAATAAAAGTGGTGGCAGATATTCTATAGTAGCAAATGGCTTTTCACTAAGTCTTCTGCTCATCCAACCATTTGGTCAAGTTAGTTTCCAATATTATGAGAACATATACGTGTGTGTGTGTGTCTGTGTGTGTGTGTGTGTGTTTTATATATATATAATACACATATATACATATATATACATACACACACTCACACATTCAACTTGGGCATTGATTTAAAATTATACAGCAGCATCTATTTGGTGAAATTTTCCCTTTTTCGGTATAATTTTTGAACAAATTTTTAACGATAAAACAATACTAATATTAGAAAAAAATAAGATGAATAAGTAAGAAAGAAAATAGAAAACAAATGTGAAAGGAAAGGGCGTAAACAAATAAAAAAGCAGCTTCCAATCTGTTTGACAGCAGTTCTAAACACATTTATATTTTACCCTCCTCTTTTAAAGGAACATAATAATTTTCTTCTTTCCATAAGCTACCCTTTTCAGTCCTCAAACCCATAAATCACAAGTTCATTTTCTCTTCTTTTCAGCAATACATCCATAAAGGGTTTCCAGTCACTGATAAATGCAAGTTAATTTAAACAAGTTAATTTTGCCATCTCTACTTCATCTTCACCAACCATTCCTCCACTATGGATATTTTGGTCTTTCAGCATAATCACACTGTATATACAAAAAAAAAAAAAAAATTCCATGGGTCTTTTCTAATTGGCTGTCTACTAATCCAGAAAATAAAATTCTGGTTTCAGTTGAATGTTGATTTTTAAAATCCTTTGTTTCATATACTGTATATTTGAACCCAGAAAGGTCTGACTTTTTTTGCAATCCCACCAGGCATGAGAAAATGACCCTTTGTGTTTTCCATATTTCCAACATACATTTGAATTTTCTTTATATATTCTAGATATTTTTTTCTGGAGTCGTATACCAATGGTACAATGGTACATTGTTTTATAAAAATTCTCTTTTAGGGTTACCACAATATATATTTCAGTCCTTTTAACCACATATTTTCCTATTGTTCCATCAGTATAATGTCTCCACATTTCCTAACTCATTTTATCATGCAGTCTTTCACTTGTTCTTCAATTTCAAATTTGAATAAAAGTTTATACATTTTGACAGTTACACATTCATCATTTGTATATAGCTCAACTTCAAATTCTGACTTCTGCTGCTGAATTCCAAATGTTCTATTATCTACCCTTAAGTCTTAATTTGCATGCAAAAAATCTGAAAACCATATCCCTCTGCAGCCAATTGCTCTTTTGATTCAGTTAACCTTTTTCTAAAAGAAAGGAGAGAGGAATGTATGCATCCTTTTCATGCAGGAAATACCTGTTAAAGCAAAACTATTGATATGCTTTTAGTTTAAATAAATTAATAACAGGCATATTCATCAGGTTAAAAGCCTGTGTTTAAATTGGTGGCCTACAAAGGTGAAATATATTTACTTCATTTATAGAAGCATTATAAATCACATCTCACCCCCTCTAAAAGCCTCCAAAGTAGTTTCCAATAATAAAACACAAACCTGACCAGACAAGAATGAAACAGAATAAAAGCCCACACCATTAAAACTCACAAGCACACAACATAATAAAGCAGCTGAATTTTGTACCTACAAACCAATAGCAATGGTGAGGATCACAAGATCTGAACTACGAAAGTCCAGGTGGGTTCTGGACAGCAGAAAGAGACACAAAAAAGTTCTAAGTCATTACTTCATGTGTTGCTTTGGCAAAATGTGGATTTCTGAATCCATACTTGGTGAGGATTTGGTTGAATCTTTGGGAGAAGAGACTTCCATAAATAAGATGCCACCACCAAAAAGATCTTGTTTTGTATTTATGTCAGCTATCCCTCTCTTGCTGATAAAGCACAGGGCATCGGATGATGACAATAAATCTGGAGTATGGTGCCTGTGACCAGATGTTGCCGAACTATAACTCCCAACCAAAGATTCGTGCTTCCTGACATAAAGAATGACCAGAATCTTGCAGGAAAGCATGCAGATGTCCTTATCCCATATTATTTAGAGCAGGGGTGTCCAACCTTAACAACCTTAAGACTTGAGGACTTCAACTCCCAGAATTCTGGGAGTTGAAGTGTGCAAGTCTTAAAGTTGCCAAGGTCAGACATTCCTGATTTAGAACTAAATAAAGAAACCTTGAATGCAGCCCCAAAATGAACTGGAGATCTGAGTAAGATTTTGATGTGATGTCATTTAAAACCCCAGCAAATAAATGGCTGCTGCATTTTTCATTCACTGCAGTTTGTAAACATGTTGAAAAGGCATGCCTGGATAGATCTTGTTACTGGAATCAAGTTTCACAACTCTGACAGGTGATGCTAATGCACCTTACTAAGACTCAGAGCAAAAGGACCACCTTGCTGGAGCAAGGCATCTATTTGACGATGGATTAGAAAGACTGGACCTGCAACGTGTTGGTCAGTAAAGGTTTTTGAAGTACAGTAATTGACGGGCAATTTTCTGGCTTCAGTCCTTGAGAAATGAAGAGAACATAAGGTTAATCATTTGACTGCTAGAATGACACTGTGAGGCCAAAATGTCAGGACTTTCCAGCCAAACACCCTTTTCTTCTCAGGCACAGAATGTTACCTGTCAGCATTCTTCAGAATTGAAGAAGCTTTTTTTTTTTTTTTTTTTTTTTAATTAAAAGTTTTATAAATTTTACAAAAAAGAAAAAAAAATACAAAACAAGAGACAACATATACAAAAAAATAAAACTAAACAATACATATATAAAACCCCCCCCCACCCCTCCCAAACCCCCCCCTCCCTTCCCCCCCCCTGAGCTTCCCAGAGCAGAATATAGGCTTAAAAAGTAAAAATAAAAATTAAATTAAGAACTTTATATTTATATATATAAAAAGATTATCTATAATATATATAAAAATAAAACTTATGAAAAAACTATATAATATTTTTGTATACCCAATCTAAATTGTATAAATTTTATCCATTTATCCCAAACAGCAAGAAACTTCTCTTGCGTTTGTTGCTTTAAGAAAGCCGAAATCTTTGCCATTTCCGCCAGATAAGCTACTTTAAGAAACCATTCCTGCAATGTAGGCAAGGATTCCTTCTTCCAATATTGTCCTACTAACAGCCTAGCGGCTGTAATCAAATTTAACATCAATACAACCTCCTTTGTATCACAATCTGTAACAATACCTAACAAAAATAATTGCGGAGTAAATTTTACCCTCCTTCTAAAAATTCTCTGGATATTCCACCATACTTTGATCCAAAATGCTTTTATCTCTCTGCATGACCACCAAATATGATAATAGGAAGCCTCCTTATAACCACATCTCCAACATTTGGGTTGCACGTCAGGGTACATATAAGACATTTTTTGTGGATCAAGGTGCCATCTATAAAACATTTTATAAAAATTCTCCCTTAAATTCTGTGCTTGTGTAAATTTGACATTTCTCACCCAAATTTTTTCCCAGGTGTCCAATGAACTGGCTCACCAAAATTCTGCGCCCATCTTATCATACAATCTTTAATTAGTTCCGTTTCTGAATCCAATTCAACTAAAACCGCATAAATTCTCTTAATGTGGGTTTGTCTTGAATCCTTCACTTGCTTAATAAGATTTTCATCTTCTCTAAGAAAACCCACCTTACAATCCATCTTCCATCTGTCTAATAATTGCCTATATTGGAACCAAGAATAAATAAAGTTTTCTTGTGCTAACTCTTCCCGTGATTTTAATTGCCAGTTTTGTCCATCCCATTTAAGTAACTGTCTGTAGGACACCATATCCATTTTAACCCCTCTTTTTATTGCTTCTATCGCATGCCAAGGTATAGCCCATAATGGTACTTTGAAATCACTTTTATAATATTTTCTCCAAATCCTAAGTAAAGAGATTCTTAAGATATGAGATTTAAAAGTCCAATCCATTTTTTTATTGAATATTAAATAGGCATGCCACCCATAAAGTAAGTCCCATCCCTCTAGATAAAGTATCTCAGAGTTTGTCAAATTTACCCAATCACTGATTAGTGTTAAAACCACCGCATCATAATATAATTTCAAATTTGGTACCTTAAGTCCACCCCTCTCACGGAAGTCTTGCATAATTTTAAACTTAACCCTTGGCTTTTTCCCTGCCCAGATAAATTTATTAAGACCCTTCTGCCACTCATTTAAATTAATCTCATTTTTCAAAATTGGTAACATTTGAAACAGAAAAAGAAACTTGGGTAAAATATTCATTTTTATCACTGCAATTCTTCCCAAGAGGGATAATTGCAACTTTTCCCAGTTCTTCAAGTCCTTCTGTACCCTGACCCACAACCTTTCATAATTGTTTTTAAATAATTTTACATTAGAAACAGACAACATCACCCCCAAATATTTTACCTTATTAACAATCTCAAAACCCGTCAGGTTAGTCAAAATCTGCTTCTCCTGACTAGACATATTTTTAGGTAAAATTTTGGTCTTATTTACATTAATCTTGAAACCCGAGACCAAGCCATAATGATGAATCAACTGTAATAAGTTTACTACAGAATAATCAGGTTGCGACAAAGTAACAACCAAGTCATCCGCAAAAGCTCTTAACTTATATTCTTTTTTATTAACATATATTCCTTTAATTTCCTGAGACTCTCGAATTTTGATCAATAATATTTCCAATGTTAAAACAAACAACAATGGCGATAAAGGACACCCCTGTCTAGTACCTTTCTCTATTGTGAAAACCTCCGAAAGACCTCCATTAACAATAAGTTGTGCTGTTTGTTTTTGATATATTACCTTAAGGGCTTGTAATATGTTTTCACCAAAATTCATTTCTTCCATTACTCTTAGCATAAAATGCCAATTCAATTGGTCAAATGCTTTTTCAGCATCTAAAAATATGAGCCCTGCAGGAACTTGGTTGTTCTTATCTAAGTATTCTAATAGATTAATAATTTGTCTAACATTGTTTTTCATATACCTTCCTGTTATAAACCCTGATTGATCTTTATGCACAAGATGATGCACCACCCTCATAAGCCTATTTACCAAAATTTTTACAAATATCTTATAATCCACGTTTAAAAGAGATATAGGCCTATAATTTTTTGGTAAAGTAAGATCTTGATCCTCCTTTGGAATCAATGATATAAAGGCACTACGCCATGAAGGAGGAATCTCTAAACCCTGTAAGATACCATTAAAAAGATCATTTAATGGTTGGATCATCTCCTCCATTAAAGCTTTATAATAAACAGCTGTTAACCCATCCGTACCCGGTGCTTTCCCTAATTTCAATTGTTGAATTGCTGAGGCAATTTCCTCCTTAGTAATTAAGCCATTAATTTCATATTTCTGATCCTCAGTCAATTTAGGAAAACTTGCCTCAGCTAAATATTTATTTATATCTAACAATTGTACATTAGTAGATTTATATAAGTTTTGATAATAATCCAAAAAAGATTTTTTAATTAATTCCTTCTGAGAAACTAGTTTACCCTTGTAATTTATTTTCTCTATTATTCTCTGTCTCTGTTTCTTTCTTAATTGATAAGCCAACCATCTCCCCGGCTTATTAGCATTACAAAATGTATTTTGTTTCATAAATAATAAGTTGGTTGCAGCTTGATCTGCTATCAACATATTAAATTGTGACCTTAATAACTTTACAGATTCTTTAGTACTTTCATCAGAAGGATTTAGAATCAAAGCCCTTTCTTTTAATTTAATTTCATCCTCAAGTTCTCTACGTTTCTGAATCTGATTTCGCTTATAAAAATTATTCATTTTTATCAAAACACCGCGCATAAATGCTTTACCTGCATCCCATACCATTGACATTGAAGTCCCCTTGTACATATTCAAAGCAAAATAGTCCTTTAAAGACTCCTTTAATTTTTGAACATTCTTCTCTTGTCTAAACAAATTTTCATTAACTCTCCAGGATCTTCTTTCCTCTTTCTCTTGAATCAGCTCCATCCAAACTGGACTATGATCCGTCAGTGATCTAGGAAAAATCTTTACATTCTTTACTTTATTATACAAGTCCGTGGTAATCAAGAAAAAGTCAATTCTTGAAAAAGATTGGTGTCTATCAGAAAAAAAAGTAAAGTCTCTCTCCTCTTGGTTACGTTCCCGCCAATAATCCCTTAATTCCCAGTCTTCTTTCATATCAAAAAAGGCTTTAGGTAGCCTTGCTTGTTTGAGAAAAGGAGAGGAACCTTTCTTGTCCCTTTGTGTATCTAGGACACCATTCCAATCACCCATTAATACCACTGATCTATAATCAAACAATGTTATTTTTTGATGTAACTGCTTATAAAATTGTTCCTGTTGTTGATTTGGAGCGTAAAGTCCAACTATAAGTATTTTCTTACCATAAATACCAAGTTCAATCATCACATATCTCCCCTGGGGATCTGATTCTACCAGACAGGCTGGTAGGTTTTGTTTAACATATATAACAACTCCCCCTTTCTTCCCAGGAGCAGAAGATATAAAATGAGATCCCAAACGAGCATTAACTAAATATTTCTGATCTTTAAGTAAAATATGAGTTTCCTGTAAGCAAATAACATCATTAGTATGTTGCTTCAAATAATAAAAGATTTTTTTGCGTTTCTGAGGAGAATTCAATCCATTAACATTCCAGGTCAAAAACTTTGCCATCTCCCTTGGCACGCAGCCTGGAGAAGACACCATCAAACTCTGAAAGAGCTGCGTGTGTTGCATAACTCTTGGGTCTTGCTCCTCCCACCGGCGGTGATGCACTTCCAGGAGAACTCTCTTTAGGCTCTTTTTTACGTTGCTCCTTCTCTTTACGCTTATAGGCTGCACGGGTCATCCTCTGCTCTTTAACCTCCGTCTGGCGTTGCTTTACAGCTTCTATCATCCCAGCGGAAACCAAATCTAATGCCTCAGATTGCTGCTCAACTTCCTTGCCACTCAAAGATTTCCGACCAGATGAAGTTGAGCCTGCACCCAGGACCGAAGTAAAAAAGTCTCTAGCTTTATCAACTGTGTTCAATCTGTAGCGTGTCCCAGCATGGCTCAAAACAATACCCATCGGAATTTCCCATCTAAATGGCATCGATCTAGCTTTAAGCTCATTGGTTAAAAAAGCAAAGTCTTTCCTGCTTCTTAAAATTTTGGATGGGATTTCCTTTAAAATGATGACATCTTGGGCAGCAATCTGAAATCTTTTATTGTAAAAAGCTTGTATAATCTCATTCCGCAGGGACTTCTTTGTAAAATAAATCACCACATCTCTAGGCAAGTTCTTCTGCTTAGCAATCCAGGAGTTGAGCCTATAAATTTTTTCCACTTCTCTCTGTAATTCTCCTTTATCCATATCCAAGGCCAGCGCCAGATCAGTAAGGACCACCTCCACCAGATCTTGATTCACATCTTCCTTGAGGCCTCTGATCCTCAGGGCATACTCCATTTGTCTGTACTGAAACATCAAAATATCTTCTTGTGAGGAGTCCACCTTCCTTTCCACATCTTGAATTTTATCATCCAAAGAGTCAACTTTGTCTTCCACTTCCTCAAGCCTTGCATCGAGCTTAACCACCACAGTAGCCAAACCTGAAACAGCTGCCAGTATATCTTGTCGTAATTCATTATTGTTTTCTTGCAATTTAGTCTTTATCCCCGTTATCTCTTCTTTGAGATCAGATTTAATTTCTGATTTAATCTGTGAGACAAATTGATTCATTTCCTCTCTCATTTGAACTACAATCTCTCCCATTATGCCTCTAACCTCTTGTGCTGAAAGTCCAGATAGAGGAGGGGAGGGTGGTGGCTGAGCCGGTGGTACATGTTTAGATTGTTGTTGTAGCTGTGCAGTGGAAGTTATAGGAGAAGAAATAACCTTAGATATTGAGGAAGGCTGCTGCCTCTTTGAAGCCATTTTAAAAAGCACAATTGTCACTTCCCTTTCCCCTCCAGCCAGGAAGGGAGGAGGGAAAAAAAAAGAAAAAATTTTTTAAAAAGAGACAAACTATAGTCCTTGAAAGTCCAGAGTAAATCCAAAAAATAAAAAATAAAAGAGCAAACAATTCAAAAGAAAAAATTCTAAACCAAAAACAAAAGTAAAGGCAAAAACCAATCCTTAAAAAGGGAAAGTAAAACAAAAGAGAAAGGAAAAAAAACTCCGACACTTTCAAAGCGCCATCTTAAATCCTTTCACTAATATAACAAAAAAAAAGGAGGAATAATAGTAGAAATCAAAAAATAAAAAAATTAAACACCTAAATTATAACAAAAAATCCTTTAAACTGCTCCGTCCGTTTAAAAATTACTCACCAGAATGCTATAAACACGGAGATAGAAGCGGCGGTTTCTTTTGCTTCCTAGGAAGCAAAAACAGCTGGGAGGCGGAGATCAGCAGGAGCTCCGAGGGAACACTCCTTTCACCCCCTCTAGAAACAAATCCAGAGGGGGTTCAGGGGTTCTACCTCTATCCCTGCACTCTCTGTCCCTTCCCTTTGCCCGGGAAGGGATTTCCGAGCCGCGGGCCAGCTGATGCACGCTGCGCTCCGCGGCTCTGACACTTCCCCAGCTGGACGGCTAAAAGCTAGCCGCCATCGCCGTCGCCTCAGACCGGAAGCTCCAGAATTGAAGAAGCTTTTGGGATGAGAAATGAAATGTCTTTAAAGAAAAACAAAGAAAGTCCTGTTGCCTTTTGAAAAAGCACATTTGGGACATAAGTTGAGATGACAAAGACTTTTGAGAGTAGAAATTGGCTGCCAGACTCTTTCTAGAATATTTTCCTCAGGGTAGACTAAATCCATATTTTTTTTTGTACTTCAGAACCCTGAAAAATATTTTGCACATGCTTGGTAATCTGACATCACTGAAATAATTTCTTTCAGCATAAGGAAAGGGTTGGGAAAACCAAATCATATTCAGATTGTTCAGACAGCATTTTAGAATCAATAAAATGGGAGGAAAATTATCATCAGAAGCAGCCTGCTCTTCTCACAAATGCTTGCTCTACTGCATTTGCAGAAGATATCTGTCATATTGTTGATGACCGAAGCATCCTGGTTTCAGAGTGAAGATTTACAACCTGCTAAATGTTATCTGATTTGCAAAACAAATATCACTTGCTCCAGTTTGGACAATCTTTCTGAACAATAAAATGAACAGGTAGAAATGTTCTTGGCCATTCAATAGCTGAACAGGCTTACATATACTTATAATTGCTGAATGTATTGCATGTAATACAGCCCTTTCTCTGAACAAAACAGTACAATTGAGAACTGCATAGTTGGATCTGATTGGGATAAAATATAGGGGTCACACAAAAATATGATTTGCATTTCCTTTTAGTTTTGCCTTTTATTCTGTTTTGTTACATATGGTCCTATTATGGCTCTGCTCTATTTTTTCTTCTGATATAGCCTAATGGCTAATCAATAAAGTATTATAGGAGACTGGAATGCTAAAGTTGCAAGTAAAATAGTATCTGGAATAATAGGAAAAGAACTGAAGAAGGTATTCCAATGCCAGAAAGGGACAGTTCTAAATAATGCTCAAAAAACATATAATTGCCCTTCTTTCATATTACAGTAAGACAACTCATAAAATTTTGCAATCAACTATGCACCAGACCAGCAGGCTGAATTCAGAAATGGTATCTATGATCTCATTGCTCACATCTGATGAATGATGAAAATCAAAAGGGAGTATTAAAGAAAACTTCTGTTTTTCCTTTATTTATTATACCAAGCAATGTAAGTCTGACTTTGTATAGCACAACAAATTATGGATAGCTCTTAAATCATGGGTATATCAGGCCACCTTGTCTGATTACTGAAGAATTTGTATGACAGCCAGAAATCTAGAATGAAAGATGGAACAAACAAACAATTCAAAGCAGAGAAAAGAGGGCACTGAAGTTATATACGGCCATCTTATTTCATTAATTTACATTCAGAACATATTGTGATAAATGTTGGACTTGAGGAAATTGAAATTAAAATGTCTGGGAGTAACAGCACTGATATGTTGTTGATATTGTTTTGATGGCTGGAAGCAAGTAAGGCTTAAGGAATCTCTTACTGACAATGAAAGAAGACAGCTTAAAACCCAACCTCCTCCTCAATAAAAAAGCAACTAAACTCATGTCAATAGGCAATGCCAACCTAGTGCAAATCAAGGAAGAAGCTGAATGAGGAACAGACTTTATATTATTTCTAGCCTCCAAAATTCACTGGTATTCTGAACTGGAGCCATGAAATAAACAGCTGCTATTTTTGGGGAAAGACTGTGATAATTCTAGACAAAATAAAAAAGCACAGACATCAAAATAACAATATATAATATAATACATAAAATATAATACAAAATAATATAATTTGATATAGTAAATATTATTGTATTGTATTGTATCGTATCGTGTTATATTACATTACAATACGATAGAATAGGATACGATATGATACAATATGATACATTACATTACATTACATTACATTATATACAGTACTTGACTATACTAGACTATGCTACATTACACTATGCTATGCTATATTACATTATATTATATTAATCTAGGGGATTTTAGTAGTTTTCCCAGTTATAACATGTGCTATGAGAGCTGGACCATCAGAAAAGCTACCGTACATGAGGATACATGAATGGCTTTGAATTGTGATGCTGTATAAAATTATGTAGAATACTTTGGACCTTCCTAATCTGAATTATCCTCTGATTTCCAACCTCTTTGGAATTTGTAGAGGAGCTGCAAAGGTGGAGAGATACTGTGCTTTGTATTATAAATTCCACAATTTTGGAATTGGGATGAATTCTGATTTTAAACTGGTGACTGGAACATCTGTGGAAATCAACTTGCTGACTGGTTAAGCAGCAGTCACTTTCTTTCTGTTTCTCTCTCCAAACAAAGCTACTAAGTTGAAAACTTTGGTTTTTCAATCTGAATCGGAAATGATATTCGTATTTGTATTATGTGGCCAGGTAGAGTATGCTCAAGTAAAGAAAAAATATAGTGTATATATAGTATAATATGCAGGCAATTGGGTATTGTCTCTATATACTAACTAATTTGAATAGCACTGTGCATAAACATTATCTTGCTTCTTTCAGTTAACTCTCAGTGAATCTGATGAAATGGATTTGGCTTTTCATGCTCTTTTTTTTCATTTGATAAGCGAAAGATAGAGAAATGTTAATGACCCAAGTATGGAAATCTGGCTTTTAATTTAGTGGAGCCTTTCATGATCCAGTCTCTCTCAACTGAGTGCAGCCTCCCTTGCTTCCCACTACTTCCAGAGGAAACCAACTGGTTCTTTTTTTCTTCCAAACCTGATATGGGGGCACATATGAAGGCTTTAGAGTTTAGAGCAGGGGTGTCAAACTGCCAGCCTGCGGGCCGAAACCGCACCCACCCCAGCTCTGGCAATGGGGAAAAAGTCGCAATATGTCACAACACATCACATAATGTTGCGAATTTGACACCTCTGCTTTAGACTTTAGAGCAGGGGTCAAACTGCCGGCCAGTGGGCCGGATACGTCACACAGAAGCCACACCCACCCCAGCTCCAGCAAGGGGAAAAAAGTCATGAGACCTCACATGATGTGGCAAGTTTGACACCCCTGGTTTAGAGCATTACAGAAAATCACACCTAAGCCCTCCTCTAACTATAAAGGAAGCTCAAAAGCACCACCAAGAGAAATATGGACAACACTCTTGAGTATCCGGAAGAAGAAAAGAAGCCTTTTCACCCAAGAAGAAAATTTCAGAGAAAGATCATTTTTGGCACACCATTAACACATTATTAGAATGTGCACAATGCTCTGAGGGTTGGCTGGTATTTTTTTCAGATCTATATTTACTTTTTTTTTTTAATGCTTTTCCAGAAACTGTCCTTTTGAGAATCCACATCACGTCACATACATAGAGGTAATAATGGCACAGGCAACGATACGGGGGGGGGGGACAAAATGAAAGAGGAAACACAGTTGAAGGCTTTCCAACTGGAGAAAACACTGAGGGATCTTTCAACCTTCCTGCTTTATTGCCCAGGTAGAAGCCAGACTAGGAGTGGTCCAAGGTCATTCATTCCATGGTCAGTGACAAAGAGGAAATATTTCAAAACATTCTACTGAATGCCTTAGTAACACACTGCCTATAAAACTGTTATCTTCCCTGATAAAGCTGGAGATTCAACCGCCTACAGCATGTTTTCATGATGATTAGTGCAAATAAGGAAGGCTAGTTAAAGCAAAGGTGGAGAAGATGCTTAGCCCCTGTGACTAATACCTGCTGTCAGCACCTGGATACAATAATGGACTGTCTGTGCACGCTCAAGTGGATGTGGTACATTATAAAGCCAATGTACCAGACTAAAATACATACCTTCTTTTAGCTCTTCTAATGGGGATGTTCTGTCTCTGATAATGATTTTAATAATTGCAAGACTGCTCTGTGGAGCAAAACAGGATTTGCAATTTCTAGGTGAGGCAGGAAAAATGCATTAAGTGCTGCTTCTTTATACAGAGAGTTTTTTAAACACCTTTTTTTTTGCAAGTAATGTATAGCAAGGGATTTTTTTTAATGCCATCTTTCTTTTAGTCAAAACTGAAAGAAGACCTCTTTACCAGACCTCGTACTGCATCACATGGAGGGATGAATTTATAGCTATTGAGAGATCTCAGCTACTAACCCGGTCAGATCAGTCCAGGAAACGTGCAACAGTGAATGCACCTGGAGGCATTCTTGTCTTCACTTTTTTTGCCTCTCTAAATTGTGGCTGTAAAAGCTGTACAGTATTGTCTGACTACATTAAGCTGCAAAAGCAAGGCTAACAAAATGTTCCCAGTTTGTCAAATGAAAACATAAGAGAAATTGAGTTTTAGCCCCAAAGCAGAGACTACATCAGAGGTTCTTAATCTATTTAACTTAATTACATCTTTTCCTGATCTCAAATATCATTAACACCACAAAAATATCTAGATTCTGTTGTATTACAAGCATTTTAACAGTGGCAATCCCAAACCTTGATTTACAAGCTAGCATTGTGGATCCTCAATGCACAAACATTGTGGATCCTCCATCCATAAACAAGCATTGCTCCGTTATCCCTAGGATATATCCAAATTACCCCATTGGGGATAATTACCCAGTGTAAGGATCACTAGGCTAGGCCATTTGAGGCATCTGAACAAAATTCAGTCCCCAAGACTAACTAGACCCAAAATATCTCAAGACATACCACAACAAATAAAAAAATGGGTGATTTTAGGGCTTATAGAGAAAAGACTAAATTCAGGAAGGCAGTGTCAACAATAAAATAATGAGCAAAATTGGAGACAGAGCTTCTGTGGAAATACTGGTGAAAGGACTCAGGCAAGGCTTTGACCACCTCTCTCCCACTTTCAAAAATGTCAACTTACACTCTAAGCTAGATTTCCTTTTGCATCTAGAAGTTAGTTTGTGATTGGTTCTTTCTTATTTGAACCTAGGAAGGCTTCGTTCAGTCTTAGAGTGCTCTCTCTCTCTCTCTCTCTCTCTCTCTCTCTCTCTCTCTCTCTCTCTCTCTCTCTCTCTCTCTCTCTCTCTCTCTCTCTCTCTCTCTAGCAAACTCTTTCCTAGATAGTTAACCTCAAGGAGATATTTGTATGCATGTAAACATTTAATAATATTTCTCTCCTGGGTGTGTTGACATTTTGACTAGAGATAAATCAAATCTTTATTAAGGTCAAAGACCAAATGTGTATCTGTGCGTTTGTGTGTGTGCAGGTGTGTGTGTTCTGAACAAGCAGAGACCTCTCCAGGCTTACATACTTTGAGATTGCTGTTTTACTACACCTATAATTGCAATTATATCCAGAAGCAGGACAATGTTTGCCAAAAGTCCATCCTTATTTTTAAAATGCTGTGGTTTGGGTAAACTAGGAAGTAAACAGGGAAGTAGTCTACAGCAAATCACTTCCATCTTGTTGCCAATAAAAGCACATATACATAGCCATATCATCACCAAAAAGCGAGCTTGACTTCAAGGACATATGACCTTAATGAAACAAATAGATGAACATTTCACATTCAGATTTGGCATGAATTCTTTCAATTCTGTCCAATTGTTTTCTTAAAAGGATAATGGGTTTAAACAACCATTGTAGCAAAAGGTTTCCTGCATGCAGGCAATATTTTTGGGACTCCATCAAGATAGATGTTAGGGGATGTTCCTGTACATAATTCAACTTCACCTGAAAGCTGGACATTCTCGACTTGAGAGGTCTATAGTGCATTCACATCCCTATTACTCATAGGGACATCAGCAGTTAAATGGGTGATCAATTGCATTACCACATTTAAAAAAAAAAAATGATAGCAGTAACCCAATCCACAGAAGCAGTAAATAGGAAAAATTTTCAAAATATATTCTTTACAAACTGAACAATTTGGTTTATTAACCAGTCTTTGCCAACAGGTTCTACTAAAGTCTATCCAATTCCATTCCCAACCCCATGAAAAGACTTGGTTCTTGAATGTTTGCCATTTTAATGAGTCCAAATTTTAATTTCAAAGCATAGATGCAAAAGCAAATTGTTTAGCTGGGAATGATCATCCATTCTTCTAGTTCATATCAATACTGATTACGCAATGCATCCTTATTTACAACTAGTCTGAAGTCCTTGATGGTCTCTGATCTTGGTTGTTTGCATGCAGACATTTCGTTACCTGACTAGATAATATCTTCAGTGCTAGAAGAAAGTGGGGTTTGTGCTCTGTTTATATATAGTAGGTTGCCAGAGCCAATTTCACTCCCTTCTAGCACTGAAGATGTTACCTAGTTGGGTAAAAAAACATCCTCAGGCAAACAACCAAGCTCAGGGAGCACCAAGGACTCACAGTTCAATCCTGAGCTATGTATATTATCTTCTATTGGTTGTAACTACTCTAAATTCTGCTAAGTGCAGGGGTGCTTACTTCCATGTAATATGTATATGTTTGTGGTGTTCAATGTAAAGTTTATGATTGTGATGTCAAAATTTACTCCCCTTTTAAAACTAAGCAGTTTTCTTGTGTCTGCTGATGTAGCATATACTATAGTAAAATGATAGGGTAGCAAATGACTTATTGTTTCTTCGTTATGCTCTTTTGTGAAGCCAATATTAACAATCCAGTTTTGGTAGAAATTGTTATGGCCAAAGTTGTCACTTTCCCTATGATTTTTGGGACCATTTTTTTAATTCACTTTGTGTTGCTAGCTGGCTAAAATAATTAGCATTGTGTTTGCATCCAATTATGCCCAGAAGAGTAAGCATAATATCTTTCACAATATTTATTGTGCCTTCACTTGGCTGGAATTGTGAATTTTTACTATGGAAATATTAAACCCTTCCAAATGAATAAAATGTTTTTCTTTCCAATACGACAGGCCATGATCCAGCACAAACATAAATGGGCATTAATTCACCAGGATCAGCAAACATCAATGCAATTATATCTATGGAATTTTTGTGACAATGATACAGCAATTCCTCCATTGTCAATCCTCCAATTGTGCCTTGGAATTGCAGCTAATTCTGTTCATAGAGAAGTCTGCTTGCAAGATAGACAAAATAGAAAGTATATTTATACTATATATTGTTAAAGTTTGTAACTGGCAACAGCCACCGTATTTTCCCCAAAATAAGACCCAATCAAAAAATAAGCCCTAACCTGATATTTTAGCATGCTCCTAATATAAGCCCTACCCCCATAATAAGCCCAGTTAAGATCATCATCAGGGGGATGGCCAGCACAGGAAGTGGTGAGTATGTGGGGAAGCGGCATGGGGGGGAGAGAACCGATCCTGACACGCCAAGCGGCTGCCTGCCCTGTCACAGCCACGGGCAAGCCAAGAAACAGTGGGACAGAGTGGGAGGGCAGCCACATGTATATCAGGAACACCTGCCTCCCCACTGTTCCTCTGCTTCTGCCTGCTGCTGGTACCACTGCCACAAGGATGAGCCTCCCATGGCTGGCTGCCAATTCCATCCCACTGTCTATTGGCTTGCCCACAGTCACAATGGAGCAGGCAGCCTGACAGGTAATCAACTCACCTACGCTGCACTGGCTGCACAGCCCCAGAATGCACCAGCAAAGGGGCCAGCAGGCTGCTTCCAGACACCACTCCCCACCTCTTCTATGCGCCCCAGGGGTGTGGGACGCCCAGCTGGGCTGATCATCCTGATACCATGTTTCCCCTAAAATAAGCCCTCATTCGTCTTTTGGAGCAAAAAAAATATATAAGGGTCTTATTTTCAGGGAAACATGGTATCACTTACTTGGCTTTAGAAATTGATTCATTATATTCATAAAAAAGATGTCTATCAATGGCTGTTGGGTATAATGTTTACCTCCAGGATCAGCCTACTGATCAGAAAGCTGGTTGGTTTCCAGGATCATCTTGTTGACCACTATGGGAAACAAGATTGTGGGCTGGGTAGATCTGTGATGACCCAGGGCACAGCACAGAGGCAATTCAGTCAGCTGGCAATTCAAACGGTTATTTTATTGCTCCAAATTTTCCCCAAATGCTCCCACTTTTGCTGGCAAGCCTCCAACAAAAGAACACACACACACACATCCTCAGCCTGGCTGAAAGTAGGTTCAAATGCAGTCTGATTAGCATAAGAAAGTATTCAAGGACATAAAGATAACAAGGAAGAAAACATAAACTTAGAGTCTGTTTGAATCCTAGCTTGCCAGAGCAGTTTTCAAAAGAGAGAATCCAAAATACAGTCCGAGGTCTTTAAACATTCAAGTAACATGGTCAGTCAATCCAATAGTTTCCAGGTTTCCAAACAGAAGTCACAGAACAAGAGATTAGCAACAATACACAACACTCCAAGAATCAGCTTTTGTTCCCCACAGCATCTCCTTAAATCTCAATCTCCAGGTGTTCCTTGTGGAGACGGGCAGGATGCTCTCCTCCTGAATAACTGAGCTTGCCTGCATTGTTCCCTCCTTCTCTCCACTCTCCGTGCTCTAGGATCAGGTGGGGGGACCCTTGCTCATCACCTGAACTCTGCCTCTCCCGTTCCTCCTGTTCCAATCTTGAAGGGCCCTGGCCTGCCTCGGCCTGCTCTTCCCCACATTCCTCTGAAGCCACAGACACCTCTCCCTCGGCCTCCATAGGGTCCTGTTCCAGTTCATTTTCCTCCACAGATTCAGGCTCAGACTGAGGCATGATAAGGTCTTTGATTTGAATCAAGAAGACTTTTCATATACTTTGCTTTGACCCAGGAGGCATGCCAAGATTAGTGATTTATTCATAAATATCAGAACAGCTTTTCTCCTGAGAGAAGGAATCAAGCCTTGATATTTCAGTTGGGAACAACTCAACAAGAGGAGTCAACTGCTTCTTGCATCAGGTCCAGATGTTTATAGTATCATTTCACTCTTCTATAGTGTCCAATATGGAATCATTCTAAGAGAGAGACGGGGAACTCCTGGCCACAGATGTTTATATATGTATATATTTATTTATCATTTTTAAAAAAATAAACAAACAAGAAAAAAGGAGAAAAGAAAAAAAGAATAAAAAATATAATATTTATAAGTGGACTTATCAGGATTATAGTTGATGGATAGTATATCTTTGATTAGAAATTAATTACTAAAATATTAAATTATTGTTCAGCACATTAAATTAAATTTAACAATGGAAATAATAATTTCAGTCTCTGAGCTAAGTACTTAAATCTCCACTATTTGTTTAAAAATACAAAAAAGAAAGAGGGGGGGGGAAAGCAACTAAAACATTACAGATAAATGTTAGTTTCTGACTTATAATTTGTATTCCAACAAATTATGTCAGATTGTCAATATACCATCATTCCAAATAAACAGACTCCATGGCTAATAATAAAAGATGCCGAGAGATTAGTTTAGCAACATTTGGAAGACCATGGGTTCCTATTCCTTGTGTAGGACAAATCTCTCCATGCGACCAAAGCGTGTTTATGTCTCTGAGCAATACATATTAATTGTATTGCAATCAAGATCTTTCAACTAAGTGCCAGTGTTTTGTCTGCATGTATTATTTCCTTTCCTGAAAAAAGTAATGTTATGCTGGAAACTATAGCAAAGACACTGTAGAATTGTGGACTTTTTTTGACTCACTTCTTTGATGTAGCAATTTTTAAAAAGTATAAAATCCGTCTCTAATCAAAACTGTGAGCAGGAGCCAAAACAGCTAGCTCTAAACGATAGAATGTTATTTTGCCTAATCCATGGCCTTCAGTCTTTGGCAGACTTCCCTGGGAACCAGTGAATATAATTAGGTAGAAGATATAATTATTCTTATCACAAGGTAGGATGGAATGAAAGCCTGTTTTTTTTTTAATAGTGGTAAACACGGGATGGTTAGCCAAGGATTCTCAATCCTGGCTTGCCTATTTCAGAGCCCTCACTATCTTACCCACCCAGTGAGAGGCAGAGTGCTGGGTCCCTTTTGCTAAGCATCTTTTTATTGTCATTATGTAAAAATCATACCTTTGTCCTTAGAAAAATGTCCATTCTTAACATGAAGGTTTCATTTGAAAGGCTACTACAGAACATGAATACTTTGCCTAACCAAAGTCAAGCAGGAAAGGTTTCCTTTATATCAGGGGTGTCAAACTCACAACGTCCCGTGATGTGTCATGATGTATCACGACTTTTTCCCCATTGCTAGAGCTGGGGTGGACGCGGTTTTGGTATGATGCATCTGGCCCGTGGGCTGGCAGTTTGACACCCCATATTACGCAACAAGTGTCAGGCACTAAAGAGCAGGTCCACCTGCGAAGGCCCAACTAAACTGATTTATTGCTAAAAAGCCAATGCAGAGGAATCTTCTCAACTGACTTCTCAATTATCCAGAAATTAATGAATCAGGAAGAGGCAAGCAAGTTTCAGATGCCCGTGAGGCAGCTGTCAGAATTCCCAAGGATCACCAGTTACACATCTTTGGTACCTAGGATGATATGGTTTCTCCGTAGGAAGGCCCCATTGTCACAGGGCCTCACTTCCTGACTTGTTTTTAATCACCATCATACATTTAAGGTAAATGGCATTAGTAGCAGTTAAAAATTGTGAGATTTCCACATCAGAGACATTTTTGTGTAACATAATATTTGTATCAATATAGAAGAGATGGGAAAGTTGATAACTGTTTATAGACCTGTTCTGTAAGGGGAGAAGAATGCATCAGATACGTTTGATATATTTGTCAGCATTCAGCAAGGGTGGCCTTTCTATATGTAACAGTATGAATGCTATATTCATTATTTGATTCTTTTTTTGTACATATGATTTTTTTTTATTGAGGCATAGTGGCGCAGTAATTAGAATGCAGTATTGCAGGCTGACTCTGCTTACTGCCAGAAGTTCAATCCTGACCGGTTCAACGTTGGCTCAGCCTTCCATCCTTCCGAGGTCAGTAAAATGAGGACCTAGATCGTTAGGGTCAATATGCTGACTCTGTAAACTGCTTAGAGAGGGCTGTAAAGCACTTTCTATACAAGTCTAAGTACTATTGCTACTGCTATTTTTATTATTTGTATCAGATTGTTAGTTTGTTGTTAGTTTGTTTCTTTTTTCTTTATTTTGTATTTTAACTTTGAATTTTTAAAAAAAAATCGGAAAAAAAATAATATGGCAATTGTACAGAGCAGTGTATCACCGGATGTTAGCTGTATATTGGAGAACTGTTTATACTGGTATAATCAAAGTAGGGATCCATCTATTACCCAATATTAACGAGGTTTAGGATTCCCAGATCTGATTCAAAATAAGGCTTTTTTAGCTTAATTATGATACAGGAAAGAAGAATTTTAATAGATGCTCTTGAAATATGCACAAAGGCTAGCTGTCCACTAATACTCATGCATTTCTTGGCAACCATATGGAAGTGATCTGCAATTGCCTTCTTCTATTTTTTAAAACATTTTCTAGTCTATAAGTCAAAGATCCCCTGATGATCTCTCAACCAGGCATTAATCTTGCTTGACCTTTTAAAGATCAGCTTAGATTGGCTAGGTGATTATCTTCTCTAGTAGCTGGAAAACTAAAATATTTATGCAACCCATTTTTTTTCTATTTGTCTTCTTATTCTACCAGCAGGCTTTTGTTTTAAAAAAGATTGCTTATTGTCCTTTCTTATCTTGCGGGACCTTTGTCAGTACAAAGTTAGATCTCTTAGAACAGGGCTTTTCAACCAGTGGTACGGGTACCACCTGTGATACATTGGCACCTGGCAGGTGGTACGTGAACATCCTAGAAAAGTGGTAGCAGGGGAGGGGAATGAGCTGAACCAGTGGCAGCACCGCATAAGCCTGAGCGAGAGATGGCTGGAGCTGCAGGGCTGTCAGAGTTCAGTGGAAGTGCCAGGATCAGCGCCAGGCTCCAGCTGGAGCTAGGCACTGATCCTGGTGCTTCTGCTGAGCCCAGAAGAAGTGCCAATCAGCTGGAATGTTGCAGTATCTCCAAGGTCTTGTGATTTACATTCAGATGCTTGGCAACTGATTCATATTTATGATGGTCACAGTGTCCCAGGAGATCATGTGAAGTGACCAAAACCTGCCGCAGATGGGAGGAATAAAAACCAAACACCCCCCACCCCTCCCCCCGCTGCCAATCCTTAACAGAAATGCTCACAACAATGAAAACCTTGGACAGGAGGAAGAGCACCGCCGGGCGCTGTCTTGCTCAGCTGTGGCACTTTTTTCAGTGCCATTGTAACTTCAAACAGTCACTAAGCGAACTGTTGTAAGTCAAGAACTACCTGTACTTTATCATTTTTTTCCTGGTTTTTTTTTTTTTTTTTTTTTTGGTCCTCAAGTTTTTGATACCTTGCTAGGCGACTGGTGGTACTCGGATATCGCCATATCCTAAAAGTGGTACAATGGGTGAAAAGATTGAAAAGCCCTGTCTTAGAAGGCACTCTTAAATAGATGTAGCTCATAAACCTCCTAGAATTGCGATAGTAACCCATTCTCCATGCAAACCCTGAGTGGAAAGAGCATTCTTTTAACTAACTAATTCTGGAAGGAGTGCAAAAAAAAGGGGAAATTAAAAATATGACAGGACTGATGCCAATCAGGAGAACATAAGAACTGTGCAGTTACTTCAGTGAGCAGAGGCTGATTTGTGGATGGTTATTAGTTTTGTTTTTTAGCTTGACACTCTGGGTTGAGGACCTCTTGGTGTCTCCGGAAGAAAATCCACTTAACTTCTTCTGAGATTCTAAGGGGTGAATAATTATAGTCTCTTTTCAACTTGTGGTCTTAAACTCTCAGAATTCCTGAGCCAGCATGGTTGGCTCAGGAATTCTGGGAATTAAAGTCCACAGGTCATAAAAGTGCCATAGTTGCCCACCCCTGGCCTAGAGTCTCTGGAGTGCAGGAAACTTGTCTTTCTTCTGCAAAAGGAACCTGATTTTTTATTGTATCTTTGAGCAGCATTGTGCCCCGTTGAAAGACATTAAGTTTCTTGAAAAGAAAAAGAGCAAAGGAAAAAAGACCAGTCTTGGCTTCTTTCTTTTCTGACAGTTGATAAAATGGGAAGGGTTAATAGAATGCTGCTTAATGGATTCTCTTGTCACTCAATATGTCTCAGCTCAAGCTTCCAATGTTTTGCCTCAAGAGATACAAACAAATTGGCATCACCAGCGTGGGAGAGGCTGTTGGAGCTTTCTGCGTACTTTACAGCCTTTTGTGAAAAAAAAATTGTGTTTTCTTTGAACTGTTTATCAAGGAATATGAAAAAATCTGTCACATTAGTTCTGTGACAGTTCAATCACATGCAAGGCAATCTTTCTTTCTTCTTGAAGTTCTCAAGAGCTCCATACAACATCCCTTGCTCTGTTCAGGGTTTCCTGGAAATTGATCGGATTTAAAAGGACTATATTTTTTTTACAGCAACAGATTGTTTCTATATTTCTGATCCGATGACAGCTTTGAGGAGACCATAACATGCCTCATTCTCGTTTTATTTTGTTAAAAAAAATGCACATTTGTGTCTTCCTCTTAAACACATTAAGATCTAGCCCTGGACTATTATCTTTGGCAAAATTCAAGTGGAAATCCGAGCAGATTGATTCACTCTCTACTCCAGCTTTGCTTTACTGCTGAACATTTTCCAATGGGCAGAATAGCCAGGAGAAATCCTATCTCTGAACAATTAAAAGCAGACTTAACATTATTTAAGCTAATGTAACATGAGAAGGTGAGACCTCATAAACCATCACAGAGAAGGATTTTTCTCTTCTATTTAAAGGAATCTCTAAAATACATACAACCAGCTTTTTCCTCCAGTGGCAGAATGCATTGCTCGTTTTATTTATTTTTTTCCCCCTTGTCAGCAGCCTGAAATGTTGTACTTCACACTTTCATACATGTGTGCTGCGGTTGACTGTGTTTACTGTCCCCTTGAAGGTTCAGGCACTGAAGGTAGAGAGCATTAGCCCTATAATATTTTAGACAGAAAATCATTGTTGTGAATCTGCACAAGAAAATGGCACAGACTGTTTTGCTAAATCTAAGTCTCTTTAGGAAAGTCTTCTAAAGACATTAGCAAAATTGTAATGCATTGATTGTTGTTGGATTGTTATACTAATGCTCAATTGCTGATTTTCAATAATATGTGACCCATTCATTCTGTGTAGCAAGTAACCATGATCACAAGGACATGTTAGCTACATTCATATTTGAAATGGACATGTCACAAGCTCCTTGGGGCAGACTGGAATTAGCTTCAGGGGATACTGGATGTAAATAAATCTGTTGATTTCCATTTCCCTTAGTTTCTCAGTTTTGTCAATATGTCTGATTTGGCTTGTCAAGCTTGAGAAATGTTTTCCAAGTTTCAGACTCAAATGTATATTTTGCTATTTCTCCTATTACTTTTTTTATTTGTAGTTTGGTCTGATATACATAGTTTCTTCATATATTTTTCCCCGAAACTAATATACATTGTTTTAGTTATTGTAATTTACTTTGTAGAACGTACAAGGTTTTGCATTGGTGATGTAGATGTAGATATAGATATAAGTACTCATTCATTAACTGCAGAGCAACATTTGGAGAACTGAGAATTTTGAATCATGAATAATAATAATAACAATAACAATAATAATAAAGTTGGAAGGGACCTTGGAGGTCATCTACTCCAACCCCCTGCTCAGGCAGGAAACCCTATACCATTTCAGACAAATGGCTGTCCAGTCTCTTAAAAACTTCCAGTGTTGGAGCATTCACAACTTCTGGAGGCAGGTTGTTCCACTGATTAATTGTTCTAACTGTCAGGAAATTTTTCCTTAGTTCTAGGTTGCTTCTCTCTTTGATTAGTTTCTATCCGTTGCTTCTTGTCCTGCCTTCAGGCGCTTTGGAGAATAGCTTGACTAAATTTAACTTGGTGAATTGACTCAAAAAGACAACATTTTAAGGTCAACCAACACACATTTCTTCCCTTTGTTAATGTATCAAGCAGTCCCAAATAGGAGCACAAAGACAAAAAAGGAGTCACAAAGTTTCACTGCACAAAAATCTACTGTTTTCAGTACTGAATTGTCTTCCATCTTTCTCAATGGTCTTTGGTCACTGCATTATTAAGCTCCTGTCATCATTGTTTCCTAATCAAAATAGCTTCATGCTGCTCCTCTTGAAATTACTATTCCAAAAACTGGGAGAAAATATGATCCAGGGACCAGACAAAAACCTTTCTTTTACTACAGAGTCATGTTTACCGGCACATATTACTTGTATTCATATTTTATGGGTATATTGGAAATTGTTGAACTGCAGAACAGACTTCAAGATGCAGGAGACCTTCAGGCCAAGCCAGGTGTTCTGTGGCAATCAAATCAAAGGAGAAAGTCAGCCTTAGAGGACCAATGCTGATCTGGAAAGTGGATGCAGGGTGCCACCTAATGGTCCTCAAAAAGAGAAAGCTAATGTTATCTATGTTCCAAAGAATACTGCATGCATTGCTTTAAAAAAATATTAGACCCAAGTCAGATTGTTCATTCCTTCAGTCAGTCACAGAAAATAATTGCATTAATTGCAGGAAAAGTTAACTGAGTTCTTATCACTCTACCTAGCCTTTTTTTTTTTTTTTTTACAAATCACCAATTTACAGGAATAGAAGAAAAAAGTACTGATCTTATAGCAAGAGTTAGCTAGGTTAGTTCATTAGATAATAAAAATTAGGACTTTACTATGCAAACTAGATTAAATATGTTCACTTTACAATTCTATTTTACAAAAAAAATCATTACAATCTGCTAAGTTATCACTATGAAGTTTAAATGTCTTTATTTCAGGCTGAAGAAAAGTTATGAAAGAACAGAAACTTGCAATCATTTCAATTCAGCAACAGAGACAAAATATATAGGTCTTAATAGAAATAATTGGGAACCTTTTGGCTTACAAATTCCTTCAGCCCCAATTCCATACTACATATCAGCTTGTAACTTAAAATAGCCAGTCAAGATTTGAATATTGCAGTCCCCTTTAAATGTCCTCTAACAAGGAACTACCACAAAACCACATTGTTTATCCACATTTGCAAGGAGAAACATGAATAAATAATATATAATTATTTACTAAAATGCCTGTGTTTTTTTCCCCCAGCTTTAAAAGCTTAAAATATTCATACTGATGAGGCTGGGGTATCTTTGTCTCCTTTAAAATGCTAAACAAGCCTGCGGCACAATCACAATCTGGTGCAAGGATAAGTTGTTTTCAAGATAAATTCAGACAAGCTTTAAATTAATCAAAGAGAGGATGATTAACTTTTTTATATATGTTTTAAATCAACAATAGATATTTGTGACATTAAGCAGGTTGCCTACCTTATTCACTGCAAGGAGCAGAAGTATTTTAAGATGATCTAAATCAGTTTCCATTCAAAGAATTCTCACCTGAACATATTAGGCATTTATTTGGAAATCAACCTTGCTTTAAGAAAAAAAAACCCTGATGGGATTAATATTTAATTTTGGAGCAGATGGGTGGAATGGTTCCAAATGAAACAGTAGCTTAGTCTAGAACTGTGGCGGCGAATCTATGGCACGGGTGCCACAGGTGGCACGCAGAGCCCTTTCTGTGGGCACGCGTGCCATTGCCCCAGTCCTACGCCTTATAATACTTTTCGATTTAGGCCTCTGCCGCCATGTGCAAAAAAAAAAGGTTCAATCAATCAATTTCAACTTCTCGCAGGGAAAAAAAAAGATCTCTCAAAGTTGGAATTGATTGATTGAACTTTTTAGTCCCACCCAGTCTGCCATTACCACTGCAGCCACACCCACCCAATGGGCCATGCCCACCTGGCACACAACAATACATAAGTGTGCTTTGGGTTGCAGTTTGGGCACTCAGTCTCTAAAAGGTTCACCATCACTGGTCTAGAACATGGCTGGCTCAGGAATTCTGGGAGCTGAAGTCCACAAGTCATAAAAGAGCCAAGGTTGCCTACCCCTGGTCTAGGTTTATTAGGCTACCTCTCCTTGTTGCTCTCAGTCCTCACATTTTTCTGCCTCTTTGAATCTTATATTAAAAATAGTTGGTGTAGACTTGCAGTAGTGTCAAACTGGTGGCCTGCGGGCCGGATGCATCCCACACAGGCCACGCCCATGCCAGTTCCGCAAAGGCAAAAAAAACACATCACGATACATCATGTGACACGAGTGAGTTTGACATCTATGGTGTAGAGCAGGGGTGTCAAACTGCCAGCCCGCGGGCCGCACGCGTCACATGGAAGCCACTGCCCATCCCATTGCCAGCAATGGCAAAACCGGCCTAATACGTTGCACGATGTCACATGACGTCGCAAGTTTGACATTCCTGGTGTAGAGATATCAGGTGTAGATAAAGAACTAACCCAGAAGTAAAAAAAAAAAAAAAACAACTTGCAGGCCAAGGCCTCAAGTTTGATTCTTGGCATTTTCAGCTGTGGCTGGGAGAATCATACTTGATAACCTGAAGAGCTGAACTAGCCAGTATTATCATGCTAGTCTAAGTGAGGCAGGAGACTGATTTTCTAACTGATTATATAACTGCAAGGAGCTATAGAACAGGAGGAGGAGGAGGAGGAGGAGGAGATCAAAAAATCAAAAAAAAATAAGATGAAGGGTTCACATTTTTTCAGAAGGATTCCTTTGAAAAGGGAAAAGTAATAACATGGAGATTTTAACTGGGTAGATTGTATATGTGTATTCCATCTGCAGTTCATCCTGAATGAAATGGTAGGGTGGGGAAATAAATGAAATTTCCTGGTAATGATAGCTCATATATGAAGCTATAGATGCATCTGAATTATGCAATTATATTTTAATGTTGTGTTCTACTAATCTAGATGAAATGTTAATGTATATTGCTAGTCCATAAATGATATACCATACGCTAAATAAATAAATCTAAACTAAGCTACTGCTTTGATATCAGAGGTAACTATTTCACAGACAGTTCAGTCCTCAAAAATGATTACACTGAGTTCAGGGGGATTTTCTCAGACAACTCTAGTTACATTTAGTGGGACTTCCTTATGAGTAAACAATAATGAGATGCAGGCCAAGGTTCATTTCTCAGGCTAAAGATGGTTTTATATCCTAGCGTCTCAAAGCTACCAGGTTACCTGCCTAGTTGGTTGGAAGAAACCTAGAGTTTGGACCCTGCATATGGATTAGGGTTATATGTTATATGTTCAGTTAGACATTGTACAGAATTTAGTGCAGCTGATAATAGAAAATGGCTCTACCTTCCATTGTCCAAGTACTTCTGTTCCTTTCAGATATTGACCGAAACCTCAGAGGCATACTAAGGTTTTGTAGGTAACAGCATCCAAACCCTTTTAATGATGTTGACTTCTCAAAGCAAAGTTTCCACAAATACTAGTTAGATTATTTATAGCTTCTTTTAATGGAATGTGTCACTCCCCAAGGTACTTTTTCAAGAGGCAATGGGGCTTTCTTGTTTTTCTTTGAAGATGTTCCGTTTCTCATCCAAAAAGCTTCTTCAGCTCTGACCTGAAGAAGCTTCTTGGATGAGAAACGAAACATCTTAAAAAAAGAACCAAGAAAGTCTAGATGCTTCTTGAAAAAGGAACTTTGGGACAACCATGACCTGGATGACTGAAAATCTCCATGGAATATGTCGCTGCAATGAGAGCCAGTTTAGCATAGTGGTTAAGATACCAGGCTAAAAATGGCGAGTTCTGGTCTTACCCAAAGTTATCTTAGTAACCTTAGGCCAGGCACTCTCTCTCAGCCCTGGAAAGGAGGTAGTGGCAAACCACTTCCAAAAAAACTTCGCCAAGAAAACTGTAGAGACTAATCTATGCTGTTGCCAGGAGTCAATTCTGTCTCAAAGGCAGAAAGAAAAGAAAGAAAGAAAGAAAGAAAGAAAGAAAGAAAGAAAGAAAGAAAGAAAGAAAGAAAGAAAGAAAGAAAGAAAGATCTCTGCAATGCAGTCAAGAATGTAGATGAAGTCTTGTAGAATTTGTGGCCATCACCATTTTTAATCCAGTAGTTCAGGACAATAATAGACATTACAAGGTGTTTATTGATTTAAATAGCATTATCTCTTATACATTTAATGAGCTTGCCTCTCTGCTTTTATAAAAAAGACTATGGATATACTTAACACCCAAATGATGGTAAGTAAGAGAAAGAGAAATTGGATTTGATTTTCTCTTATCACCCTTTAGGAATGACATCACTGGCTTATTATAAATTCTTAGGAATATTATCACTGGAGATTTAAATGCTGGAAATTCAGATACAGGAATGTATCTGCAAATAGGTTCTATAGGGCTTCCAGCAACATAGTTGGCACATTTAACCATATTGCACACAAAATCTGAACATCTTTCCAGTTAAGAGTCTCTAACCAATATTTTTCTTATTTTACAGAATCCCCTTCACCTGCAGTTGAGTTTAGAACGTTCCCTGAGTTTTGATGCTGATGTCACTTTTTCAATCTTGGCCTTGAACAACTGGTATAATTTTAGTTTGATGGTGTGCCAGGAAGAATGGAACATCACAGATTTTCTCTTCCTTACTCAGCAGAGCTCCAAATTTTATTTGGGATCCATTATAAATATCACAGGAAACCTCACATCCGCCAGTGACCTCTTGACCTATCTGCAATTTCATCTGGAGAACATTAAGGATACAACATCAACAGTGGTGATGTTTGGCTGTGACATGGAAAGCACAAGGAGGGTTTTTGAGATAACCACACAATTTGGAGTTATGCCGCCTGAACTTCATTGGATTCTTGGGGATTCGCACAATGTAGAAGAGTTGAGGACAGAAGGTTTGCCGCTGGGTCTTATAGCTCATGGGAAAACGACACAGTCTTTTTTTGAAGATTATGTGCAGGATGCAATGGAGCTGGTAGCTAGAGCAGTTGCTTCAGCTACAATCATCCAACCAGAACTGGCTTTGATTCCGAGTACAACCAATTGCTTGAACACAGAGGAAAAAAATCTCACATCAGGCCAGTATTTATCAAAGTAAGAGATCTCTCTTCAATAAATGTCATTGTAAATGTGTATGTGTCATACAAAACTCAAATCAGATTTTTCTCCATGATGGTCTATTCCCAACATGTCCTTTCAGGTCTTCCACTATGGTGCCATGATGGTCTATCCCCAACATGTTCTTTCAGGTCTTCCAATGGTGCACTCATCATCTCTGTAACTTTGTCCACCCATCTTGCTAACTACTGGTCGGCTAGACTCTAACTCCAGAATTCCTATGTGGCAGAGAATTCAGGGAGTTTAAACTATCCTCTGAATAATTCCCAGGTTGGGGAAGCTGATCTAAAAAGTGGTATAGAAATAGATCTGATTCAGAGAACAGAAGCAGCAGGTGATTAATCCCCCTTCAGCTCATTTTTCTCATTTCTAAATTCTCCAACTTTAGTGACTCTATATCTTGTTTTAAAATTTGTTTAAAGGGGAAAAAATCATCCCTTTTTCATTAAAAATAATTTCAAATTGAGATTTACTCCTAGTGAACTATAACTTTCATAGCAAAGACTATAGGAATAGAAGGCAGCAGATTTGGTAAGTCTGCTTATTAACATAGGGCAGGGTTCTTCAAACTTGGCAACTTTAAGACTTGTGGACTTCAACTCGCAGAATTCGGGCTGGCTGAGGAATTCTGGGAGTTGAAGCCCACAAGTCTTAAAGTTGCCAAGTTTGAAGACCCCTGTCATAGGGGCATTACTGTTTCTGAAGATCAACCAGGAAAGGCTTGATCTGCAAAACTAAGGTGTGACCAGGCAAAAATCCATGTAGATTTTTTTCTTATTTCTATCTTACCTTCACTCCCCAATTTGAAGGAGGCCTATTTTATTTTATTTTTTAAAAGTCCTGATTCCCTGCAGATGCAATGCTGCAAATGATTACTAGGTTATTGTGGCTATAAACGTTTTTGAGGACCGTAATTCAGCTGCCTTGGAGCAGAAAGGGGCTGTTGCATTGTCTTTTCTGCAGAAGGCAAGTCCATCCATTATATATCCTGCCAACAAAGGTATTGGAGGCACTACAAAATCTAATAGTCACTAAATTGGAATAAACTGACATGCAGCAAGTTGTAATGTGTGTGACCCTCTGCCTGTCTCTTCCCTATTAATCAGGCAGCAAGTTCCGTCCTGTGCTTAGTTTGAAGAATTTTGTAATCCATCTGCAAAATCTTGCTATTAGGTGGGTTAGGAAGTTATGATAATAGCAAGCTGAGGAAACTGCCATGAAGTATGCAGGCAAGTGCAATATAGATTTTCTGTTACAACAGAGCAAGAGATGAAAAGTTTCTTGTTATTTAGTAGGTGAGAGATATCAGAGACACTGGTATCTGTGTTATGGTGAGAGAACCATAAACCTCTCTGAGGCTTAAAAATTGGTCCTATTCAATTCGCAGAGATTTGGGGTCTCTCCATGTCCAAATATCAATTTTTTGTGTGTGTGTGTGCTGTGTTTTTGTAGCAGATGCAGATCACATACCTTAGAAATCCTGTATTGAGAAAGTTTCTACTGTGTTAATTCCTAATCTTATGATCGCCCTGGTTACATCTAGTCTGTAAATGATGGCATTTAAATTATGCCATTTGAGTAATTAAAGCCCCATATGCAATTTGACTCATTGCCAATTCTCATTTTTCTCATTCTCGACTAAACTTTGAGAGATAAAGACAGAATTAGCAAGTTACCAGGGTAATGAGTACAGAACAATTTAATTAACCTACCAGTGGAAATTTATTATTGTGACCCCCTTTGAACCATCCATATTTCAGTGTCCACAAAAACACAAACAGTAATGAGCTTATGACTATGAAGGACTATGTGCCATTCTTTTAGTCACATAGCTAAACTGTTTTCACCATATACTACCAATTCTAAGTACAAATATGACAAATGCACATCATAAAAGTTCAAATTTTCAGGAAGAAGTGATTAGAAGTAACTCTACCTCATTGCAAACAATCATTTCATGCTGAAAAGGAATGGGATTGAGTTCACTTATCAGTTCCTTCCTTGTCAGAAGATTGCAAAAGACAATCATATGAGCCTGGGACAATGCAATCATTATAAGTATGAGTCAGTTGCCAAGTGTCTGAATTTTGATCACATGACCATGGGGATGCTACAATAGTCGTAAGAGTGAAAAGTGGTCATAAATCACTTTTTTCAGTGCCATTGTAATTTTGAACAGTCACTAAACCATAACCGTTGTTGTAAGTCAAGGACTAACTGTAATCTGTGGCTGTTTAGTGACTCTGCAAATGAATGAATCCCAGAATGCAGCATTAGTGTGCAGAGTGGGGAAATAAATGGGTAGTCCCAAATACACTCACCAAAAATAAGAAATAGTGCTTGAAATAGAGAAGAATTGCCAGCAAGTGAAAGAAGAAACCTCATCTTAACAAAGAACATTTCACCAAATTAGGGAGCCAAAACAATTCAGGAGAAATATGTATATGCAGAAAGAGAAACATTTACATTCATTAAGAATCTGCTCATATTCAACAGCAAACAGCAGTTGTGAATTTAATTGGAATAACAGTATGGCAAATACAAATAAAGAAGCTGACTAAATGTACTTTGGGCACAAATGTTCTCTTTCAGCAGGAGATTTTAACCCACTTTCTATTTATCTGCTCTGCTACCTCTGAGTATAAGTAAACTCCACCTCCCCCACTTCTTAAATTAGCCTGAATGACATCTCCATAGATGGTTGCATTCATCTCTATTCATTCTTTGGAGTTTTCCTTTTGTGCAAATGTGTTCAAGTGAACCTTGTTTTCTTGTTTATTTCATCCTGAAATAAATCAATAACCAATTGAGAAATCCACATAAATAAGGCGAATGGGAGAGAAGGATGTTCTTATATTTTAACAACATGGAAAGAAAGGAACAGCTAGACGTCTTGCTGTCATGAAAACAAAATCAAGTCTATATAATACTTTGAAATGATCACTTGTTGGCCAAACAAATTACTACTTATTAACATATGCAATTTGAAGAATATTATAAACACAGAGGACATCCAGTATCTATAGCTCAGATGGCAAGGCATTTGGGTAAAAGGTTCTGTTCCTACTCTTCATCCATATATGCAAATTATTTCTTTCCTTGGATCAGAAGATTTCTGCATTTTGATTGTAGGCCCATACAGAATACCATCACAGACAGGAAGAGTAGGCAGGCCAAGCTAAGCTAGAACTCTAGGTGAAGATGCTTGGGTGAAGCAAGCAAAACATGTGTCAGAGGTTCCGACTAATGAAGCACTTCAAAGAACTTTCAGGCATGTTTCCTAAAGTCTTTATTTCAGAGCTACAAATTGTTGGTCACCATCATGGACGTTGTGATCCCAGAATCTGACTTCCTCTCGCTGGCATCAATCTTTTCTTGCTAAACCCCTCCCTTATCTTGCAGTCACAAGTCACATTATCCAATTAGTGTGAAGGTCAAAAGTTTACTTCCTCTTTCTTTCCCGGGCTTTCCCCCCCCCACACACTCTAAGCTATGTATTAACCCAGTAAATACCAGACAGTTTTGCATATTGTCAAAGCAAGAATATACAATATTTGCAGCATTGACATCTGCCCCCCCCCTTTCAAGAAGGACAGATCCTGTAAAGTAAACAAAAGCATATGTTAAGGGTTATCTTTCGGTTTGCTGGGGTGTTTCACATGAAACCTTTCAATCAATCTGTCAGCGTTCACTTCACTAGATTTCACCCAGGTGGCTTCAGACAATGGGTATCCCTTCCATTGTACTAAGTACTGTAATTTCCCTCTAAAGATTCTGGAGTCAAGAATACGTTTCACTTCATAGTGGGTCTGCCCTGCCACTACGAGGGGTCCAGGTGCCTTCTTTGGAGGAGGTCTCAAAGTGGAGCCCCGATAAGGCTTCAACAAACTACAATGGAAAACTGGGTGAATTTTCCCTAACAGTTTAGGGAGTTTTAGTTGTACTGTGACTGGGTTGATGACCTTTACTATGGGGAAAGGCCCCAAGAATTTTGGTCCCAATTTCTTGCTGGGCAATTTGAGGCGTAGATATTTAGTTGACAGATAGACCTTTTCCCCAACTTGGAATGTTCTTTGGGGAGCCCTCTTTTTATCAGCCTGCTTTTTATAGGTTTCAAAAGTCTTTTTTAAAGCAGTTTTTGTGTTTTTCCAAACTTCTTCCCACCCTCTCACTCATTGATCAAGTGTCTGTGAAGCGGAGGGCAACTGAGGATATTCAGGTATTGGGTTAAATTCTTTCCCTGTGGCTACTTTGAAAGGCATGTAGCCGGTGCTGCTGTGCACGGAATTATTGTACGCCACCTCCGCGAAAGGGAGGAGATAAGTCCAGTTCATCTGTTGGTAAGAAACGTAGCACCTAAGAACATGTCTGTATTTCAGTTTATTTCTGTGTCTGAATCCTGTTGAAGTTGTGATTTTGCCTCAGAAACTTGGTAAATTTCAACCTTGAATGACCCCCCCCCCCAAAAAAAAAAACCCTATTGCACAAGGCAGACATACTTTTAAAAATACCCTTTCCATTCCAGGACCTTCAAAATGTATACGTATGTTCATATAGTTCCCAAAGCATGGGACTTTCTTGCCTATTATGGACTTGAAAAATCTTACAATGTAGGCCTCTCACTGTGCTATGAGAGCTGCAGGTGGAAGTGCAGGCATGTATCTTGTTCATCCCAAAGAGGTATCTGAATTGGCCTTGTCGCATTTGAAGAAAAAGCATAAATGTGTTGGGGGGGAACAATCTCAGTTCCAAAAGATGTTGAAAAGTTCTGTCCTCTGAATATCTGCTCATAACGTCTTCCTTTTGTCCTACAGGTTTTTAGCCAACACTACGTTCCATGGGCTCAGTGGCCACATCAGAGTAAAAGGTTCTTCCATCATTAGTTCAGAAAACAAATTCTTCATTTGGAATCTTCAACATGACCCTGTTGGGAACCCAATGTGGACTCGCTTGGGGAGTTGGCAAGAAGGCAAGGTTGTCATGGATTATGGGATCTGGCCAGAGCAGGCTCAGAGGCACAAGAATCACAACCAGCATCCAACTAGGCTACATCTGAGGGTGGTGACGCTCATTGAACATCCCTTTGTATTCACCAGAACTGTGGATGATGAAGGATTGTGTCCTGCAGGACAACTCTGCCTGGATCCCTTGACCAATGATTCAGCTATGCTGGATGCTCTTTTTGAAAGTCTCCAAGGAGGCAACGACACAATGCCCACCAAATTTAAGCAGTGTTGCTATGGCTACTGTATAGACCTATTAGAAAAGTTGGCTGAAGATATGAACTTTGATTTTGACCTGTATATCGTCGGTGATGGGAAATATGGTGGTTTGAAAAATGGCCAGTGGACAGGATTGGTTGGTGATCTTCTGGCTGGGACTGCCCACATGGCGGTAACATCCTTCAGCATCAACACAGCCCGTAGCCAAGTGATTGATTTCACCAGCCCTTTTTTTTCCACCAGTTTGGGCATCCTGGTGAGGACCAAAGACACAGCTGCTCCTATTGGAGCATTTATGTGGCCGCTCCACTGGACCATGTGGCTGGGCATCTTTGTAGCTCTACACATCACTGCAATCTTCCTGACTCTGTATGAATGGAAGAGCCCCTTTGGAATGACCCCAAAGGGTAGAAACAGGGATAAGGTTTTCTCCTTTTCCTCTGCTTTGAATGTCTGTTACGCCATCTTGTTTGGGAGGACAGCTGCCATCAAACCTCCAAAGTGCTGGACAGGAAGGTTTCTAATGAATCTCTGGGCCATTTTTTGTTTATTTTGTCTCTCCACATACACTGCTAATCTGGCTGCTGTTATGGTGGGAGAGAAAATCTATGAAGAATTGTCTGGAATACATGACCCCAAGGTAAGGAAGGGCCTTTCATTTACATATTCGGGTCATTGTGCGTCATTTTTGTACTGCAACACAAAAGTGGCAACTGGACATGGTCTGGTAATATTAGCTACACCCTCTCAGTTTAGACCTAGTTTAATGTAGTGGTTAAGGTGTCAGGCTAGAAATAGATTGTGAGTTGTAGCAATAGCAATAGCACTTAGACTTATATATCACTTCACAGTGCTTCATATCCCTTTTTAAGCGGTTTACAGAATCAGCATATGGCCCCCAACAATCTGGGTCCTCATTTTACCAACCTTGGAAGGTTGGAAGGCTGAGCCAACCTTGAGCCAGTGAGAATCGAACTGCTGAACTGCTGGCAGTCGCAGAATTAGTCTGCAGTACTTCATTCTAACCACTGCGCCACCACAGCTCAAGTGAGTTGTAGTCCCATCTTAAGCCCAAAGCCAGATGGATGGCTTTGGGCCAGGCATTCTCTCCCAGCCCTAGAATAAAAGGAGTAACATGTCACTTTCAATAAAACGTTGCTGAGAATTGGAACTGACTTGAAGGCACACACACACACACACATACACACAGAGAGAGAGAGAGAGAATCCCACCTGCTGGGGTACAAGAGAGGATATGGAAGTGGTTTTTCTTTTATACATATATAATCATATCATTATTATTATTGTATAATAATTTAGATGTATTCTTATATACATAAGTAAATGTAGCAGCTACAAAAACCCCGATGTTTGCTGTGGGGGCAAACTGAAAGCAGTTCAGAATATGCAGCAGCAATTATATAACTATTCCAGAATGATAATGATGCTATTAGTGATGCTGTTCTTAAAAGACACCATGGCTGTAACGAACACAGTGGTAACCAGTTGTTAGTTAATATTTTATATTGACAAATGAGAGCACAGACTATTGCTGAAAGATTTTTAAACAAAATGGTTTGGCTTCATTTTGAAATAAGGAGGCAAAGCATGACTGAAGCAGAAGACTGAGGGAGTGTAAGTTATGATCACCTGGTAAAGAATTTCTAGGCAAAATCCTGCAAGCTGGAAGCTGAATGGAAAGAATATATTGAGATGATATAGTTCAGTGATGGCGAACCTTTTAGAGACCGAGCGCCCAAAAACTGGCCTCGCCACTGCTCCACCCCCCCACCCCACCCCCGGTCTGCCCCCCATTCCCCATCCCGCCTGCCCAGAGGACCACTCACTGCCTCCAGGGCCCGCCGCAAATCACCCAGGCAGCCCAGCAGTGCTATGGCAGTCATGCCCTCTGCCCGTGCCCTGCAGCATCAACTGTGCATGATGAGGTGTGAGGGCAGAGTCTTGTCTACGCTGCCTGGCTGCCATGTCCTTGCCTGCGCTGGTCTGTTTGGGCCACGCTCAGGGGCGACTCTCCTTCAGGGGGGCTGCTGGAGAGGAGGGGGTAGTGGGGGGAGGTGAGGCTGGGGCAACGGCACATGTGCCCACAGAGAGGGCTCCGAGTGCCGCCTCTGACACCCGTGCCACAGGTTTGCCACCACTAGTATAGTTGTTTTATAGTGATATTTGGGGAAACTTTTGAGCTGTGGATCCTGAAGAAGTGGACAATGTCAACTGTGATCTGAACTCCATTGTGTTTGGATTGGTTCCATGCTTCTCCTAGCTAACATCCTGAAATCTAGCAGGCTGCTACTCTCCACCATTCAGAAAACCCTTAAAAACTTGTTGTTTCCAACAAGGTTATGATGGGAGACCTGAATTCAACAAAACTGGACAATTATCATCATATGATACTGCTTTATAACTAATCCAGTTTATTGAGAAACTGATGGGATTTCAGTTGTAGAAGACATGGATTAACTGAACCTTGGTAATATGGGTTCAGATCTGGACATGGGAAAGAAACTCTTATTGTTTTTGCTGTTATGGATGACCTATGGAAATGCTTGGATGGAGGTTGTGTGGATGTTGTTTTGCTCCACATTCTTTCAGCAGCTTTCATTATTGTTGACCACAGTAGCCTTCTGGACCAGTTGCAAGGGTGGGAGTTGAAGATATCCTTCAACTATCTGAGTAGGTTGGACCAGAGAGCATGAGGGGAAGGGAGGAAGAGATCAGGCTCCAAACCATTTAGTTATGGAGTGTCTCAAAGTTCAACCCTTTTTTTCAACTTCTATATTAATGGAAAAGATCATCTGCTGGTGTGGGGTGTCTTCAATATGCAGATGGTACATATCTCTATTCTGGGACTATTGGGAGATGTAGTGGAAGTCACAACTTGGTGTCTAGAGTCTGAATAAGGGAAAACAGGCTCGGATAGAGTGGTTGTTAATGCAGAGACCAATTGCTTTCAGGAGTGTACCATCTCTGGCTCTTGACAGGGTTGTACTCCTCAGAAAAATCAAACTTGCAATCTGGAGGTCCTCTTGGACTCATAGGTCCTGGAGGGCTTTTGTAGAGTTTCAGCTGGTGTACCAACTGCACCCTTAGTTGAAACACAATGCATTGAAGATTGTTGCTCATACCTTTGTTCTTTCTCAACGAGCATACTGTAATGCACTCCATAGGGGGCTGTCCTAGAAGATCAATCAAAAATTTCAAAGGTTCAGAACCCAGTGGCATGAGTGCTCAGTGGTCACTGGTACTACCACGGAGCTGCGCAGTTACCAATAGATTTCTAAGTGCAGTTCAAAGTGCTGGTCCCTACCTATGAAGCCTTGTATGATGTGGATATATTAGGAACACCTTACCCCAATAGTTTCTGCCCTTCATGAGGTGCCCAGATGACATTGTCCTCTATAGCAATGTCTCTCTTCTAAAATGCCTTGCCCATGAAGCATAAAAGTCTTCCTCCTTAGGATCTCCTGGAAGCAAATGGAAATGAGGTTTTTCCAAAGAGCATTTGGAGATTAATATACTCAGAGGCCCCGTTTTCCATAATTCCATGATCTCATCCTTTTCCTTCCAGTTAATTAGTATTCTGATTTTGTGTTCCATTTTTACTATGTAAACTCGGTAAACTGCCTACAGCCATGGTTGGTTTCAGGTGGTAGGCAGATTTTATTAAGCAAACAGAATGGCTATGCCCTGCTTCATTCAAGACCCATTGATAATTCTTAATTCTATAGTGGGTTGTAAATATCCTCATTTTTAAGGAACTGGATCGCTCTAAAATATATTGACCTCTGCAGCAGTTTGATATTCTTTTGCTGATGATGTAACCTGACAATATTTCTTTCTCCCTTTTTTTGTTTAAAAAAAAAAAAACATTTTCATTTGTTAAGTCAGATGTTTTTTTAAAATCCTTTTTGGATTTTATGTAAACTGTTTCTTACTTTTCTCTGTTTCTAGACCAGAAGGGGCTCTTCCACTTCAGCTGAAGGCAGCAGAAGGGCAATTTCTTACCGTACTTAGAAATGTTCCAATTCTTGGCCAATGCAGTGATGAAACAGCAGGAGGAAAATCCAGGCCTCTCAAATTAATGGGTTTCTCCCCTCCCTGCCCTGATGAATTTAATTAACTGGAAAGGCAGTAGGTGATTGTTGTCCCCTTCTTAATAGGCTAAGACAAATTCCCCCCCTCTTCTTTGAACTCTATTAGTGTTTGCTGGCTAAATACAGTGCATTCCTTAGGTGAAGGAACAACATTGGTGGGGAAAAAGAACCTCCAGCATGCGCTTTCCCCTAATGGGAAAAATGCCATTTATGAATTTTTACTCCTTTAGGAGAAGAATGACCAGCAGCTGGATAGAAGCCATGAACTGCTTATTTGCAGACCACTCACCAACTCGCTGTTGCAACTGGGCAGCAAACTATGGAGCATCTGTGGAGTAGCCTTTTGCTATTTTTTTTTATAAATGTTAATCCAATTCAGATTGATAAAGTAGAATTCAAACATTAACCTCATCATCATCAGGACAAGAAGCAACGGATGGAAACTAATCAAAGAGAGAAGCAACCTAGAACTAAGGAAAAACTTCCTGACAGTTAGAACAATTAACCAGTGGAACAACCTGCCTCCAGAAGTCGTGAATGCTCCAACACTGGAAATTTTTAAGAAGAGACTGGACAGCCATTTGTCCAAAATGGTATAGGGTTTCCTGCCTGAGCAGGGGGTTGGACAAGATGACCTCCAAGGTCCCTTCCAACTTTATTACTATTATTATTATTATTATTATTATTATTATTATTATTATTATTTGTTAAATATTGCTCATTCATCGCATTCATAAATAAATCAGAAAAATGCTGAAAAGGGTAACTTGCATGCTAATATGACCTGGTCCTACTGGCTGCATTTCTTAGAACAGGGGTCTTCAAACATGGCCCTTTTATGACTTGTGGACTTCAACTCCCAGAATTCCTCAGCCAGGCATGCTGGGTGAGGAATTCTGGGAGTTGAAGTCCACAAGGGCCAAGTTTGAAGACCCCTGTCTTAGAATCACCTCCAAAAATATGATGTTGCCCCCCCCCCTCAAAAAATAACTAACCTCTAGTGTAGGACATGTTTATACCATATCTGGCTGAAATCATAGACAAAAAAATGGATGCATCATGCAGACACAAAGCCCTCTAGTTCCTTCCTGTCATCTAATGGTAGTTTAGATTTTTAGACCCAAGGTTTGCAGCTCTATTCTTCACTAGCATCTTACCTCCAGAGACATTGGGTGTCAACTCCAGCCTGTATGGAGTCATGCTGCTTGAGAAGAATTGGTGTTGTAATGCAGCATACCTGAAGAGCACCAGAACAGAGGGTTGAACAAGCAAAAGTTCATTGTATGTAAGAATTCATAGACTTGTTTTTATGTTGGATTTCCCATTCTAGAATTAAAGTATTTCATTTCCTTTCTCCACTCTATCTTTACTTGTATGTTTGCGGACTGATTTTATCATAAGTGATAGTTCAAGTAGTATATTAGGAGGGTTAGGGTTAAGGATTGGGATTGGGATTCCGAAGCTGAATATCTTGACCAAGTTGAGTCTCAGCCTGCATCATAGGAATTAGCTGGAGCAAAAGCACTTGAGAAAGTTGCATCAGCTAATCTACAGATTGGGCTAAGACAATGTTTCTTAATCTCAGGAACTTTAAGATGTGTGGAATTCAGCTATTTGAAAGAATGGCTTAGCATGATGTAGTCACGTGGTCAAGGCTGTAGAAGAAAACAAAATTGGCTTTTGAGGCTGGTTCTTTGGGACAAAAGTTTGGGAATCCACGCTGCTACTAGATTACCTTGATACTATGGGCTGGAAATGTGATTTGTGATTTTCTTGAATTTCGGGCGTGTTGCTGTTTTCTATGCACAAAGATTTAAGTTTGTGGTACAGTTGGTGTTATTTCAGTGAAACATTTATGGCTTCCATGAAGCCTTCATTTTGGTACTGGAAACTGGCTATGTATGTAAATGGCAGCATATAAACACAATAGAAAGATTTGCGATAGAGGCAGCAGTAGGGTAGTCTAGTGGTGAAGACATTCACCTCCCACATGGAAGGTTGAGAGTTCAATCCTAGGTAGCAGCAGATGTTTCTCTATCAGGGTACAAAGAAAAAATATCTGCTGCGCACTCTGTATTGGCATCAGGAAAGACATCTGGCCAGTAAATGCTCAGCTCCATCCAGTCACCTCAATTTCACTCTGAATAGTGACTACATGGCCCTGAAAAGGGAGTTTTTAGAGGTAGCAATAGGTTAGAAAAAAAAGCTTCACCAAAAATCTTTGGAAATGTTTTTTAGTGAGAGCTAATGGTTTATTATCTCTTTGTCTAGGCAGAAAAAGGATAGGGCAATTTCCTAGCTGTCCTGCTTGTTGAGCACTGATAAAGGAGCAAGCTGGGGAGGGGAATCTTTTGGGGATTCCCAGAAAAATAAAAACATAATCTTCTTTTGCACGCCACTAGCAAAGATGAGATCAGTTGTGCTTCTTCTGCTTATGTTACACTTGCAACTGGTTTCACTGCTATTGCTGCATGTGTTTTCCATCACATTGGACTTGTCTGTAAATCGTGTTGCTTCATAAAAGTGCGAACCAGCTGAATCCCACCACTGCTTTTATCTTTACATCATGTAAACTTGGTGATCTGATGGCTTTCCCAACCCTGTCTGTCTTTCATTTTGCCCCCTGGCAATGTGCAAGAGTTTGATCTAAGAATAAAAAAGGCATCACCTCTTTGGTGCTCAAGGCATTTCTTTTGAAGCAACCTGATGCATTCCATCAAATCAGAGTCTCTCATTATACCTGGGAGTGTAATTGCTCGCTGATTTCCATCCTGAAGTATCTCCCAGCTCAAAAACCAAATAGAAAAAGGAGCACCTCTGGGAAATGTGCATTGAGGAGAGACTACTTACATCTGATAAGACAATTACAACTGTTAGGATATTATGGAAAACTGAATGCAAACATGAATATATTTGGAACAGATGCTGAGAACATACACAGCCTAGGGAGTGTTGTGCAGTACAGATACTGTATATACAGAAAATAATGAAGATTTATTTCTGCTAGTGGTCTAAAAATGTTTTGTAGGTAAATAAAAGAGCCAATACATAAACGCATGCCATATTCACATGGCAGGTTTTAGCATGATCAAACAGGCAGAACACACAAGTGCTTCCTATGCCAGCATAAGTATGAAAATAATGGTGGTGAAAAGTACCAATATCATCCCATTTATTCATGAGATGTAAGATTCCTATATTACCAATAAATTACAGGGATTTGTTATTGCAAGGATGCCAAAGCTTGTAGGAATTCAGCCAACATCCAGATGAACTGGCTTTTTAAAACAAAAACAAAAAACCATGCAGACCATTTTTTTTTATTACCCAGAACTCATTCTGTATTTAACCTATTACATAACCATAACAAAATTAAACTATAGCAGTCATGGGTGGTTTTTACCATAAAAATCTAAAATGCTTTTTCAAGAACTTTAAGCCATCATGTCAAGTAATATTCTTAAATATTCTTAAAAGGACTGTAGAACTCCCAAATACGTTATGAAGTTTTAAGAGTATGTTAACATTGTAAGCAATCTAGAGGTATAATAAAAAATATCAACAACTTACATTCTCCTACTTTAAATACAGTTTGTGATTAAAAAGCAATTGGAAAGGAACCCTCTGCTACACAGCTCTGCTACTATATGCAGCTTTGCTGCTCCCAGTTTACATGATGCAGCAGTTAGAATAGTAAATTAGAAAAATGATTAAATTTCAGTGTGTGGTGTATAAAAGGTCTATTCTTAACCAGTATTCCAAGTATAAACAGCTCTTTTTCACTAATGCCAAAAGAATTCTTGAGATAGCCTAGCAAAAACCATACAGAAAGTTAACAGATTCTTGTTCCTCTCTTAACCTCACTGGGGTATCTTTAACAGAGTCTTTTTTTTCTATTTCAGACCTGTATATTATAATTATTTGAATTTCTTTTATTAAAAACCAAGCTCTTGCTGCTTTTGATGGAACCCTAACATGAAATTTTATTAAACAGACTTAAACAACAGAATTCAAATTAAAAACCATAAAATTTGTTAAACATTACACAAGGCAAATGGTCTTTAGGCAGTGGAGAAATCCATCCCCTGGAACTAATAACTGTACAGCTCCTGTTTAGAGGTTTGCTTGTATGCTGAGGTTCAGATTGTCTAAGGCCTTGTGTCATCATTTCATACTAGAAAGAAAATATAAATATAAATAATAAAACTTGGAGATGCCTTGGTAGCACACTTCTCAGGGATTTGATCGTAACAAAAAAAGTCGAATCTCTGCCAATGATATATTTAGGGAAGACAGAGCCAATGATCTGATGATATGTTGTTGTTAGTTGTGAAGTCATGTCCGACCCATTGTGACCCCATGGACAATGTTCCTCGAGGTCTTCCTGTCCTCTACCGTCTTCTGGAGTCCATTTAAGCTCATGCCTACTGCTTCAGTGACTCCATCCAGCCACCTCATTCTCTGTCGTCCCCTTCTTCTATTGCCCTCAATCTTTCCCAGCATTAGGCTCTTCTCCAGTGAGTCCTTCCTTCTCATTAGGTGGCCAAATATTTGAGTTTCAACTTCAGGATCTGGCCTTCTAAAGAGCAGTCAGGGTTGATCTCTAGGACGGACCAGTTTGGTCGCCTTGCAGTCCAGGGGATGATATACTTGATCAATAACTCAGGAACCCAAATAAGTGACCTTTTACTAAGAGTATGTTTATAAGAATATTGCTTTTATTAGGCAGTTATTGTCCCCCATCCCTTTAGCATGTGTGAGATTAGGGAGTTGATGTTGTTCTTTTTATCCTAATGATCATAAGTAGGAATTCTGATGAGAAGCAGGTAAGAGGGATTAACTATGCAGTGAGGCAATTCACAAAGCTTGCTAAGTAGAAAAATGTGCAATGCAGAGCTTGCTAAGCTACACTGTAGTGCTACATTTGGCTAAATAACACTTTTTACACAGAAATTTTTTACATTGGCAAAGAGAATAGAGGGCCTACACTGCTATCTCTTTGACAATCATCCATGGTGCCGGGGGGGGGGGTTAATATCATTTTTATTTGATCTTGCAACATTGAAAGCATTCCACTTTTCTTCAAACTGGGATCCTGTCTGAAGGATTTTTCTAGTGCATCTCAATTTTATCAAGGAAGAGAATTACAATTTGTATTTTTTGATCTGTTGACTTTATCCTATAATTAAAGTAATGCAAATATTGAGCCAATTTTGGGGTACAATTTTGAATCGGGAAGCAAACCAAAGAACTATCTCTACCTGCAAATGGTAGTTAATGGGATGAAGAAGCGGGGGGAGAATACTCATAACATAATACAATCTTTTCTTCATTGTGCCTATTATCATAAAAGGGCAGAGAAGTGTTTCTGTACCCATTTCAGTGAGATTTACCCTTGATCTTCTTTGATTGACAACAACAAATGAAAAGTAAATGAGCTGAATGCTGATACAAAGGTGTTTAGGAAACAAACATAGATGATTTTATCCTCGTTCGTATATAAGGTGATTCATTTTAATGAGAACTGTGTTGTGCAAATTGGACTGTCCTGTCATTTTTCTTCCAGTTCAGCTCTTTTGCATAGTGAAAATTATAGTATGGCATGCTAAAACATAATGATTGCAGTGTGAATGTTCCTTTTGACAATGAAGCTCCCTGAGTGACTTTGCACTGTCACAATTTGTCAACGCAAGCTTTCTTGTGCGACCATAAAATAAGAGGAGACACTAATGCTCCTAGAAGGAAATTATGCTATACTGTAAGTGTAATAATAAATACAGGTAGTCCTCATCTTACAACAGTTCATTTAGTGACCGTTCAAAGTTACAACGGCACTGAAAAATGCGACTTGTGGCCGTTTTTCTCAGTTACAACTTTTGCAGAATCCCCATGATCATGTGATCCAAGTTCAGATATTTGGCAACTGGTTCATACTTATGACTGTTGCTATGCCCCAAGGTCACGTGATCTAACAACTACAATGATTCACTTAACAAATGTGGCATGAAAAGTGGTAAAATGGGGCCAAACTCACATACCACATGTCTCACTTTAGCTACATAAATTTTGAGCTCAATTGTGGTCATAAGTCGAGGACTACCTGTGCAGAGAAGATAAGTCATTACTATGTATTATAATGCTTTAAACTGGGTTAGGAGAAAAGAGTCCCCAAATTTGCCAGCTTACTGCATTAGTTCACCTTGTAAAATTTACTTTATTTTTATTTAGAGAGAGTTTTATTGTCCCGGTTTTATTTAGTGAGAGAGAGAGAGTGTGTGTGTTTGTGCGCACACAGGTGTGAATAAACATGAGTGTCTACATCACATATGGCTATGAGACAGAAAAAGAAATCTTGGTAAATTTGCATTCCGGAATAGTAATAGGAGATATTATGAAACAGTATCTTTAATGTGAAATCAGACTAGAAAATGCAGTCACCAAACTTACTGAAAGTAGTGCATTCATTACTTTAATTGCTTTTTTTTACTTTCTTGTCTCTTGCTAGGCAAAATCCACCTGAAATAATCTACATTTTGGTGGTAAGGATTTGTGGGATTTATTAATTTTATTTTAACAAATGCTAATCTTTTCATAGTGCTCCACGACATGGATAATATGGGGCTGGCAGATGGCAGGTATGACTCAGAAATAAAGTCCCTCATGAGCTCTCAAGTAAAGGAGCAATCTGTGCTGAAGTATTAAAGTGACTTTTTAACCTAGAAAGCTTAAAAACCCATCTTTGTCCAAGATTGCTGTGGCCAGAATGTGTTGGTGCCTCCCCAAAAAACTACAAAGAAAGGCAAAAAATAAATCAGATGACGAAAGAGGTCTTTCTGCTTGAGAAAGTGCGTAAGAAGAAATGGATGCTGGCTACTGTAGCTAAGGAACTCATGGGAACTCTTCAACAGAAACATCTTTCAATCCTAGCCATGCTGGCTAGACTTGGGGAGAGCTGGAATCCTGGAAAGCTAACCTATGAAGCTTCCAAAATAGTGTTCACTTTCAAGACAAGTCCTTGCAGTTTTTTTGGCAAGGTTTTTCAGAAGTGATGGGCCCTTGCCTTCTTTCTAGAGCTGAGAGAAAGTGACTGGCCCAAAGTCATTCTGCTGGCTTTGTGCCGAAGGCATAAATAAAACTCACAGTCTCTGGGTTTCCAGCCTAGTGCAACTAAACACTACACCAAACTGACTCTTTAGAATAGATATATAATGACCAAATAAGAAAACATCATTGTAATGTCCAAAATTCTTAATCCCCGAAGGAAAAGATTTCAGCCTGGTATAATTATTTCAATATTGTAATTTTTCCTTCCTTCCTTCCTTCCTTCCTTCCTTCCTTCCTTCCTTCCTTCCTTCCTTCCTTCCTCCCTCCCTCCCTCCCTCTTTCTTTCTTTCTTTCTTTCTGCTTTTGAGCCTGTCTCGACTGACCGCACTTGACTGGAACTGAAAGGACAAATCCCTACAGTTTCCTTGGGAAGGTTTTTCAGAAGTGGTTTGCCACTGCCTCATTCTTAGGGCTCAGAGAAAGTGACTGGCCCAAGGTGACTCAGCTGGCTCGTGCCTAAAGCAGGACTAGAACTCATGGGTCTCCTGCTTTCTAACCTGATGCCTTAACCAAACTGGCTATTTTTCCTTGCTACCTTCTGGAAGGAGGCTTCGTGGTATTTATAGCAGAACATCCAGATTCAGCCATAGTTTCTTTCCATACAGCATTTACCTTGTGAACTCTCAAGCTTCCTCCTTCCATTATATATTCAAGATGGACAGTGTTTAATATTTATTTGTTATGTATATGGAGGGGTGTGGGTCTATACCTATGTTGTATATAGTATGTTAGGTGTGTGTCATGTACGTGTTTCACTTTGAGAGCGGGCAACTAAATTTCATTTTTGATGTGTGCCATTGTGCCCACAGTAAAAAAAATGACAATAAAGGTTATCTTATCTTCTCTTATGTTTTTTTTTTCTCAGCCATCCTATAAATAGTTCAGAATAAATGGGCATGATCTCTCCTTGTCTTAGTTGCCCTACTGTAACACCACTTAGCTTTGGCTGAAAACAAATGGTAGGTTGCATAGTTTTCCAGATATTTCATGATCCAGGTGTGATTTGACCCATTCCTAACCAAATATTCTGATTATAGACTAATTGATAGCCTGGTTGACTTTAAAATGCAGTAAATTTCAAATACAATGACCCCATATTTCATTTAAAAATAAAACAGTTTCTAATCTTTATATTTATTTAGAATTGGATGGGCAACGTCTGCAGCAATCTCTGAAATCGAAATTGTAGCAAAATTAAATTTCTTGCAGAATTGATGCAGATTCAAAGTAGAAGCCTTATCCTGGAAACAATATTGTACTGATTGTCTTAGTTTGGACTTTTTTTTTTTTTTTTTTTTCAAAAAAGTTTTTATTTTCCAATTATCAATTACATAAACAAAAAAGAAGAAATTTCACATTTAACAAGATAAAATAAATACACCTAGATGTCGCCTGCCCACCCCCCCGAAACTGCATCCGCCCTCTCTTATACTCTCCCTTACTTCCCTCCTCCTTCTCCCTCCCCTCACCTCTCTCTCCCTTCCCCCTCTCCTCTCACCACCCTACTTCCTCCCAAACCTTTCTCCTCCTCTCTCTCTCCCCTCCCCCTCTCCTCTCACCATCCTATTTCCACCCTAACCTTTCTCCTCCTCTCTCATCCCTCTTCAGATACAGTACCGGGGAAATGCCCAAGCAACATCTCTCTCATAAGTTATCCCTTATTATCTTACTTTAATCCTATCATCTAACCTACCTACCCCCCCCACCCCAACCCCCCTCCCTCCCAGTCCCAAAAACCCACCCACCCCGACCTCCCCTCCCCCCCACTTCCCAGAGCTTGGCACAGGGTTTTCAAACATATTAAACAAAATGTACTTAACTTTAACTAATGCAAACTAAATCTAACTAAACCTATCCAACTATACAAATAACAAAATCAATAAGTTACTTTAACTCAAATACAAAACAAATTTAAACAATTAAAGAAAATCAACTATCAAAATCAAATAATGCCAAATTTAAAACAAAAAATATTCATAATCAAGACAATACTTTTAATGATATCTACTCTAATCAAAGTTTACCCATTTTTTTTCAAACATATTACTTTTAATCATCTCTACTCTAATCAAAGTTTACCCATTAAATCCCATATTTATTTTAACTTTAACTAATACAAACTAAATCACAATAAGTAAAACGAAAATTATTCATAATCCAAACAATACTTTTAATCATATCTACTCTAATCATAATTTACCCATTAAATCCCATATTTGTTCTTCATATAATTTATCCACCTTCTCCACACCGAGATGTGTATTTCTTTTAAACAATATAAACTTAGCTCTTAACTCTTTCCCCCCTAGACCCAAATGAATGTAATACCCTTTTCTCCCAAATCAAAACCTTATAACATTCTTATCCACTTTTAAATCATAATATATCATAAGTACTCTCAAATATTAAATCACCAGATTAAAACCTATCAACTATTCTCTCAAACAGAAATCATAGTAGATACTCTCAGATATTAAATCCCTAGATTAAAGCCTATCAAGTCTTCTCCCAGGCAAAAATCATAAATTTAAACTTTCCCCTAAATAACAAAAATTTAACAAAACTCCTTATAACAAGCCGGCTGATATTCCAACTTCTCCTTCTATTATCTGTTACTTAGAAGATGACAAAAAACCTTCTGCTATTCCATTATTTTACTTCTAAAAACTGCACGAGTCATGCCCAATTTCTTTGATAAATCTTCTGTTGAAGAGGACTGCTGCAAAGGTACAACCTCCATATCTTCTTCAATCAGCTGCTCTTCCGGCTTTTCTTCCACCTTTATCTTACTTCTAAAAGGTCCACAAGTACTCAATTTCATTAATGAATCTTTTGTCAAAAAAGATTTTTGCAAAGGTTTAACCTGCGAATCTTCTATCAGTTGCTCTTCCAACTTTTCTTCTAATACCTCAGTTCTAAAAGCTGCGCGAGTCATGCCCAATTTCTTTGATGAATCTTCTGTTAAGGAGGACTGGTGCAAAGGTTCAACCTGCATATTTTTTCCAATCAGCTGCTCTTCCAGCTTTTCTTCCACCTTTATTTTACTTCTAAAAGCTCCACAAGTACTCAATTTCATTAATGAATTTTCTGTCAAGAGAGATTGTTGCAAAGGTTTAACCTGCATATCTTCTATCAATTGCTCTTCCACCTTTTCTTCTAATATCTCAGCTGTAGGTAATAAAGAGCCTGCCTTCAAAACAGACGTATAAAAATCCTTTGCTTTCAAAATTGTATCAAGTCTGTAGCGTGTCCCTGCATAATTCACCACCATTCCAGCCGGTATCTCCCATCTGAAACGAATCTGTCGCCTCTTAAGCTCATCAGCCAAAAAAGCAAAATGCTTTCTTACTTTGAGAATTCTTGAAGGTAGTTCTTTCAGAAGTATAACATCCTGGGCTGCAATTTGAAATCTCTGCTTGTAAAAGGCTTGTAAAATTTTATTACGAAGTGATCTACTAAAAAAATAAATAACCACATCTCGTGGCAGATTCCTCTGTCTTGCAACCTTTGAATTAACCCAAAAAATTTTTTCTGTCTCTCTCAATATTTCTTCAGGCTCGGATTCCAAAATAAGAGTTATATCCTTTGCAACCACTTGTCTCAAATCTTCTTGATTTTCCTACATTCCCCTTATTCTTAAAGCAAACTCCATACTTCTGTATTGTAACATAGTAATTTCATCCTGAATTATTTCCACCTTATTTTCTATTTTATCTTCCAATTTTTCAGAATTTTCTACAGCAACATCAATATGCTGATCCAAACGATCCATGTGATCAGCAAACTTCTGAAGCACAGACGCTATATCTTCTCTCAATTTCCTAAATTTATTTTCAATAATTTCACTTATCTCTTTTTCAATCCGTCGTACACTATCTTCCAAAGCGTCCTGTAAATCTTTAGGTAAAACTGCTGGTAAAGCTGAGAAAAGTGGTGGAAATTTAGACTCGACTTGCTGAGCTGTCTGCATTACCGAAGAGGAGATTGAGGCTTTAGAAACAAAAGCTCCAAAATGCTTTGAAACCATCTTGAAAAAAAAAAAACTCTTAAAATCTTATAAAACCTTTAACAAAGAGAGAGAGAGAAAAAAGAAGACAAAAGGAGGGGAAAAAAAAAACAAAAGCCCCCTGTATAAATAAAAAAAGAAGAAGAAAAAAGAAAGCTGTTACATTGTTTCAAATTAAAGTTCCAGTCCTTTCACTCTTAAAAACAACATCTCAGCGCCATTTTTCACCCCTCTCAAATAAGAAAAGAGAGAAGATGAAATCTTTTCCAGAGTTAAAGTCTCAAAATAATCACAGATATAATCTCCTGGTCAGCTCTGTCTGCTTTAAATTTTACTCACAAGTTCATTTTGAAAGCAGATGTGTAAGCAGCGTCTAGCTTTGCCCCCCAAAAAAATTAGAGCAAAGGCATCCTGGAATGTGGAGAATGCCTCAGACTCCGTGGGAGCTCTCACCCTCCGACCACCAAAGAAAAAAAACCTTTGGGGTCTCTCAGGGAGCCCTGCCACTATCCGAGGGAAACTCATCTCCTCCCCTTCGCCCAGGGAGAGAGATTCCAAGCCGCAAGACGGCTGTTGCTCGCTGTCTCAGCTGGCTTTGACACATTCCAGGGCGGACGGCTGAAAACAGCCGCCATCGCCGCCGCCATCACTGACTTTTTTTTTGTTTTTAATACCTAATCTACAACGCAGCCCAGGCATTTGCAGATGGGTCTAAGAACTCTAATCCTGCTTAACTTTTTCAAGAAAGAAGCTACCTTATTATCAGCTGAACATAGAGATAAGGTTGTTATGTAGCTTGTTTTAACAATTGGAGTCATATGCCTTTGCTTTATTCTACAATGACTTTTTTTTACTTTCAATTTTAAATTATAGTCAAGGCATTTCTTGGAGAAAAGAAACTGTAACATCAAGGGTCTACTAGCTCCGTTGGGGCAAACCATTTTGTTGGGGTAATTTTTCTATCAGCCCTGGTAATCAACTTCAAAATATTATATATTTTTAAGGGAACTAGTACAAACTGGAAACAGTATTGCAAAGTCACATTGTTGAAATCTCCTGTAATATCTCATAATTCTGGGAAAGAAAATTAATTTCATGCATGTATGATTTTTATGGAGATGTCCTAAAAATGAGAACATTTGATTGAAGATTTCATAATGCAAAGTCATTCTATTTAGATTTTAAAAACTTGATATCTTCTATGCTATATCAGGGTGCCTCTATTCTTTTGGGAGCATGTAATTACACTTCACTTCCATTCTCAAAGACTCTACAAAAGAGTCAACTCCTCATCGCTTTTCCAAACCTTAGAAAGGGATAGGTCTTTCCTTATTTCCAGGGTAAACCATTCCAGAAGAACAGGGGTCAGTCATGGCCAAGAATGAATTGCCTCCTATCAACATTCCCTTGGAGGTAGGACCTGTAACCCATATCTTATGGGTTTTTAAGCCTTAAATCCCATTTAAAATCTTCTTAGGGCCTTTGAGAGTCAGTGTGGTATAACGGTTGAATTCTATACTCCAGCTAGGGAGACCAGGATCCAAGCTTTCAGCCTTGGAAATTTGGTCAGTCATTTACCAGCCTAGAGTTATTATGTAAGTCTCCTTGAGCTCCTGAAGAAAACATGGAATATAAATCAAATAAACAAATGCATCCGATGTGCAAGTGGATAGCTTTCATTCATTCATGCCTCTCTAGATGTCGTGAAATGATAATTTTCCATATTCCTCAGTATGACCGGTAAGAAGGCATCCGGCTAGGAAAAGATTTGAAAAAAATGCTTTCCTCAATTTTCTGAACTGAAAAGTAATCTGTTTCCTGTACCATTAGTCCCCCAACATTGGCAACTTTAAGACCTGTGGACTTCAGCATGGCTGGCTGCGGAATTCTGGGAGTTGAAGTCCACAGGTTGCCAAGGTTGGGGACCCCTGCTGTAGACCATTCCTCTACTAACAGAGAAATTGGCATGCTTGCATGCTTCTAAAAATGATGTATCCTGGCCATTATAAGGTAAGTGAACTAAAACTACAGCAGTGGCAAAGAGAAAACAATCTAAATTCAGATAAGGATCTAAAGCAACAAAGGATGGTAAATGACCTCAAGATCAACATTGTGGAGAATCAAAATGGACACAAACACCAATTAAGACTGTTATCTGTCAATGTTGTTTGGGAAATGATTTCAGAGAAGATCGGTGGCCCAATTTCCAGAATCAAAAAGCTTATTGCATTAGGAGCACGTCACTAGGATATCTAGTAACATTCTTAAGTTAGGTGAAATACAGTATTTTGCACCAGAAAAGCTGCTTACAAATTCCAGAGTAGTGACACTAGCAAATTTAGAATAGAATAGAGCTGGATGGGACCTTGGAGGTCTTCTAGTCCAGCCCCCTGCTCAAGCAGGAGAACCTATACCATTTCAGACAAGCGACTGTCTAGCCTCTTTTTTAAAATCTCTAGTGACAGAGCACCCACGATTTCTGAAGGCAAGCTGTTCCACTGGTTAATTGTCCTCACTGTCAGGAAATTTATCCTTAATTCCAGGTTGCTTCTCTCTTTGATCAGTTTCCAACCATTGTTTCTTGTCCTGCCTGCTGGTGCTTTGGAGAATAATTTGACCCCCTCTTCTTTGTAGCAGCCCCTCAAATACTGGAACACTGTTATCATGTCTCCCCTATTTCTTCTTTTCTTTAGACTAGCCAAACCCAATTCCTGCAGCCATTCTTCGTATGTTTTAGTCTCCAGGCCTTTGATCAATTAAATCAAGCATGCCAATTTCTCTGTTAGTAGAGGAATGGTTTACAGCAGGGGTCCCCAACCTTGGCAACCTGTGGACTTCAACTCCCAGAATTCCGCAGCCAGCCATGCTGAAGTCCACAGGTCTTAACGTTGCCAAGGTTGGAGACTAATGGTACAGGAAACAGATTACTTTTCAGTTCAGAAAATTGAGGATGCATTACCTATGAGAAATATTACATAGTATTGATCAGTCAACAGGTGGGCTGATTTACTACTAGCTTATCAGGTACTTAGGGGCTGAGGACTTGACAGCACAAGGAAACAACAACCAAACGCCGGCCATAAATACACCAAACAAACAATAGGAAGGCACCACATAAATACGACACATAGAATAGCCCAAAGCACACATTTTGATAGAGAGGAGTTCCCTAAGGATAGGCTCCAGAAAGAGTCCGAAAGCTCGGAAGAGTAAATCTCTGGTCCCAGTGACTGACCCAGATTGGATCTGGCAACAATAGAATATAATTAGAAATCAGGTGGGTTTTTTTTCTACAGACAAAATTAGATATGTATTGAATGTATTCTTACATTAAATGTGAAAATAGTATTGGTTGGAGGGAGGTTGATAATTAGTTAAAAATCTGGTGGTGGGGAATTTTACTTCCCTTGCTGCGTTTCTCAGAATATCTCTTTTCAAGTTGGCATTTGCTAAGAAAAGACACCTTCTATGGATGTCAGTATTAATAATTATCAACTGCACCAGCTCCAAGCAGTGCACTTTGAAATGCTTGCTAAAAATGCCTGCATGTGAAAGGCAAAGATTCATTTAAAGTCGTATTAATTTGGCCTCAGATTGGTAGCTGTGAAGAAAATAGTGTGGCTGAACATCTGGCTTGCTGCTGTGGGAGTAGCATAATAGACTAGGTGGGTCTGAACTAGCATAGCGCTACTTACAACTCTCCTAAAAAATCTCCATTTAAAAGTGTGACTTGACAGTTGCTGAAGAATAAATTTCAGCACTGTCAAGAAGAAACAGAGATTATTAGGAGCATTTTTACTTGATGGACAGAAGAAGAACTTGCCCTCATTCTGGATTTATTCTCTAAGAATGTATGTGACTCCACTCAACCCCTGATATATAGAAATGCTCTTTTTTCCCTAGCAGGCAGCAGAGGCATAATAGTTTCCACAGATCATTAGATTGCAATAAAAATTCAAAAATGGATAATTCCACAGCTACATCCTGGAGGGGAAGATTGATCGTAGTGGGGAGTCTATTCCTGATGCTTTTATTTATCACCACCACTCATCATACAGAATTCCCTGTAACACAGATTCGGATATTGTGTCATCCTGCTTCCTTTTATGTCCTGGAGGCTATATGATTCCCCTATCAAAAATGGTGAAGGATATAGAATTATGTAGTACAGTAATCCACTGAGCATCTCATCAGGTGGTGTGACTTGTCTGGGCTTGGAAATCAATCAGAGGTGACCTAAGTCACTGCTTCTTAAACCTGTTTTGCTCTCAGGTCCCCCAAAATCATGAGGATCCCCCCCAAAGAAGTTTTGTTTGCATGGGTTATATTTATGGAAAAATATAAAAGATTTATGTTTTTAATATAAAAATATTTTTAGAAAGTAAAATAGATGTATTCATAGAGCATTTATTGATCGAATCATGTAAAAATACCAATATTAAACCTATTAAATATTAAATTAAATATTTTTCCTGAAAAAAAACTCTATTTTTTTTAACAAAGAAAAGATAATAATGAGAAAAGAGACAGTGGATCATCTTGAAGTACATACATCCCTTTTGGAAATGACTGAGGAATAAAAGAGAAATCATCCTATTACACAATCAAGAAGTGAGGCACAGTAAAAGTAGGTTCCAAAACAAAAGGATTTTTTGTGTCTGCTTTCAACCTCTGTTATGTCAGAGGGAGGAGAGAGAGAGAGAGAGAGAGAGAGAGAGAGAGAGAGAGATGTGACATTATCTAGGGAAGTTCACATTTGGAAAATGAAACATTCAACCTCTCTTATTAATTACCAAAGGTCCAGGACTGTCTTGATAATAAAAATACGATTTTTCTTAAGTATTTTTGGCTACCATGCAAATTGCCTCACGCGATGGGTAAAGTGCCTTAATTAAAAAAATCCACAGCCTGAGCACTTGAAAAGCAATATATTTAAAAGAGAAACATATTAATGCTATAAATCCCTTCAAAGGTTATGAAATTGGCTAAATCAGGTTGTGAAATGGGCTAGGAGTGAACAAAGACAAAGGGATAATGAAAGACAGGAGCAACCACTAATTTCTCTCTTCCCTCCTGGAGAGCAAAATGTTGGTTCTAATTTTTTTTCCCCAAAATTAAAATCTACATCAAATATTCAGGAAAGAAGAAATGGTGGTTTAAATTGGACTATAAAAGAACTGAGCAGCAACTGTTGGCTGTTCAGAGCTGTGCGTGGAATGGAAGACAAGCTGAGCCCCATATGTGGAGCAAACACATTGTGCTCAGTGAGTCCAGCCACTCCATTCTGGTCTGGCCAGTTTTTCAGACAAAGATCTGCAACTCTCTGTCCATCCCAAGTTCTATCATTCCAGGATCTGGAAAAAAATATATATTGATGTTACAGACATATGAAGCAGCTAGATTTTGAAGCTACAGAGATATGAAGGGATACTGACATCTGCTAATCTGCTATCATCTAGTGGCTGTTGAGGCAGAAGAGTTAGCTTCTCCAATCATTCGCCCTAATATCTGAAGAAAAATGTGTATTCCTTCCAATTCTTTTGGGGGGGAGGAGGAGGAGGAGGAGGAGGAGGATTTGCAAAAATTTTCAGTTTCTACCAGTCCTACTAGGAAGGGTGGAAGGAAGGGGAGCAATGTGTGATCGTAGCTGTTTCTTCCTTTTAACTGCTAGTGGGGGTATGAGCCAATTGGATGGTAGCTTGGCTGTGTTCTGATTGGGTGGAGGTGTGTTCTGATTGGTTAGGGGCTTGGCTGTGCTCTGATTGGATGGGGGGTTGGCTGTGCTCTGATTGGATGGGGGAGTGTTCTGTTTGGGTGGGGGGCTTTGTTGTGCTCAGGTTAGTCTGAGTTGCAGGGGGATTTGAGATGGTGAGCTGCATTGCTGTTGTTTGGCTTCGCGTTCGTGGTCGTGCCTCATCTTCATGGTGGGTGTTAGTTTGCTTCATATATGGATTGGAGGGGTTTAAAGTGGCTAATGATGCAACTGTGGTCTGGCTTCTGGTTTGTGGTCGTGCCTCATCATCAGTGTGGGTTTGGGTTTGCTTTTTACATGGATGTGTGGTGGTGACATCCTGTGTGGTTTTCGTGAGTGTCGGTCTGGTGTCGTTCTTTATGAGGCACGACCACGAACGCAAAGCCAAACATCAGCAATGCAGCTCACCATCTCAAATCCCCTTGCAACTCAGACTAACCCGAGCACAACAAAGCCCCCACCCAAACAGAACACTCCCCCATCCAATCAGAGCACAGCCAACCCCCATCCAATCAGAGCACAGCCAAGCCCCTAACCAATCAGAACACACCCAATCAAACACAGCCAAGCTCCCATCGAATCAGTTCATACCCCCACTAGCAGTTAAAAGGAAGAAACAGCTACGATCACACATTGCTCCTAGAAGCAAGAAGCCGAAAACACCAGCCTGAAGATGATGAATGGGACTTCATCAAAACATCACCAAGACACTTCCAATTTGATGTGGAAGAAAACCCGAATAACCAACGACCTACATACAAACACCCACAAAAACCTCAGAATATGAATATATATATATTGGCTGGGGGAGTGTTCTGTTTGGTCGTGCTCGGGTTAGTCTGAGTTGCAGAGGGGTTTGAGATTTTGGGCTGCCTTGCTATTTTTTGGCTTCGCGTTCGTGGTCGTGCTTCCTCTTCATGGAGGGTGTCAGTTTGCTTCATGTATGGATTGGAGGGGTTTAAAGTGGCTAATGATGCAGCTGTGGTCTGGCTTCTGGTTTGTGGTCGTGCCTCATCATCGGTGTGGCTTTGGGTTTGTTTTTTGCGTGGATGTGTGGTGGTGACATCCTGTGTGGTTTTTGTGAGTGTGGGTCTGGTATCATTTTTTGTGTTAGGGAGTCGTTTGTCAATAAGGGCGGGTTTCCAAATGGCTGGTAGGCGGAGGTATCATCTCACTTGTTCATGCTGTGTGGGCGTTTTTCTATCTCGATGGCTTCTCTGATTATTCTGTTATTAAAATGTTCACTTTTGGCAATGGTTCTGGTATTTTTAAAGTCAATTTCATGTCCTGTGGCTTTAAGGTGTTGGACCAGGGAACCCCTCCAATCCATACATGAAGCAAACTGACACCCTCCATGAAGAGGAAGCACGACCACGAACGCGAAGCCAAAAAATAGCAAGGCAGCCCAAAATCTCAAACCCCTCTGCAACTCAGACTAACCCGAGCACAACCAAACAGAACACTCCCCCAGCCAATCAGAGCACAGCTAAGCCCCCAACCATTCAGAACACACCTCCACCCAATCAGAACACAGCCAAGCTCCCACCCAATCAGTTCATACCCCCACTGGCAGTTAAAAGGAAGAAACAGCTAAGACCACACATTGCTGCTCAAAGCACGAAGCTGAAAACACCAGCCTGAAGATGACGAATGGGACTTCGTCGAAACGTCGCCAAGACACTTCCAATTTTACGCGGGAGAAAACCCGAACAACCAAAGACCTACATATATATATATATATATATATATATATATATATATATATATATATATATATATCCCTCCAGGCCTGCCTGCCATCTTTTCTAAATGTGAACTAATTTACATTTAGCTTAAACTAATATGTAATATTTGAATACATATTTTTTTCATCCAGAGCACTATACTTTTAGATTCCATCCAAAAGGAGGCCACTCCTGCTCAATCTTCTGAAAGAGCAAAACATACAAGACAGGGATTTTGTTCCATACAGATTGCTGTGCCTACAACTGCAATATTAACACTTGGCCAAAATATCTGTTATGTTTCCAAAATTGGACCAGGGGGAGTTTGGACCAGGGGGAATTATATATATATATATATGAAATTGGGAGAATTACCAGTTCTACATCTGCACCTTTATAGCTTGCTATAACATTTTCCACAAATATTCTGGAATATTTTCCACAAATGCCTTCCACAAATATCATGTTAAGAGCTACATCTGCTTAAAAAAAAAAAGTCCTTCACCCAAGTTGCATCCACTTCAAAGTATCCAAGGCCGAAGAACATCAACATTCTATAGAAATGAAGGATGGGGATTTTTGACTTATTATGTCCTATGAAGTGGTTATCAAATACAAAGATTTTTTTCCCACGAAGATAAGTCCCTAACTTGGTTTTCAGGTATTTCAATGGTGACTATTAACTAGTATAACTGAGTCCATCTATTTGGCTGCTGGTCATCCTTCTCTTTCCTTCCACCTTGTCCAGCATTAGAGCTTTTTCTCCAGAGAGCTAGGTCTTCGGACATAGGATAATTTGAGCCTGGCCATTTGTACTTTGAGTGAGAGCTCTGGGTTGATTTATTCAATAATCCATATTTAGATCTCTGCCAGGAAGGAAGCTGGCTCTCTTTGCTACAGACACAATGAAAAATGGATTGTCTGATCTAGTACAAACTTCCCTTTGATTTCTTACAGCAGTGCATGCTAATACCATGGATTTTATCAGAGCCAAGGGCACCCTATCTACTTTTTCCCAAGACCATAGTTGTGTCAAAAGCAAGAGAGAAATCTGCAGCATTTTACTGCAGTTAGACTTAATCAGAGGGAATCAGTGAGTACCCACTGCAATGAAAACCTCTCTTGCCAAGTTTCTGAAGCAGTGGCCTGTATGTCCCCAAGAAAACCTGAGTGGCCTCTAGCGCCCCACTGTGGTGTCGTGTGGAAAATCATCCACTTTGCTCTTTGGCTCAACTTTAAATTAAATTAGAGCTAATTCTGGAAATGCTTTTTGGTTATCGAGAATTGCAGCTATGTCTTGAAATGAACCCATTGCAGTACTTTATTTGCTTGGGTGCAGTTCCTTGATTTATATAAAATTGTATTGGCAAACTAGATGGCTCAAAGGCTTTCCTTTGGTCTCTCTTGTCCATAGATGGTCATCATGTCTTAACTAAAACGAAAACACATCTGTAGGAGCAGAGGGGCCATTGTGGACTGTCTGCAGTGCAAATGTTCACACTTAAAGCTGACAATTTCCTGAGTTCCCCCTGCATGCTTCATTTTGTGTGTGTGTGTGTGTGTGTGTGTGTGTGTGTGTGTGTGTGTATCAGAGATTCTCTTGCAACAATGAAATTGGGATGGGGGCTGCAATCTAGGGCTCTGTTTGGGATGGGGAATGGCTGCTGGGGGGGGGAATCACAGAAATAAGGCAAGGTGGCCTACCAAACCCCCAAAAACTAGCCAGGTGGACCCTTTGTTTGCCATCATCTAGTGAATGAGTGTTTGTGCTGCTGGTCACCATGACAACTATTTTGTGAGAGTACCCATGTCATGCTCTTTAAATTTCAAATGTGACTATTAATGCTCAAATGCTAGGGCACTAATGGGCAAATACATTCAGTGGAGACACTTCACATATGTTGCCAATAGCTGAGCAATCAAGCAACATTCCTACCTATGAGACCCATTTACCCGCGGACAGCAACTTCTACATAGATTGCATGTGTGGAAATCACTTGTTGGGGTAAAATGCCATAACTCACAACCTTGATGTAATCTCAAAGTCATTCTCCCTTGCTGTGCTTTTCCTTGCACAGATTCAGCTGCAGATATTAAAAATAGGGGAATGGCTGCAGGTTTGAGGGCAAGAATGAAACTGAGAGGAAGGAGTCACTACAGATGTTGTAGGCATTCTTGAAATCCACCTCTCCTATTTTGGGGGCTTCAGCTTCCCAAATTCTGAGCCAATATAATCTAACTCATACATTTTGATAAGCCTTAATATTATTATTTCCTTTTGGCTTAGTGTGCTGAATTTTTTTCCCTGTTCATTCATGTCCTGTTCTGGGAGACTGCCTGGAGTTTTCTTGGCAAGGATTTTCAGAAATGGTTTGCCATTGCATGCTTCCTAAGGCTGAGAGTGACTGGCCCAAGATCACCCAGTTGGTATTGTGCTTAAGGCAGAACTGGAACTCACAGTCCCCTGTTTTCACCCTAGTGCTATAACCACTACATCAAGTAACTCTCAAGTGTGCTGTATAGACCCAACTAATTGTAGCTAACTTTAACAAGCTATAGGTTAGCATCCTGTGGTGGGATAATGGCATTCATTATATACATTCATTATATGTTGTTTTACTCCTCAGGAAACATCTACTGTACAAGCTCTATCACTATGCAGTATTGTTTTAGTGCTGGTGATAAAACTATGCCCATCCTAATATTCAGCCTATGATACAACTCTATCCAGGAAAATGGATGGGATATTAGATCCATCCATCCATCCATCCATCCATCCATCCATCCATCCTTTCATTAGCCTCCCATTCCTTTTTCTCATCCAAATTCACACCAATATTTATTTTACAGAGACGCTTGGTTTAGGCCTACCTCAAGCCATTTTTTAATTGCATTATTTTATAAGGTTGGCAAGTTAATTGTTTTATAGTATTAGAGAGGAGGATATTAAACAGTGGGATCCAAGTCGTGAATTTCTGAATTAGGAAATTAAAGAAAGCATATGTAAGAGGATTGTTTATTCTCTGACGAGTGCTGGGTTTTTGTTATTGTTTTATTTAAATTTGTAGTTTCACCACAAAACCATCCACATTGAGATATGGTAATATGTGAATGCATTTTATTCATTCATTTCTGAAACAACTAAGTGATAGAAACTTATTTGACTGAAAGTCATCATTTGCTCTACTTTATACAGTATATTTACAGTCTTTATAGTATTTGGTATTTAAGGTCTTTTGTATTTAAAGCCTGCCAGTGATAGCCTTATTCAAACTGTGGAACTTCTTTCCTAATGAAGCTCCAGTGGCCTCATTTGAAGCTACCTTCTGCAAATTAGTAATATTTTTTACCTGAAGTTTGTTCTCAATATATTCTCTGGTTCATTGGTTTTATCATTTTATCAGATATTTAACCTCATCACTCTAAGCTGGGTGTGTCAAACTGTCAGCCCTCTGGCCAGATGCGTCACAAGGAAACCGCACCCACCCCATTGCCGGCAATGAGGAAAAAGTTCCGAGATGTCACACGATGTCACATCACATCGCGAGTTTGACCTGTCTGCTCTAAGCTGTGTGTGCTTTAGAAAGGCGGGAAAACATTCTTCTCTTAAGCAGAGTATCTTTGAACATCTGCATAGTTAGTGGCACTCTGGGTTATTTTGAAGTGTCCTTCAAAAATTTGTTACATATCTAAAACCTAAGGGTCTTCTTCTATTGAGCAATAGCAGAAGTGTGATAATGTGATAATGATTCTGACTATAAAACGAAGATTGAAGTAGGCCCATGACTAGCCTAATTATGTCACAGATCTATTTTCCAAATGGCACTCAAGTGAATAAATGACATTGAATATTAAAAAATAGACAGAAGTTTTGCTCTTCACCTTAAAAGCGCTATTTTATAGCCTTAATCTTTAAGACGCAGTGAGAAAAAGTGATAAGGTTTCAAGCTTTAATGGTTCCAGTTCCCTTTAATAGACATTAAATTCCACTCTGGAATTTTGGAGGTAAGTGCTATTGTTTGTGAACAATGCATGGGGTTCTCATCCCCCTAATTCTGCAGTTGGAAGAAAGATTGCTACTAAAAAAATATGGGAACATTAGCTAAGACCTCTAAGATCTCCAAACCAGCTCTGACCACCTTTGCAAAGCAAATGGGAAATATTGCTCCACTATTATGACATGAGAAACACAGAAAGACATACACACAAACCCTGAAGCAGAAGCCATAAAATAAGAGATCTCAGTCCAGCCCTAAAATAAGCTTACTATAGTTTAAATATTAAAGATAACTCTCAGAATCCCACCACCATCAAAAAGCTTCATAGTAAATACATTTCCACTGTGGAAATATTAAATAAAACTCCACAACTGCTAAAAGATGACCTATCACATGAACTTATTTGACACTTTAATTGGCAAATTGTCTTTTTCTTTGCATGAAAAGCAAAACTGGCTGTACTCCTGATTGGTCCTTAACATGGGCAAACTCAAGCAGTTTAGACCCCTTGTAAGCCAGGGATGTCAAACTGCCGGCCCACGGGCCAGATGCGTCATGGTGAAACCGTGCCCACCCCATTGCCGGCAATGGAAAAAAGTCACGATACGTTGCAACACATCATGTGACGTTGCGAGTTTGACACCCTTGTGGTAAGTAGATTGGCCAACAATTCTTTGGATGCATTAAAACTAACTATTTACAGAATTGTTTCCATAGCTTTAATTAAACTGTTGTCAGGTTTGGGAAAATCAGGAAGTCCAGGCCATTTAAAATGAAGATAAAGGTTTATTGCAAGTCTGCAAGAATCTGAACTATTAAAAGTCAAAGCAAATTGGCAGTAGATAAGAGTTAGTGGAATTCAAGGTGGGCTGGACTTAGATCTCTTATGGGTATGAAGGGACTTGAGACTGATGGCGTGTTTGACCCCTCCCTCGGGAACAGCCTAGTCATCTCTTACAACTGTGTGAGATCATTCCCTGGTGGATTGCAAAAATCAGTCCTGATTGTTGAAGGATGGATGGATGGATGGATGGATGGATGGATGGATGGATGGATGGATGGATGCTTCAATAGTGTGGGCCTTTTTTTCCACTCCTTAAATAGCCGGTATTAAACATATGATAGCATTAACAGTGAAGATAGGAAAGTGGAGAAGAAATTAAGACATTTTCTGCTAAAATCCCCTAATCTGGCTGAAAAATATTAGAGACACAGGGTTCTTCGGGCCCAGCTAAGAAATGGGCATCATGTGCATTGCCCTTGTACTACAAGAGAACTACCCAGCAATCTTTCCGTATTGAAAATTAAGATTTTCTGGAAGTTGGGTAGCTTATACATTTAATAAAGTATAGTTTCTGTTGTTCTTGTTATACAATCCACATTAACCAGGTACTGGCTTTTATAATCCTGCACATTTGAAGAATGCCTTATTGTTTTGAGCTATTAGAGTGATGGATCCATTTCATTTGAAAGGAGGTGGAATTTTTCTGGAACCCTTTTTTTTTTTTTTGGTCAGTTGCTATTACAACTACTAGATACTTCAGTCTTTAACTAATTATGTAATATTGGGATAATGAAAAAATAGGCAAAAAATGAATGTTCCAAGCAAAGTATTCTAAAATGGCTTCGTTGTGCCATCTGAAAATTAAGCAACATATGGATAATATCAATGAATCAGAATAGAGCTGGAAGAAACCTTGGAGGTCTTCTAGTCCAACCCCCTGCTCAAGCAGGAAACCCTATATAATAATAATAATAATAATAATAATAATAATAATAATAATAATAATAATAATAAAAAGTTGGAAGGGACGTTGGAGGTCATCTAGTCCAACCCCCTGCTCAGACAGGAAACCCTATATCATTTTGGACAAATGGCTGTCCAGTCTCTTCTTAAAAACCTCCAGTGTTGGAGTATTCATCGCTTCTGGAGGCAGGTTGTTCCACTGGTTAATTGTTCTAACTGTCAGGAAGTTTCTCCTTAGTTCTAGTTGCTTGTCTCCTTGATTAATTTCCATCTGTTGCTTCTTGTCCTGCTTCAGGCACCTTGGAAAATAGCTTGACTCCCTCTTCTTTGTGGCAGCCCCTGAGATATTGGAATATTGCTATCATGTCCCCCCTCGTCCTTCTCTTCATTAAACTAGACATACCCAATTCCAGCAGCCTTTCCTTATATGCTTTAGCCTCCAGTCCCCTAATCATCTTTGTTGCTCTTCTCTGCACTTTTTCTAGAGTCTCAACATCTCAACCCTGTACCATTTCAGATTAGTGCTGTCCGGTCTCTTCTTAAAAACCTCTAGTGATGAAGCCCCTACAACTTCTGACGGCAAGCTGTTCCACTGGTTAATTGTCCTCACTGTTAGGAAGTTTCTCCTTAATTCCCAGTTGCTTCTCTCCTTGATTACTTTCCATCCGTTTTTTCTTGTCTTGCCTTCTGGTGCTTTGGAAAATAAGTTGACCCCCCTCTTCATTGTGGTAGCCCCTCAAATATTGAAATATTGCTATGATATCACTCCCAGTCCTTCTTTTCCCTAGACTGGCCATACTCAATTCTTGCAACTGTTCTTCATTTTTTTTTTGTCTCCAGGCTCTTAATCATCTTAGTTGTTCTTTGCACAAAGTCTCAACATCTTTTTTGTAATGTAGTGACCAAAACTGGATACAGTATTCCAGGTGTGGCCTTACTAAGGCTTTATAAATCAGTACTAATACTTCACATGTTTTTGATTCTATGCCTCTGTTTATACAACCAAGGATTATATTAGCTTTTTTGGCTTCTGCCGCACACTGCTGGCTCATGTTTAAGTGATCATCCACTAGGACTCCAAGGTCCCTCTCACAGTTACTGTTTTTGAGCCAGGTTTTGCCTAATCTATACTTGTATCATTCATTTTTCCTGCCTAGGTGTAAAACCTTCCTTTTCTCCATATTCAATGCTATGTTGTTGGATAGGGCCCATTGTTCAAGTCTGTTAAGATCTTTTTGGATCCTGAGCTTGTCTTCAGGGGTATTGGCTATTCCTGCTAGCTTAATGTCATCTATTCCCTCATCTAAATCATTTATGAGGTTATTGATGAGTACTGCGAATTTTAAAACTTGTGGACTTGCCATGGCTGGCTGAGGAGTTCTGGGAGTTGAAGTCCACAAGACTTAAAGTTGCCAAGTTGGAGACCCCTGTTTTAAATGATTGGTATTTAAACAAAAAAAAAAACAGGAGTTCCAAACCAGGTATTCAGGTTAGGCAGCTTTGGCATGATTGGTCTATCTTTCTAAACTGTGGGTGGCATGGTGGCTTAGTGGTTAAGATGCTGGGCTTGTCAGCTGGAAAGCTAGCAGCCCAGGTTTGAGACCTGAGCTCCATGTGATGGGGTGAGCTCCCATCCTCACCCCAGCTCCTGTCAGCCTAGCAGTTCAAAAACATGCAAATGCGAGTAAGATGAATTGATATCACTTTGGTGGGAAGGTAACAGCACTCTGTGATGTCATGCTGGCCACATGACTGCAGAAATGTCTTCAAACAGCACTGGGCCAATGGCCTTGAAACCGAGATGAGCATCACCCCCTAGAGTCAGCAATGACTACTGGAATAAAATCCACAGGGCTCACTTTTCTAACCTGTAGAATTAATGGTCAGTTAAGGCTGAGCTCCATTGTGATTGAAACTATCGGCACAATTCATTTAAAGGCTGTAGTGTGATAGAATAGTAAGGAAGTTGGAGCACCAGGAAGACCTAAGTTCTAATTCATCATCAGCCTTGGGAGCTATCTGGATGCCTTTAGGCCAGTCACATCTCTCAGGATAGTTAATCTGGGCTAAAATAGGAGGAGGGAGTGCTATATATGCCACTGTGAGCAGTTGTGTGAAAAGTGGGATATAACTCTAACAAATATAAAATCATGTAATTCCCTAAGGACTGATAAAGAATTCTTATCCAGTTACATGGCTTAGAAACGACAAGGCTCTCTGAAATTCAAGGAACTAAGGCATACAAATTCTTCCTGCTTTTGCTTGTTCTTAAAATGTTTTGGCGTTTCTCCTCAGCTGCATCACCCTTCCCAGGGGTTTCGCTTTGGAACTGTGAAAGAAAGCAGCGCTGAAGATTATTTCAAGCAAAGCTTTCCAGACATGCACGAGTACATGAAACGGTTCAATGTACCTGCAACTCCCGATGGAGTGGAGTACTTGAAGTAAGTAGGCTTCCTGTGTCAGAGATAAGTCTAACGAAGGTATGCCAAGGGAGAAGTCTTGGATTCCCTTTGGGCTGGCATTCCAGCTTAATGGAGACAGTCTGTCACGCTGTAACTTTCCAGCTATTGCTGAACTGTACCTTCAAGTAGCTTGAGAAGGAATGGCTAATGGAATGGATGCTGAAAGATCAGTTCAAAAAAAAAACAAAAAATGCAGTCCACAGATTGCCTGTCCTAGATTTAGTTGTGCAGGTGCCTCACCCTAGTACAGGGGTAGGCAACCTTGGCTCTTTTATGACTCATGGACTTCAACTCCCAGAATTCCTGAGCCAGCCATGCATGGCTGGCTCAGGAATTCTGGGAGTTGAAGTCCACGAGTCATAAAAGAGCCAAAGTTGCCTACCCCTGCCCTAGTACATTATGACTAACCTGCCCATAAATACCAATGAGAGCAGGAAGGCAGTTAATGAATAGAAAGATTGGCCTTCTATGTTTCAGAATGCACAGAAACATATTGTAGCTTCTCCAAAGTTTATTTATTTATAAATAAAATGAATTGGCTGGCCATCTTACCATAGGGTAACTCTGGGCGGCTAACAGTTACATATACAGTTGAAGCATAAAAAGTTAATATCAGATACTTTGGAAGGGTGGGGGGGAGGTGGGATCTGTTATTATTTAATCAACCACCTCCATTACACTGTTACCCCACTGAGATCCCAAGCCAACTGGCAGAGCCACGTCTTTAGGCCCTTACGAAAAGATAGGAAGGTTGAAGCCAATCTCACATTGGAGGGCAAGATGTTCCAGAGGGCAGGAGCCACAGCAGAGAAGGCCCTCCTCCTGGGGCCCCCAGGTGGACTAATCGGTCTGACAGGACCCACAGCATGCCTTCTCTGCTGGCACGAGTGGTATGGGCCAATCCCAGTGGGGTGAGACCTGGACCCTGCTTTTTTAATACAGTATGTGTATGTAATGTCACAACTCACAAACAAAAAGGTCCAGAGCTTCCATTGCAATGGTGGAGTGCTGTTTTAAACATCTGCTTATGTTTGATGCCCTCCATGGGTGCCTCTGCTGGATTCCCACTGCGTATGCCAACATTTGTTTTTTAAAAAAATAATGTAATCATGAAAGATGGAATTTTATAGGGGAGCTGGTCCTACAAGTGAGGTGATCGCCTCAGCTGGATCTCACAATGTTCAACGAACTAGAGAGTTGCCAAATGGAGGAATGGGGCTTAGAATGACAGGTACAATTTGATATAAACAAATGGAATACAAAAAGCCACAAAAGAGTTTCAAATTCACCCTTATATTAATGGGATAAGAGATGGCAGTGAGCAATCAGGAAAGGGATCTTGGAATCATTGTAGACAATTTCAACCAGTGTGTGGCTGCTATCCAAAAAAGGAAAAGTACCTGTTTGGAATGATTAGGAAAAGAACTGCAAATAAAAACAGCCAATATAGGAATAGTTCCACACATGAAAACTTTTTAGTTAGTGTGTGGGTTGCAAGCAGATGCTAAAACAGAACAAAGAAGCAAAATTGACTGAAAGTCACCTGACCTAAATCCTCAGAGAAAACTTTGCAGTCTGTCCAAGGTCCTTTGAAGCTCCATAGATTGTGCAGATCAATTTGTTGTTATTTAGAAACTACTCCAAGATAAGGTTTGATTTTTTTAAAAAAAAATGCATTACTGTTTTTTTTTAATATCTGATTGCTGCTTTGAAAATAATGTTGCTAGCTAAAATGTATCCATTAGCTTTTAAAAGGCGTATATGTTTCATTTCACCAAGTTAAAAAAAAAAGATAAATTGGTTGACAGGCTAGCATCAGATTATGTATGTTTATTGGCTTACAGATGAGATTTTGCTTTGATTTTTATTAGAGGTTTCCTGTGGATTAAGGAAAATAGATCTAGAATTTCCATCTGGAAACTATAAGTCTTGTAGAAATGGATAAAACTTAATCGCTGTTTGTTTGTTGCACTTCGTTGACTTTTCAGGCAGGACCCAGAGAAATTGGATGCCTTCATCATGGACAAAGCCCTTCTAGATTATGAGGTATCCATTGATGCTGAATGTAAACTTTTGACAGTGGGAAAACCATTTGCAATTGAAGGTATGAAACAACTTTCTACAACTATGTTGTATATGGCCATTTTATTTGCTGTTTTCTACATAACCTTTATAGCAGTGGGGAATGGAGAGATGCCCAAGCACTGAAAACCTTGGCTGTAGTCCAAATTGTAATTGTTAGTGTCACAGAATGTCAAAGAATAAAAATCAAGGGGAGTAATCATATAGATTGCATTTAATTAATACCATATAATGTTGTTTATACTAGCAAGTAATCAAATTCCAATTTTAAATTAAAATCAAATTAAATCTTAGTTTTTGATGTTCAACATTCCCTGGTTCAAAACAAAACAAAACAAACAAACAAGTTGTTTATCCTTATTTTATATCTAACAGGCCCACAAAGCATCTTGCTATATTTAAATACAAAGAAAATCCATAACTGAAGAAAAAAATGACCAGAGTAGAAAAAAGTCATCCAGGAAGAATGCAAAGCTTATTTTTATCATGTTGTGGTTTGTTCTGCTTCGGTAGGATAACAAGGAAGGAAGGAAGGAAGGAAGGAAGGAAGGAAGGAAGGAAGGGAGGGAGGGAGGGAGGGAGGGAGGGAGGGAGGGAGGGAGGGAGGAAGGAAGGAAGGAAGGAAGGAAGGAAGGAAGGAAGGAAGGAAGGAAGGAAGGAAGGAAGGAAGGAAGGAAGGAAGGAAGGCCTAGGAGTACTTCTGTGGTTGCTAAACTTGAAGCAAGCAAAGTACAATGTCATGAGCTAATATCCCAGTTTTTATTTCTGGCAAATATGGACTTTTAACTTTCTATTAGATGACTGGTTCCACTCTGTAAAACACTTAGCTAGTTGGATAGACAACCCTTAAAGTGAACCAGCCAAGCTGACTAAATGTAATTTTCTACATATCCAAACACACAAGGGCATCACTTAATATAAAATGATGCAAAACATGATCCAGGAATTGCTGATCTCGTTCTGATTTTCAGTTCTGTGCAAGGACTTCTACTACTAATACTCATGAATTGGCATGTGATTATACAAGCAATTAGAAATCACCATTGGCAAAATTGCAGAGCTCTTTGGAATTTATTCACTTAATAGGCATCTTCTTTTTGACTGGTATAAACCTGATGCTCTCTTTCTCAGTTGAAAAATATAATAATACCAACAATAATAGGTGTCTTGGGTGCAATACAAAAACTACTGGAGCATCTTCTTCTTGACTGCTTCACTCTTCCTTTATATATTTATTTTATGATTCATGCCTCATATATTCTCAAGGTATGATCAAATAATCTCAATATGTTTCTTTTATACTGGTCTTTTGCTTTTGTATTTAGTCCACATTTGTTCAGTATCCATTCATCCTTGATCCCGTATCTTCTTGTTTTATTGTACACACTTCTTTTATAACCAATTTCCACCAACTTTTTTATATTTCTTGTGTTACAGTGAACTCACAATAGGCCCTTACACACATTGTATCATTAAATTCTTTGTTATGCACTGCAAATAATTCAGACCAACTACATAGCAACATCTGTATGCAGAAGTACATGCACATTCATATTCCCAATGCAATAATAATAGCAATGTGATCCCAAACATTTCATTCATTCATTCATTCATTCTTGCTTATACATCACTTCAAACAAGCAAATTTAAGTAGCCCTCCATAAATACAATGCATGAAACAATTGATGGACTGTTGTTAGCCCTCACCTAACTTGCCATTGAATGTTCAATCATTCACTAAGAATTATATTTCTTGCCTTATATACATCATATGTCACATTTATTTCCCTCAAAACACTGTGCATTTTCTCTCCTTTTTTTAACTGTAATCATTTTTCTATCTTTGTCTACTTTCTTTGCAACTCTTTTTTGCTCTCTCTGAATATGTTATACAATATATTTCCCTCATCTTTACATTTTGCAACCATTGTTCTCTTGTGTGGATTCTTTTGTCTCCTGCAACTTCTTTCATGTGAACTTCATGTGAGCTCTTTCACCAAGCTTCCTTTTCATTCGTAGCACAACCACACATATTTCTGTGGGACTCTGTAACATAATTCATTTCACAGAATCATAAAGTTAGACATCTCAGAAATCATTTAATGCAACTCCTTGCCTTCTGCAGGCTAGAGCTGCTCTTACAAATGACCATCCAACTTCTCTATAAGGACCTCCACCAAAGAATAATTTACCAGTACATGTGGCAATTTGTTCCACTAAGAATGTTTCTCCTGGTGTCTAACCTGGATCCATAGTTTTAACCCACTGGTGGTGATTCTACTCTCAGAATACATTTCTCTAATCTGCTCTTTTCCGAACAGCTTCTGCATCTACTTTCCACTCATTCTGTTGGGAGAATAATCTAGACCCTTTCCTTCTAATTTCTTTCTTTTTCTTCCATCTCCATTTCCCCCCAAGATGCCCTCTCTTAATGCCAGCAAGCAATGGCCTGTCCCATGTTCAGAAGCTATCGTCACCCTTCAATCCTTTACTAGTTCTCTCTGTCTTTCATCACAAATAATCAAAGCAAGCGTGCTTCTTGATTCATTCTTTTCCCATTTGTAATTATGAAAAGACTTCTGCTAAAAGTACATATTAGAAACAGGCCATTTTTCCCTAAACAGATATTCCCCAAGCTATCACTGTTCTAATTCATTCTTAAGTTTCCAAACCATTCAGTATCTTTTTCTGTGCTCCTTCATCTCATTATCATCCATCCATTCATGTCCCCCATAAAATAATTGCCTCAGATCACATTCATTCAGAATGTAGCAGTTTTTTTCCCATTTTCCCATTATTACTGTTCATTACATGTGCCTTTCACCAGCCTATAATAGCAATAGCAGTTAGACTTATATGTCGCTTCACAGTGTTTTACAGCTCTCTCTAAGCCATTTAGAGAGTCAGCATATTGCCCCCCAACAATCTGGGTCCTCATTTTACCAACTTTGGAAGGATGGAAGGCTGAGTCAATCCTGAGTTGATGAGAATTGAACTGCTGACAGTTGGCAGAATTAGCCTGCATTACTGCATTCTTACCACGGCTCTTTTCAACCTTCATTTGCATTCATAGCCATCTAGATGACATCACCCTAATCTTTAAAACATATATTTTATCCCTTTCTTCACAATTTCCACATTCACTTCCCTGTATGTATTTATCAGCTGAGTTCCATAAAAATGAGACCAGTTTCATTGAGATATTATGCCTCTTTCTCTTTATTTCCCTCACACACAGTTCATTTCACTTTATTAATTCTTGCTTCTGATCATTTACTCTTTTTACATTTCATCTTCCATATGCCAATCTCATTTCCAGATGGGTCAACCCCCCTTTCCCATATTTATTATATGAGCATGTTGATGTAAAATTCTCAGAATGGCTCACAACAAGTAAGCAGAAAAACCATTGGGGAGAAAAAGAGCATCAACTCATATAATCAAAAGCAAGCTTAGCAAGGCAAAACTCCCATTAATCTCAAAGCCAAAAATACTGATTTTATAATAAGTGAGAGAGGATATTTCATTCTGAAATGTTGAGGGTTGATAGTATGAGAGATCAAACACCCTGAATTTCTTTCAGCCTTTAGCCTAGCAAGTGGTAAAGAAGAAAGCAATGGAATTGTGGAGGTCTAGCATCAGTGAAACATGTTTAAGTCTCTGTAAGGCTCATCAATCTTCTGTCTTCCACATCAGGAGCTTCCATTTTGACTTTCTCAGTGCTCCAGAATGACATTTTACTGGATACTCTGGGAAATTAATATACTGTATTTCTTTCTAGCCATCTCCGAACTGCTACTCCCCTTTCAGATAAGCTTGAGGGATGTGGGCATTAATGTAAGATTATATTATAATATAGCATTATAATCTATTATAATTTAAGAAGGAATCCAGACCACTTAGCTCAGCCTTTTTGCAAAGCTCCATTCTGGACTAGCTGTAGTTTATGGACCAAATACTGTAGAAGGGTAGATCCATATAAAGCACATTACATTTGCGTAAATATTGCTAGTGGATAGAATACTTTAGTTCAGGCAAAAGTATAACTTGTACACAAACTGAAGCTGATAGTGGCCACTTTGGGCTGCAAAGATCACTTGGGTTTCTACAGCAGTCATGTACCCAAAAGCATAATCAAGCTCCATTTAAACTCAGTTTAATAGATACAAAGAAAAAATATCAATCATAGCTTAATCTCAGATTGGGCTTCTGAGCCCAATTTATTTCCAAGAAAGAAGTCTTTAAACCAGACTACCCTAACCAGCTGGACTCAAAACACATTCCAGAAATGCTCAACCTGCATGATTCTGATGACTGGAGATGTCTGGGAACAGAATCAGAACACCACTGAGTTTACCAGATTGAGGAATTAGAATGACTCATGATAGAGGAAACATCATGACATACATTGTCCTAGTGGACAATCATTTAAATATGAGCCAGGGGTGCAGCTGCTAAAAAAAGCCAACAGAGTCTTAGGCTGCATTAACAGAGGGATAGAATCAAGATCACGTGAAGTTTTAGTACTACTTGATAATGCCTTGGCAAGACCACACTTGGAATATTGCATCCAGTTTGGGTTGCCATGATATTAAAAAAGATATTAAGGCTCTAGAAAGAGTGCAGAGAAGAGCAACAAAGATGATTAGAGAAATGGAGGCTAAAACGTATGAAGAACAGTTGCAGGAATTGCATATGTCTAGTTTAATAAAAAGGACTAGGGATGACATAGCGCTTTTCCAATATCTAAGGGGCTGCCCCAAAGAAGAAAGGGTCAACCTATTCGCCAAAGCACCTGAAGGCAGGACAAGAAGCAATGGTTGGAAAGTAGTCAAGGAGAGAACCAACCTGGAACTAAGGAGAAATTTCCTGACAGTTAGAACCATCAGTGGAACAATTTGCCTCCAGAAGTTGAGGGTACTCCAACACTGGAGGTTTTTAAGAGATTGGACAACCATTTTTCTGAAATGGTATTGGTTTTTAAGTAATGAAGAGATAAAAGAGAAAGAGGGAGAGAGAGAGAGAAAAGAAAGAAGTGCCTAAAACAGGAAAGGTTAGCAACATAAGAGAAGAAAATTGCAACCTTATCCATCTGTAATTTATGATCCTCCTCCCCACATGAAATCCAACCTTTACAGAATCCATATAAATATATATAAAAATCCCTTCTCATCTTTAGGGATGGTATGTGTCTTCCTCAATTTCGGATCCTCTACCAGAAGCCCAGGAGCTTGACGGTTCTGTGCAATAGCTTAGCTGTTCCTAAAACTGCACTCTTCTGAACAGAGAGCTCTGATGTTGTTCCTGGGATCTGTTGGACCTACTCTCTCAGCTTAGGAATCACAGCCCCAAGTACTCCTATCACCATTGGGACAACTGTGGCCTTGACTTTCCGCATTGCTTCCAGTTCTTCTTTCAGACCTTGGTACTTCTCTGGCTTCTCATACTCCTTCTTCCTGATGTTGCTGTTACTTGACATCACTATATCTATCGCCACCTCTGTCTTATGCATATAAAACTTTATACATAAATTTTATAAATTTATGCACAAATATAAATAATTATAAAAAATAATAAAATAGAAGCTAACGTAACAGGAAAAGGGGGAAGGGGATAAAAAGGTAAAGTTTAAAAGTGACAAAATATATTTAAAAAGTACTTCCAACTTTTCAAAATCTTTAAAATATAACGAAGTTAGAAATAAATGACATTTATATATTCTTAATTGAAATTTCATCTGACATTCACATATCAACTTTATATAAATCATAACTACATAGTTAACAATGTGTACTTTTTTTTTTTATCAGATCAGTCTTCAAATTCCAAAGTCAACTTTCATTTTTCTCCTTTTCTTGAAGAAAATCAAACAATGGTCTCCAAGCTGCAAGAAATTTAGTCAGATTATTGTCTCTATTTAGAACCAACTCTTACAGCAGGGGTTCCCAACTTTTTTGGTTCTGTGGAAAGGCAGCGTTGGTGGTGGCTTCAGTGGTTTCAGGGGCAGGGGGAAATGGTTTTGCATGCGCAACCTAAATCCCGCACACATGCAAATGAAGCTTCACACGCTCTCCCGCTGCTTTGATGGCCCAGTTCCCAACCAGTAGCAGGCCACAGCCTGGAGTTTGGGGACCCCTGCCTTACAGAATACAGAAGGATTCCCACCAGTCTGTTATATCAACCCCTTGTCTCTCTAGGTGGGATATACTTACAAGGAAGCAATGCAAATGTTAAAAAGCTTTTAATCCACAATCCTGTACCACTTTCTAGGGAATATACGAGAAGATGTCAGTTCTTTGCTAGCTAGCAAAACAGCAGGCAAGTCAAAGTGGGTTTCCGATGTCAGGAGAAGCTTATAGGTCAAGTAGGGGTTCCTAATTTGCAGATTCACTCATGTGTTAAGTCTCTCTGGCTGTGAGCTTCTGCTGTTTCTGTGTAATTTGTATATCAGCTAATAGTATCATTGACAGCAGAACTGCAAAATTCTTACTCTTGCAAAAGTTGCTGTTGCTATGAACCACAGTAGAAGATGATATCCTACTGTTCAGTGAGTTAAAGGAACAGGTATTGACAGGAGTATTTTAATGATCATCTACCAAAGCTCCAATTTTAGATATTCTTGTTTGGCAATTATGGTCAAGAATCAACTAATGAGAAAAAATACTGGTGTTGTTCTTTTGCTAGGGTATGGTATTGGCCTGCCTCCAAACTCTCCACTAACCTCAAATATTTCTGAACTGATCAGCCAGTATAAATCCCACGGCTTCATGGATGTCTTACATGACAAGTGGTACAAAGTGGTACCGTGTGGGAAAAGAAGCTTTGCTGTGACCGAGGTAAGGAATGTTCCATATGTCCTTCTAGCACTCTGAATGGATAAATCCATCCCTTTGAGTTGCTCATTTTTTTAAACTGTGTATTTATTTCAGTCTCCTTCCGCCCATGTTTTCTGGTTGGTCATTGTTGTTAAAGTCTACATAAAAGTCTATGTGCATTTTCACATACCTTTATCCTAATGCATATGCTTGTTTTTTGTTATGTACATTTGCTCAAACCCTTTTCTCCAGTAGAATTCATTTCTATGTTGCTTTCAGCTATTTAAAAAGTTGGTGTCCATTTGTCCTAATAGACACATATTTTTTCTGGTTGTGTGTGTGCGTGTGTGTGCGTGTGTGTGCGTGTGTGTGTGTGTGTTTTGTTTAACTGGAAGACTGGATTATAAAATTTGACTACATAACATCTATAAATCAGATAGAAAAATGTGGGTTAGACAGCATCACTACCAGATGGATTCGTAGCCGGCTGACCGGCTGTACTCAGCATGTAGTCCTCAATGGAACTGCATGTACATGGAGGGAGTGTGTAGTGGGGTGCCCCAGGGCTCTGTTCTGGGCCCAGTGCTCTTCAACATTTTCAACAACAATTTGGATGAGGAGATAGATGGGGAACTCATCAAACTTGCAGACAGCACCAAGCTGGCAGGAATAGCCAACACTCTGGAAGATAGGCTTAAGATACAAAAGGATCTTGACAGACTTAAACTTTGGGCGCTATCTAACAAAATGAAATTAAGTGGTGAAAAAAGTAAGGTTCTACATTTAGGCAAGAAAAACCAAATGCACAGGTATAGTATAGGGGGTACCTTGCTCAATAGTAGCAACTGTGAGAAGGATCTTGGAGTCCTAGTGGACAATCACTTAAATATGAGCCAGCAGTGTGCTGCAGCTGCCAAAAAAGCCAACACAGTGCTGGGCTGCATTAACAGAGGGATAGAATCAAGATCACGTGAAGTATTAATACCACTTTACAGTGCCTTGGTAAGGCCACACTTGGAATACTACATCAGTTTTGGTCACCGCGATGTAAAAAAGATGTTGAGACTCTAGAAATAGTACAGAGAAGAGCAACAAAGATGATTAGGGGACTGGAGGCTAAAACATATAAGGAACGATTGCTGGAATTGGGTATGTCTACTTTAACAAAGAGAAGGACAAGGGGGGACATGATAGCAGTGTTCCAATATCTCAGGGGCTGCCACAAAGAAGAGGGAGTCAAGCTATTTTCCAAAGTGCCTGAAGGCAGGACAAGAAGCAATGGATGAAAGCTAATCAAGGAGAGAAGCAACCTAGAACTAAGGAGAAACTTCCTGACAGTTAGAACAATTAACCAGTGGAACAACCTGCCTCCAGGAGCGGTGAATCCTCCAACACTGAAAGTTTTTAAGAAGAGACTGGACAGCCATTTGTCTGAAATGGTATAGGGTTTCCTGCCTGAGCAGGGGGTTGGACTAGATGACCTCCACGGTCCCTTCCAACTTTATTATTGTTGTTGTTGTTATTTTATTTATTATTTTATCTAAAGGCCAATTGCATTTTAGGTTGCATGTCTGAGCACGTGTAAATTAGATAGGTTGTAAATAAGCCTCTTTTCCTCACATGCCAATCTTCATTTCATCCATTCCTGGGAGAGAGAAAGAGAGAGAGAGAGAGAGAGAGAGAGAGAGAGAGAGAGAATAGTCATCTGTGATCTCCTTGGTACAGTTGCAATTTTATTCCTTACCAAGTTCATTCTGATTTGGGATACTAGAGACAGTCAGGCAGTTGCATGAAATTAAGTTCTTTATTCTTCACTCATGAGCAATGGCAACAAGCTATGAGGAGGGTGGCCAAAAAAACTCCCTCCTATAACATTTACCTAAGGACACCTTACCTTACTTTCATGGGTAAGCTACTTGCATGGCCTGTGAAAGCTAAAAAATAAGAAGGCCAACAAAATCATAAAGAAAACATTATGAAACATAGTTTCAAAATGAGACCTGGTTTCAGAGTCTTAATAAAAGTGTAAATGCTCTAATACTATACTCTACAAAATATCCTAAACAGTACTTTATATTTGAAAACAGTGTTGTCCTGGATAACATTCTGTTAAAAGGATTGGTAAGCAATTCTTGTCTTTTAGAGGATAACCATTTACAGGAATAACTCTTATTTTGCCAGAAAAACATTGGCTTAGGAAGTAAGTAATTTCTCTTCAGTTCTCTCTCTCCTGTAACAAGCAGTATGAAGGATGAAAACAGACAGCCTATTAATCTTTTAAAAAGAAAAAGAAAACACTCTTTTTGCTAATGCTGCAACGAAGATGGGGAAAGGAGTTCCTTTAGAAGCTGGCTTCTATCAGAATTGCCTTAAATGCAAACTCAGGACGCAGCATTTAAGACCAAAGTAGAGAGGTGTATTTCATCCCTACTGTAAGAGAAATATCAGGTAGAGCATTGAAGGATTACACAAACTGGTCATTGCTGGAGATGCTGAAGAGAAGTATTTTCTCTTTGCCCCTTCATGCAATCCCATCACTTGAAAACTTGGTTGTAATAATTATTTTTTAAAAAAAAAAACCTCTGCACGTTGGAAGTACACTTCTAAGCAGCTTTAAGTATTTTTAAGACTTTTAATTGATTAGCTTTAATCAGTTTGATGAACAGTAATTTATCGCCAAGAGGCTAAAATTAATAAGGTTAAAGAATGATTATATTTTGATCAAAGTGGAACCGTTGAAATGGTCTTGAGATCTTGAAATCAAGAAGATATGACTCATCCCTATAAAAATGGAGGCTTCAACTTTCTAATGTGTAATCAGGCTCTGGCCAAGAGCTATTTCAAAAACTTAACTACTAGATAAAGACATAATGGGGCCATTTGCTTGTTTCCCATTCAGCTCAGGGCTATACTCTCTCCAGCCATTTCTCCCCTGTGAGGTTGAGAGAGAAAAATCACCTTCTGAAATCACCAAGATTGCTTCTGTGAATTTATCTGGATGATTTTATCCAAAGTCCTCTCAGGCAGGGTTTTGTTGTTGTTGTTGTTTGTATGTTTGTTTTTGTTTGCTCCCTTGTTTGAAAAAAGCTCACTTTTTCTCCACCCCAAATGCTCCTTTTGTTAAAGTCCTTGCATGGTGAGGAAACAATATTAATTTTAAGTAAACATCTTGATGGAAAGCCTTTCATTAGCTACCACTGGTTAAGGTCCTGTTATGATTATCTAGGGCTGTCCCTCACAGGTGAGAAGGCAGGTGACACAGGTCATAATTGCCTTTCTAGTCTTGGTCAAAGTTAGGGATTGGGGCTTCAGAAACTCAGATGACCACTAAATGGCATCAGAAAGAGTTTTCTGTATTTCTTTGTGCCCTGTTAGTGCTTGTCCAGAATTTTGGAACCCAGATCTGGTAGCCCTAGGAATGTGGGCATTTAGCAGTTGGATACCACCAAAAGAAGGGCCCAATGGCTATGTGACATGTTTCTAATCCACCAAATGGTCTTTATCTTCCCTTCCATCATCTACCATGTAACAACAAAACAGGGAATAACATAGTTATTAAATTCTAATAAGAGTTTTGGCACACACCTTTGGATTCTTTTCTGCATGGAATGATAGAAGACAGGTTGCCCAGGTCTTGTTCGGCTCTGACTTCACCACAGCAGACAAAGGGCCAAAAGTGGTCACAGTCGTCATTGCCTCCCTTCTTGCCTTTTTGTGTTGGGTGAGGAAAAGGTCCCTTTAGAATTACAAGGAGTGGTGGAACCCCAAAACTCAGGTTTTATTTAATGTTCAGCAAAGCACAAAGACAGAAGGAAAACCTAGGTAGCAATGATTGCTGGTCAGAAGTCAGTGCTTAGATCTTTCTGTTTTAACTGCTTAGGATATCTGTTTGGCAAATAGCAAAGGTAGGTAGGAGTTCTCTGTTAATGGCTGTACAGAAGAAGACATTCTACCTGGGTTCATATGGAAGCTTTGTTGTTATAACTCCTTTTCCTATACAACTATCTTCTTTGTGCATCTGATCACCAAAGAGATGAATCCTGGAGCAAAATGGGCCATCTTTTTCTAACCTTTTCTGTAAGCTTGCAGAAGTAGAGATGCTATTTATAGAAGAGTCCATATCAGGTGGGAAGAAATAGCCTCAAATAGCAAATCTTGAATATCATGAAATCACAACTGTTTGTAGTTTAATGTATTACTGCTGTAATGTGACCAGCAGGGACAGGACAAGATGTTATGGGGTGGGTTTTTTTTCTCAGATTGCCAAAGTAATCTGATTTTATCTTAGATTCTCTGCATTTTGAAGGCGTCTTTTGTCATTCTTGCCTAGAAGGAACAAACCAACAAGCCAGCCCCAGATTCTGAAACAAAATGCTGACTGAGGTGATTTCTCTAATCTAGCAAGATAGAATTTTTTTTATCTTCATAACTTTAGGGGGGAAATGTTATTTGTAAATGGACCTGGTTATATGTCAAAATAATATATGTGACTGTATGAATTGTGCGGTGCAAGTCAGAATTCAAAACCCAGGTATGTTTATACAGGAATTTTTATTTTGTTTTGTTTTTTTTAAGCAAAAGTAAACATCTGAGCAAAATTTAGCAGTTATGCTTTTGAGATGATGGGAGGACAGGATTAAAAAAAAAAGCAACTCCCCATCATAGTACTAATTCAATGAAAACAAATCTGAATTTCAATAGCAAATCACATTAATGAATGTTGACAGTGTGATCAGAAGCAAACTCCAGGGACACTATCTATTTGTCTACCTCTATATTGGATTTATAAGACAATTTAATCGTCAAATGACTCCAGGCAGCATATAAGGAGAATCAAATAGCAAACAACCAGTCAGGGAGTACCAAAAATTAAAACTGTCATAGCATAAGTGGGTTCATAAAACCCACTGTCTGTCTGGGGCCTGAAAGCAGAGTGGACCTCTGAACCTTGGAGCAGTTATCTTGCTGTGTGGTGAATATCTGCAATTTCTCAAGATTGGAAGGATGATAAAAAGGATGTTCTTCCCTGAATACATTCTAAAAAAGATCTGGGTGTTTGTAATAACATATACAAGATTCCCCCCCTCCCTTAAGATCTTTTCTGATTAAAGTTTCTGCCTTGCATAGCAAAATATGTCACAAAGACAAATGGTCTGGCATGGCCTTATCTATAAGTGAAATATTGATTGCGATGACTGTTGCTAAACAATGAAATATCCATCTCCTGGTTTTCATCACTCTTTTGGCCCCTCCATAGCCAATATTTCAGCCCACAGTACTTTGCACTTTATTCCCTGATGAAATCCCCTCTCTGCTTATTTAAAGATTTTTCTTTGTTAGGTTTTTGCTTTACAAAATGTTTTGCTTTCTACTGCCAGAACAGCCTCTTTTAATCATGTATCAGTGGCTTGGTTTTTTTTCATTCAGTTCCACTGAGAAATAATAATAGTCAACTTCAAGGAGCATAGAAACTTACAGAGAAGTTGGGGAGATGTTCAAATCAAAGGAGGGAAATGGCAAGTGGATAATGGGTTCTTCAGCAACCTACTGGTATTGTACTTTTGGTGTTTGGTATATTTGGTGACTTAGCTTCTCATTCCAAGAATTCCTGGATCTGGAGTCAGGGAGGATGTAAAGAATTCTGTTAACCATTTCTAAGGGCTAAAGATCTTCTCCCAATTCACTTATATTTTCTCCCAAGACATCCAAATATACGTCAGGCCCATCCAATAAAGGTCCTAACAAATGACATGGCCTCCTCCCATCTCCAGAAATTCTTATCAAAGGTTAATTTTTTATTTTTGAACAGTAATTAAAATTTCAAATATTAAAAGCTAATACAAACTAAAAAAAAACTTAAAAGAAAAATAGAAAGTGCAGACAAGAAAAAAATAGAAAGAAAAACAGAAATAGAAAATAGAAAGAAAAAATAAGAATAAGGCAAGAAATATATAAATTACTTGCCCCTTCATCACAAGGATAAACAATTTTACTAACTTATACCTTCTCTTCTCCCCTATAGTCAGTAATGACTAGCAGAGTAAAATCCACAGGGATTTTTACCTTTTACCTTTTAAAACCTTTTATACCTTCTCTTAAAATATAATAAATGATCTCTTCTTCCCATATCCCATCTCTTATCCATAAATTAATCTTTAAAGCCACATCATTTCAGTCCAGTTGTCAGCAGAAGGCCATTAAGGGTTACTAGAGATAACAACATATCTATTTTAGCTTGGTCAAATAAACCAACTTTATATCCTTTCTTTTATTTTTAACAATCTTCATCTGTATTTTTTCAAATAATATCCTAGAACTTGATTTCTTTTCATTTTCTCTTTGTCCCTTCTCATAAACTTTAACAAGTCTCTTTTGTAAATCCAAAATATGAAAATTATCCAGGTTACTCTCTTGTTTGTTATTGGTTTATCCCAGTGGTGGGATTCAGCTGGTTCACACAACTTCAGCAGAACCGGTAGCTAATTTTTTGTTGCCCAGGCCTAGAATGGACTTCCAGAAGCGGCATCCACACACAGAACCGATTGTTCACATATTTGAATCCCACCACTGGTTTATCCTTTTTAATTACTAAGATATCAGCTGGGATTTTTTTTATATCCAGTATAGTCTCTTTTTCAATATCATTCTTGTAGCCTGTCATTTTAAAATCCACTTTCAGATTAGTCTCAATCTTGTCAGCTAAACTTGTCTTTCTTTCATAATATATTTTAAGCACAGTCTATCTGTTGAGGCAATCACTCTCAAAATTAACTTCTGGGTCCATTATTCAAAAATATCCCTCAATATGTCCAGGGTTAAAATATTTTGGTTCATTCTATATTAGTAAATCAAATTTAAGTGTTCTTCTCCTTTAATTGTAAACTTTAGTTCATTCTGATTTCCTTCCAACCTTCAAAATTTGATCCTATCAGATTTTTTTTAAGAAAATTCAAAGTAAAAGTGTTTGCACACAAGAAAGATTCTTATAATTAATTCCAAAAACTTATTTCATCTATCTGAACCCTAAATCCATTTGTAATTTTCCAGAATCAAAGTTCTAATCACTCCTTTGCTGCTTATTTTTTTAAAAAAATTAAGACCTTCAACTTGTATTTAAAACTTCTGATGCCTCTTAGTTCAGATATTGTCTCTGAAGGATGGAACCTTTGTTACGCTTGTTTGCAAAAAATGTGGAGGAAGATAATGATATACAGGGAAATGAATGCCAGCATATATGTGCTTACACACATCATAATCAGGGGCTAATCAAGCCCTCTGCATGTATTTGGTAAATGTGATTGTGATGGAAGGAATAGGAATACACACCCCAGGTTATCCCCTGTACTCCTAATCAAATCTAGTCAAGTGAATACCCCCCTCCCCAAGTGTGAAGACAGTGAGTAATATAGCTTCTTTGAATTGCATGTCATTACACAACTCTGTGCAATAGGGATCCCCAACTCTGCAGTATTCTTGAGTGAACTAGAGCATCACCAATGGCTCAGCTGGAGACTTTGAAAAACTCTTTTCAAATGTTTGTCATCAGCATAGGAAAATCTGGAAATGATTGTCTAGGGAGGAAGGGGCAGAAACAACACACAAAACTCTCCCTTCCCTCTATGTTTATTTCCATTTGCTGAATGGTGATTGTGTGCTTTGTTTTATAGGGGACAACCCTTTACCACAACAAATCATATTTATTTATCACCACGGGCAATAACAGAATAACAGAATAGCAGAGTTGGAAGGGACGTTGGAGGCCTTCTAGTCCAACCTCCTGCTCAGACAGGAGACCCTATATTATTCTGGACAAATATTGTCCAGTCTCTTCTTAAAAACCTCCAGTGATGGAGCACCCACAACTTCTGAAGGCAAGCCATTCTTCTGGTTTATTGTTCTCACTGTCAGGAAATTTCTCCTTAGTTCTAGGTTCCTTCTCTCCTTGATTACTTTCCATCCATTGCTTCTTGACCTGCCTTCAGGGGCTTTGGAGAATAGATAACCCCCTCTTCTGTGTGTGGGTGACAGATAATTTTGCTTGTTTTTAAGTTTGCTTTGTTCAATAAACAATGGTTCAAGCCAATCATAGCCTATGATACAAGTAATCGGTCATGGTTTTTGCCGAACAAACTTTTGATACCTGCTTTTATGAATGTGCTCTAAATCTGTAGCCTTAGATATCACTGAAACTGTGGCCCAGATATCACTGAATATCCATCATCACTTCATACTCAACACCCCATACCATTGGTCTCAGTACTTGAGGCTAATGGAAGTTACACTTCTGAAACATCTGACTAACTATCCATTTCCACCTCCATCCCTGGAAGGGGAATAATCTAAGCCAGAGGTCCCTACCTTTTGAGCACCAGACACTGGTTCTGTGGAGAGACGTTTTTCTGTGGATCAGAGGGGGCATGGTTTTGTGTGCTGCCTGCATCTCACAGATGGGGCTTTGCTTGTTTGCACAGATCGGCTGCTGGCATGCCGCAGCCCGGTACTGGTCCTTGGCCCAGGGCTTGGGCACCCCTGTTCTAAACACATTCCAGGGAAAGTGATCAAAACATCTAAGAGCTTCATCAATGTGAATTCAATTAAAGTTACCTGTAATTGAAAGCTGCATGTTTTGTTCTCTTACATTCAGTGCTTACAGTTCTCTTTAAATCTGTTGTAAAAGAGAAGATGCTGCTGCCAAAACTTTGAGATGCAAAAGGGGAAAAAAGAAGATAATCTGAAAAGATTAAGAGATGGAAATGTTCCTCTTATCAGGAAAAATGTTTATGATGTAATCCTTGTAGGGAAAAAAATCATAGACACTCTGTTTTGATTTATTGTTCATTTGCTGTGATTTGTCGTTAGATTCATCAGATTAATTATTTTTCTCCTCTGCTAATTAAAAGAGTAATTAGACACATTACTTAATTAATCAAAGAACTGCCATATTTTATTTGCTTTTTCTTAGCATAAAAGGAACAGTTTTCAGTTAAAAACTTTTCTCAACACTGCCTTCATTATACAGCCAGTGAACAGGATTAGATGTCCAAAATCAAGCTTATAAAATGCAAAAAAAAAAAAAAAGTATTATTGATCTGCATCTGCTGGTGTTACTTCCCATTTGCTTGTTTCTGTTCAGTGAAGCCTATTAGTGTCACCTAAAAGGTGTTTTCTTTGCGTATTTAGACTAAGTCAAAAATTGACAAAATTCAATTACTTTGGCTCTGTATTTTGGATAAGCCTCCAGACGAGAATTCTAGAATGGGAAAGATTTAGCCCTCTTTTCCTGGTTTTGATCCAAATCTCATTTGTGTCCATGTGCATGTTTAAACAAACTTTTGGGGATATTTTGGCATGGAATTCTCTCATATGTCCTATGAAATAAGATAACATCAGGAATTCTGTGCAGCATTTAATGCATGGGAAGTTTTCTCCCAGCTTTTTGCAACAGCTGACTTTTGGAAGTACTATTTAAAGAGTTAATTTTCCTGGGGTTCATCTGTACATCCCTCTGATTGCAACTCAGAGTTTCTTCATTAGCTCTTTGCCATCGATACTGCCTTCATGTTATCTCCAGCTCATAGCTGAGGCTGCCTAACCTCTAGCCCAGTGGTGGCGAACCTATGGCACGGGGGCCAGAGGCGGCACTCAGAGCCCTCTCTGTGGGCACGCGTGCCATTGCCCCAGTCCTAGGCCTTCAGCTGGGTTTTATAAAACCTTTTCACTTTAGGCCTCTGCCACCGTGTACAAAAAAAAAGGTTCAATCAATCAGTCAATTTCAATTTCTCACAGGAAAAAAAAAGATCTTGCAAAGTTGGAATTGATTGATTGAACTTTTTAGTTCCACCCAGTCTGTTGTTACCACCGCAGCCACGCCCACCCAATGGGCCACATCCACCCGGCACCCGATGATGCTTAAGTGGGTTTTGGGTTGCAGTTTGGGCACTCGGTCTCTAAAAGGTTCGCCATCACTACTCTAGCCTATCAAAGAGAAGGATTAGAGGGGGACATGATTACTATCCTCCAGTACACAAGGTGCTGTCAGAGAAGAGGTGTTTGACTTATTCTCCAAAGCACCAGAGGGCAGGAAAGAAGTAATGGGTGGTGAGAGAGAGAGAAATCCAATCTAGAAGTAAGAAGTAAGAAGAAATTTTCTGAAAATGAGAACAATTACTCAATGGAAATAGCTTTCTTCCTGGAACTGTGGATGTTCCATCTCTGGAGGTTTTCAAAAATAGACCATTTGATTGGGATGGTATATGACAGTGATGGCGAACCTGTTAGAGACTGAGTGCCCAAACAGCAACCCAAAACCCACTTATGCATTGTCGAGTGCCGGGTGGGTGTGGCCAATTGTGTGGGCATGGCCAATTGGGTGGGCGTGCACACAGGGTGGGACTAAATAGTTCAATCAATCAATTCCAACTTTGCAAGATCTCTTTTTTTCCTGCAAGAAGTTGAAATTGACTGATTGAACTTTTTTTTTTTTTTTGCACACGGCGGCGGAGGCCTAAAGTGAAAAGGTTTTATAAAACCCAGCTGAAGGCCTAGACTGGGGCGACGGTGCGTGTGCCCACAGAGAGGGCTCTGAGTGCCGCCTCTGGCACCCGTGCCATAGGTTCGCCACCACTGGTATATGATCTCCTGCCTTGGGTAGGACTAGAAGATCTCTGAGGTCCCTTCTAGCCTTATGATTCTATGTTCTATATTTAGCTGATCTAGTATCAAAGTAATGTTTCCTCATTTTCTGCATAATTTCTGGCAGGCCCATTCTTGCATACAAGCAACCATTTAACTGGATCAGTTTCCAGCAAGCAACAAGAAACAACTGGATAATGACATTAACATGGAAACCAGACCTTGAAACAAACTCAGATATCTGTTTTGCCCCCATGCCTGTACCAACAGTATTATCACAGGCTACAAAAATTACATGCCCAAGATTAGAGGTGCTTCTCATGCTCTTCCTCTTATGTGATATGCACGCTATCATCTTCCGGTAACCTTTGGTTTCTCAGTATGATAAATCGGACAAGGCTTATATAAAAGAATTAATGGAACAAGTTTGGTACTGGGACTCAAATCAAGGGCAATGTAATAGCAAAGCATTTACCCTCCATTACAGATCTCAAAGTAGCCATTTTGGAAAAAAGAAATTTTACAAGCACAACCGAGTGAGAGATTGCTGAACTTACCCAAAAGGTAAAGGATAAACAAGAAAATGTGTAGCTCAAGATTGAAATTGGGTGTCCTTGGTGCTCTCTAAACTTACTTGTTTTATTGCAGATTTTTCATTATCCAAACTAGGTAATATCATTAGTGCTAGTAAAGTGCCTTACCACTCCTCACTAGCCCTGATGATGTTACCTAATTTGGGTAATGAAATGTCTGCTAGAAAACAACTAAGCTCAGAGAGCACCAAGGACACCTAATTTCAACCTTGAACTGCGTTCAGCTCCATCCAGTTGCCCCAACTCTACCCTGAATTAAGAGATTACAAGGTCATAAAAGGGGAGTTTGTTGCAAGATACCAACAATTCAGAAGCTTTCCAATGTTAATCTGTTGAAATTGTGGTTACTTGTGTCATATTTTTCCAAGCCATGGTGTTGTAATTATTTTCTCTTCCTCTTAAATATGTGTGTAGATGTTGGGGAGTTTTCCCAACGAAAGCTTGGCAACCTTTTAATATAGTAAAATACTTTAATTAAAGTATTTTAACTTTAAACTCTCCTGGTGAACGCGCTTTATTCATTCCATTTATAATTATGCCCGGGAGTCGCATTTTCACCATCATTATTGAATATATATATATATATATATATATATATATATATATACACACACACACATATACATATACATATACATATACATATACATATACATATACATATACATATATATATATATATATATATATATATATATATATATATATATATACCTGAAATTTTATCTCTGAATAATAAGATTTAATGAGGACCTGTTACGACATATTTCATTTGTATTTTGTCATTGCACCTATGAAAAGGAAGAAGGTTAATTCGATGCAAATCAAATATCGGCTTACCAAACACCATTTCATTGAAATGTTTCAGTTAAAAGCCCATTTACCCATTTCATGTAATGCTGCTGTATATTGATGCCTTAATTCAACCTGACTAATGAACGTGAGGATTAATTGCTTGAGATGGTCCTTGTATGGTGGGGTGGAAGGGGCTTGTGCAGGGAATATTTTCTAAATGTCTTATTCACATCATTCATTATTCCCATGAAGAGATAATTATGAATTAATCAGATGCTCAGCTAAGTCTTACAACTAGTAAGCAATGCAACTTAATTTTTTTTTTTCATTGCCAGGGTGGCAGTTTTAAGATCTGCACCTGCCCCCTTAGAATAAGTCTGTTTAAAATTGTAGATCCAAGTTCTGGCTCACAAATCTATGAATGCATGTTTGTCAAATGATCTCTGAGACTCCTTTTCTCAGGATCCCAGATTTCTTAATCAAGTTAGATAGATTCAAAGAAGGCTAGGTCTAAATTTCAGGAGTTCTCCTCCCCCAAAAAAAGAGAGAGAGAGAGAGAGAGAGCTCTTTGTTATTAGCACTCCTCTTGAAATCATTAAAGTCTGCTGGTGAGTTAACTTTCTCCCCAGAGTAAAGACTCATGATGTTCAGAGTAGTGATACTTCAGGGAATTTTGAGTTGCAGGGAGTCCTTGAGTTATAACTGTAATGGAGCCCGTCCATCACAGCTGTAACTTGAGACAGTTGTGAAGAGGGTTGGGTCACATAACTGATCCAATTATACAACCTATTTTGCAGTGATTATTAAGTGAATTACTGTGGTCATTAAGTTATGAAATGAACCAATGGTTTGCTGTGGGCTGGTTTTCTGCAACGCCATCGTCAAGTGCAGTCAAATGACTGTGGAATGCAAATGGCCGTAAATGCCAAACATCCAAACTGTGGTCATGTGACTTATGGAGAAATTCAACTGTCAGAATTTTAAATCTGGTGATAAACACCCCCAGGTAGATCCATCAGAACTTTGAACAGGTCATAAATCAAAAATTACCTGTACTTAAAATTTTGCAAGCAGTTCACAGCCCTCTCTCACTTCTACCAAGTAAGCCGAAAGGCAACCAGTCCTTATCACTGAGTATGCAACTTTATGTTTGAACTTTGCCAATAGGTTGGGTCCCAATAACTTGGTAGAACCAACTTTAATCCCATATCTCATGCAACTCAAACTCTTTTGTGTCATGGCGATTCTGTAAATTTTCATTTTTGGCTACAGCGCATTATATAGCATCAAATGAATTCCAGAAGAGTTCCTGTGAAGAAAAATCAAGTGGAAGGGCTGTATAAAAATAATTGTCAATTTTGCTCTCTCTTTCTCTCTGTGTGTGTGTGTGTGTGTGTGTGTGTGTGTGTGTGTGTGTAGGTGTGCGTGTGTGTGTGTTCCCATTTTATTTATATTTATAAATTTGTACATGGATTTCCTTTTCTTTTTCTAACAGACCCTGCAAATGGGCATCAAGCATTTTTCCGGGCTGTTTGTGATGCTGTGTGTTGGATTTGGTCTGTCTATTCTCACTACCATCGGAGAACATATCGTATACAGACTGATGATACCACAAATTAAAAAGAAATCCAAGATGACATATTGGCTCCATACAAGTCAGGTACATATGCCTAAGTAAGTCTCTCAAAGGGAATGATCAGATTCTGAACTGATTGGAACCGAAGTCCTGCTGAAATTATTAGATTGAATACATGGCATTTGCAGGCCTCTTCTTGAGATCCTATCACATCCCAACTGTGATTAGGAAGCAAAATCTGAAATAATAGTATTCATTCATTCATTCATTCATTCATTCATTCATTTTTATTTTTTAATGCATCTTTCCAATTAACTCTTGAAAAACATAAATAACAATACTATCTAAAAATTATCCTAGTTTTTGTTTGTTGAGAAAAATACATTATGTAGTTCTAGGAAAAGTGACTCAGATATCATATAATTGGCAGGCAAAGGAACTTTCTCAAGAAATTTGGAGCCACTTGATTATTAACAAGAGTTGCACATACTAATGCAGAAAAATCATGTATCTTTAGTTTCTGATTTTCCAAATAAGGTTTCTGATTACTTGCAGTATCTAGCAATTACAGATAGGACAATATTTTCTGGATTTCAACCACAGTGTCTCAAAAGCTGCATGCCAACTATATTACATCCATTTTATTACAGTAACATAATTCTATTTCTCCAACATGGACAGAAGGAACGAAGTTTTTATCTGTTTTCATATTATAAATAATATGCATTAAAATGAAAAGGGCACTAATTTGTGAACATTATCATAAATTTATGCATTCAGTATAGAAGTTCAAAGTAACATTTTCAAGCTTTCAAGATGCCGGATAGCTTATGTTCACCCTGAGGATCAATATCTCTATGGTAAATTTCCTGATGCATGCACAGCATGAGCTACAGCAGGGGTAGTCAACCTTGGCTCTTTTATGACTCTTTTATGATCCATACTTGGATCCCTTCTTGCTTTATCCTTTTTAGCTATCCACCATTTTGTTTTCTGTGCACATTTTAACATTTATTGAGTTAAAAAAAGAAGAATGCCATAAATGTCTGCCATCAGAATGTTCTTCTGGGTTGGACTCCCCTCTTTCCCATAGTCTCTATGATATGGAGGAAGAGATAATTGCAATTGCAATGTGGTTATTCTCTAATGTTTCTCTGTCCCAGCCATAAAAGGCCATTCTTACATTCAGTCCCAAGGTCATCTAGATTGGGAACCTTCAGCCCTGCAAACACAGCTGAAATATAGCCTTTTCCCCCCTTTCCTATTTTGTGTGTAGGCACCATATAATTAATATCGTTAATTTTTCCCATTTCTGATCTAAAACACAGAATTGGTTTATTTAATTAGCCTATTGGCCCATTTCACCTACAGTTAGTTAGTTACCTTGACTGGCAACATTTCTGGCTGTATGGTTGAATCTCTAACTCTGCGTCTGCCTCCCGGAGTTCTGTCCTAGGAAACCTCTGGATTGAATCTGCATGCAACCATCTAATCTGTAGCCCTTCACTTTAAAGTGTAGTATTAGCAAATACGAGGAGCTGAAATTTTGGATTTGTCATAAAGATACAAAATTCAGTCACAATGACAAATTGGGCAAACAGTTTTGTTTTCATACTGCATTCCCTACAGAGTCTCTGTTTTACATTCGATCTACCTAAAATGCAAGTACAGTTTCCCTTCTGACTAATTATTTTGGGTTTTTCCTCTAGCGACTACACCGCGCTCTAAACAACTCATTTACGGAAGACAAGCACCAGCTTAAAACAAAGCCAGTTGAAAAGAAGTAAGCAAAATGAGTTTTTAATCTGCTGTTAGTTGATGCATCTGTAGATAAAGATTCCCCAGACATTGTTTTGTTTTGTTTTAAAGGAAAAGAATTGTATAATGTAGTTACACATTGTATAATGCAGTCGACACATTGTAGAAAAGTGGAAAGTTTTATTTATTTGGGAGTCAAGAGAATCGCATATCAGAAAGATCCGCTTCACCTGTATTGTATAAGACAGTGAAATGTTGTAGGAAAGTACAAGTTTTATTTATTTTGCAGTCAAGAGAGTCATATATCAGAAAGATCCACTTCAGCTATATTGAAATAATGACTTTAACTATATATCCTTCCCCTGAATTAATATTTCCTCTCCCATTTACTGATTTACTATGGTCTAACACAATGTTTCTCAATCTTGGCAACTTTAAGATATATAGATTTCAACTCCCAGAGTTTCCTAAACCATATGGCTGGCTAGGGAATTCTGGGGTTGAAATCTACATATCTTAAAGTTGCCAATATTGAGAAAAATTAGTCTAACACATTGTTTGAAACCATAATCTTTTAGGAATAACTTGTTAGAGGTTGCAAGGTGTTAAGAGCATAATGACAGATAGGTGAAGACACCATTCCCTGATAAATCTATTTCCCTTTGAACTTTTTCTTATTACTGTATAAATAGGGGTTGTGTTACATTATGTTACATTATGTTATGTTACATTATGTTACGTTATGTTACATTATGTTACATTGTGTTATGTTATGTTATGTTAATTTATGTGTTGTTACATTACGTTTAGTTATGTTCGGGGGGGGGAGGGATTCAGCCAGTTTGCACCACTTCACAGAACCGGTAGCTAATTTCTTGTTGCCCAGGCCCAGAATGGACTTCCGGAAGCGGCATCCTCACAGAGAACCAGTTGTTCACATATTTGAATCCTACCACTGGTTACGTTACGTTACATCCCACCTTTATTATTTTTAGCTCAAGGTGGCAAACATACCCCTTTCTCTTATTTTCCCCACAACAATCCTGTAAGGTGGGTTGGCCTGAGAGTGAGTGACTAACCTAAGATACTTTCATACTTAAGGCAGTACTAAAACTCACAGTCCTAGTTTCTAGCCTTCACCACTAGACTTTGCCTCTTCAAAGCCAGTTTACAATTTATCTGACATCCTTATCTAGCACAGTGCCACTGTGTTTTTAAATCCATTATGGAATTTCTCTCTGAAGCCAATTTACAAGCTGACTCTGTGATGCTGCATCAGCTTTGACAGTTGTGCTTTTAGCTTACTGATATTCTGTGTGACACAAATAACAATACTCATGCCTGCCTGTATTTTTCCAAACATCCTTCTTTGTTGGGTGTTCTCATGTCCCTTGTAATAAGCCTAGTCTGGCCATAAAACAATTGTTAGAAATCTGACAGAACTAAATCCCTGGGTGAAAGTAACTTTCCAAATGGTTTTTGATAAAAATACATTTTTGATTTGAAATGTTGGGGCCAGGAACCCTGGAGAAAGAAGGGTTGAGTATCAACATCAAAACATGTCTACCATGTTGTATTTCTATGCTCCAACACTGGAAGTTTTTAAGAAGAGACTGGACAGCCACTTGTCCGAAATGGTGTAGGGTTTCCTGCCCGAGCAGGGGGTTGGACTAGATGACCTCCAAGGTCCCTTCCAACTTTACTACTATTATTATTATTATTATTAATACCTATTCAATCTAATTGCGCCCAAGTTGCCAAACCATAGATACAGCGATAGCAAATCATTAGAGTGGAAGGTGAAAAGAATGACTTTCTGCTCCTCAATAACTCTGATCGATGCTTTTAGATAATTGTGTGAAAGACAGAAATGAGGAATGCTGAAACACAATTGCTGTCCCTGAGATACATGACCAAGATGCTTTCTTCAATCGTCACTTTTCAGAAAGCTGTTTTTTCCCCAATACCATACATGTAGAGATGCACTGTTTTTTTTAAAAAAACAACCAAAATAAAAAGACAAAATTCCCTACATAGAGAAAAAGATAACACCAGATGTAGTGTTTAAATAAAGAAATAAAATTCTTGAATCCTACCTCAGTCTAGTCTAGCTACAAAACTACAACACACGTTGAGGAAACCATGGCTTTCTAGAGATTGTGTGCAATTTCCAGCTAACCCCTGCTGATGAAGATATAGCTTAGTGGCCTCTAGAAGAGCAGTTTCCTCTCAAGCTTGTTTCTATCATTCTCCTTGCCTACCTTTGCAAATTAAAACTTGGCTAGAAGGCCAGATCCTCTATAATTTAGCCTCTTGCACCAGTTACTAGAAAGACAAAGAGCAAGAATACAGCTGCTAGGAGACCTCTTGGAAGCTTCTGAGGAATATTTTGGAAAGCAAGATACCGGGCTGGATGGCGTTTTTGTCCAATCAAGAGGATTATTCATAAAACGGCAATAGATTTATGACTGTTTTGTTATTTGGCCAGCCTGAAAATGTACTGGGCTCCAGTTGGGACATGGGGTTGGATCCAATTAGACAAGCTCCAAGCAATTCAAAATTGAAATAGAATAAAGAAACATAGCTAGAGGGGAAGCTGCAAAGATAGGTCTAGGACAGGGGTAGGCAAGCTTGACTCACTCTTTTATGACTCGTGGACTTCAACTCCCAGAATTCCTGAGCCGGCATGGCTGGCTCAGGAATTCTGGAAGTTGAAGTCCACGAGTCATAAAAGAACTGAGCTTGTCTACCCCTGGTCTAAGAGGTCATGGAATTCATAGATGTTTCCTTCTCTTAGTTTACCTCAATCTGTAAGTACAAATATATGATGACTTCCTAATTCCTTGTGTGGACATCCCTCTGCAGGTCCAGTCCCAGAAACAGTCAGGTTTCAGTATGGAACACCACTAGCCCTGGCAACTGCCATAGAAGGAAATACGTCTGCAGTGTTGAAAAACCCAGTGAAGTAATGCTCAAACAACTGCGGCATGATATAGCTTTTCCCGCCTTGAAAAGAGACTCTCCAGGGACTACCAATGGGAAAGCAGAAGCTCTGAATACTGCTAGGACCTCAGTGATCCAGGAACTCTCAGAACTGGAGAAGCAGATTGAAGTGATCAAGCAGGAACTGCAGTTAGCCATGAGCAGAAAACTGGAGCTGGAGGAATTTCAAAGGACAAATAGGACTGTAGAGCTTTGAGGGGTTCATCCTCATTCCATCTTTGACTGTAATAATTTTACACCCTCACCTTTGGGTTTTATTTTTGTGTAATGCCAAGAAGTGGCGCCGCAGTCAGCAAGCAATAGCTCTACAATAGCTCCTACCTTCCTGTAAAATCAACACTAACAAAAGATGGCTGTGTTCTAGTTACCAGAATACTTCAAAGTACCAACAGGTCCTTCTCTGTGGGAAGTTTTAGCCTAGTCAAAAGGCTGATCTCAGGCTACAGGAATTTGAAATCTCCAGACCACACCGCACCTATTCTCCTTCTCCCTAGAATTAAATGAATTTTCCACTTTTAAGGGGGTTTTTTCCTGCATTAATTAAAACAAAAGAGCAAGAGCCTTTAAAAGATTATTCGGAATTGTTCTCTGCATGGATTTTGCTGTTCGGAGTTTTTAAACTTATATAGTTGTGTCTCAAACTGTGACTCTGAGGGTCCTGTAGGTGCTGGCCTTCTCTGTAATTTCCATCAGTCAAAGTCACAAGAGGGGTACAGATATTCCCTACAAAATCAGATGCAAAGACTAAACACATTGGTAAGGGTTTTAACTATACCCAAAAAAATGATACCACTCTCGGAGGGAAATCCTCAGGATAGTTTTCAAAGATTGGGGACTGAGGGAAGAACCTATGGAATTCTGTCACATCTAAAGACAAACAAGGAAGAATGTGTTCTGAATGTTCATCCACAATTTAAAAAAGTAAACTGGTTTTGGTTCAACCTTTTGCTGTTCCAAGGCATTATGTAACCCCATACCAAGCATCTTTTATATGGAGATATACTCAGAATATAGCTTCCTGTCTCCAAGTTAACTGGTAAAGCCCAGCACTCTGATCATTCTAACTATTTTTGATAATATGTGCAGATTGCTTCTCACTGACAGATACCATCTTATATTCCCTGCTATTTCCATTTTCAGAATTGTCAAAGTTAAGGTCCACCCAATTTTCTCTACTACGTAAAATAATTCTACAGCCACGCTCAGCAGACATTGTAGATACATACTCTTAATTTTGTTCAAAGGTAGTATTTTAAGATTATTTCATTTTAAGTTCCAAACAGAGTAGGGCTGTATTTTTTGAGTGGTTCACTTAAAACAAACAAGCAAGCAAGCCTTGAATTGTAAAACACTTTGCTTCAATGTGTTGAGAGCTTACAGAAAATGTTGTACTTGGCAAAGCATTCAAAATGCTTTCCTGTCTCCTCACATTTACTTCACAATTAGCTTGCGACCAGCAGAGGAACGTGGAAGTAAAACCATTAAGTCATGGTCACGTGAGGTTTCGCTTAATGACCAGAGCAAATACCCAGTCGTGCATTATCACAATCATGTGATTTACTTAGCTTTGCAAATTATTGAGAATTGTAAATGAAAAGTATAAAAACAAACGCAAAGGATGACATTTCAAATAGCAAAATACAAAAAGAAAACTGTGGCAGTGTGAAAGGAGTTTCTCTTTTTACACTTTTTCTTTCTTGTTCTTTAGAGGAGTTGCGACAGAATTGCTCGTTCCAATTGTGGTTGCTAAGAACGGACTATTTGTATATTCTCTGGACAAAGATCTCTGTTTTACCACTTTTTTTAGATTCGACCCTTTTCCAGGTCTTTGCTTCCACAAAATAATCCTCTTGCTGTCCTTAACAGGATAGATGGCCTGAGCTCATTTTTTTAAATGTCAATGGAGAAATTTTAAAGCTACCAGTTAAAATATTCTTTAAAGAGTTTTTCCGTTAGCGAAGTCTTACTTATATATATAAATATCCCTTGTCATGTTCTGATAACCTATCATTTTAGGCTGGTGGTGGGGAAACTCTGATCCCTCATTAGTCCAAAACTAACCCTAAATGTTTTTTGAAGATTGGTGGTATCCTTCAGTGAAGTGTGTTGTGTAAGTTGCCAGTGATGATGGCTTGCTCTCCAGTTGTTAAATGTGTATACTTCATGCGGGTGCTATACAAGCAGTGGGTGCAACAATATATGGTGTACAACCAATCAACGTTACCATTCTGTCTCCCATTCCCCTAAACCACCCTGCCTACACACACACACACACACACACACACACACACACACACACACAATCATTGTCAGCATGGTCCAATTTACATGCTACTCTAAATGACATCATCCTGGTCTCAAAGATGATTACATATTATTCCAAGCAACATGTTTCTCTTTTCTCTTCTCTCAATACTGGGGCCTCTTACATATTGAGCGGATGATGGTCACCCTGAACAGAGGGGGCTGCCAAAAAGGAATATAACTATGAAATCCAACCTAATCAGAGTTTCAGAGTACATATTACATTATGTTGATTGGCACAGGAGTAGCGACAGAAGAGACAAATCAGATCAAACTAATGTACACACTAGGATCTTGTATAATTTCAACTTCTTTCAAGTTCTTCTGCCAATCAAAGATTGAGAAAACATAGCCTATAGACATGCCACATAGATTTAGCTTTTACATCCAAGATAATTCTTATGTGAGAATACGAACACAGACCCATAATGGAGATTTGACCCTAAAAACTGCCAACAGTTTTTGTGTAGCAAATACCGTACAGTAATCCATCAACAAAACGCGCTGATTAATGTCTACATGCCAAATGCCTAATGCTTGCCTAATGTCTCTCTACTCGCCAAGTCACCAAGTGATGTTATCCAATTAAGAAGCCCCTCTCTTTCCTTTAGTATTTTATTGGCATCTTCAAATATCTAAGAGAAAGCCAGCGTTACATCTTATACCTTTGGTGTCAATGAGTGAAGTCTTTCCTTGACTTCTGTAAGTTGCCCTGACCATCGCCTTTTCTGAATGAAAATTCTGGTTGGGGAATGTGCTGGGTTTTTTTTTTGTTGTTTTATTTTGGTTTTAAATAAATTTTAATACTAATTGTTCGGACTTGCTGATTTGCTTTACAATTTGGGTTTAGCCAACAGGCTGATCAGATAAACAAAATGTAAACTAACTCTGTAAAGATGAGTTATGCTTTATTTGCCCAATATGAAGACTTTTTTCCATGAATTATCTGTAAATGGAGAGGATTCTCTTTCATTCAGAGATAGACACTGATAAAAACAAACAGGCGGAAGACGACATTTCTTTTGCAAAATCTTGATTTTTAAAAACTAACCCTAATTGGGATGGTTGCTCGCCTAGTAGATTTTTACCCTTCAAGGTAATTCATGCCTAACTAGGGCTTTTGGGTTATCTTCATCCATTTTTATTCTTCTCTTTACAGTATAACTGTTTTTTTTCCCCTTCCCCATCTTCATTTTTCCCCGTTTCTCCTGGAAAGAAAATTGAAATGCTTGTGTTTGTGTATGTTGTTCCTGTATGCAATGATGTCTCTGTGTGAAAGAGTATAGCGGTATATGCTAGTAGACATTAATTAATACTATTAATATAGTATCTTATTTTATAGGGAATTGTATTTTATCAGCACATATTAATTTTATGGATATTTTTTCTCTTGACCCTGCTCTTTCTAGAGTGTAGGAGGGAGGGAGGGGGACGGAGAGATACACCCACACATACCCATACTATGCATGCATATACAACTGTGTCAACATTCACATTTATTAGAGCCGTAGCAATGCAGTGATTAGAATGCAGTATTGCAGGCTAACTCAGCTGAAAGTCAGCAGTTTGATCCTGACCGGCTCAAGATTGACTCAGCCTTCCATCCTTCCGAGGTCAGTAAAATGAAGCCCAGATTGTTGGGGACAATATGTTGACTTTGTAAACCACTTAGAGAGGGCTGTAAAGCACTGTGAAGCGGTATATAAGTGTAAGTGCTATTGCTACTTCTATTAGATATGGGGAAAGCTGTAGTATTGGTTTCAGCTAAAGTTGACCACTCTCAATGGGGTAACATTTTAAATTATTTTTCTGTTGATTCTTCTTTCTGGCACAGGATAAAATTCATGGTCATTTTCCTTTCATATACATAAATGCTGAAGCAAACATACTATCAAAAAGGATAAATACTTCTTGTGTAACCTGGAAATGTTAACATTGAAGCCCCATAATAAGATACATTTAAACATTCAACAGAAGCAGGCTAAACTCCTGCTGAAATTTGCAAAGCTTAAAATAGTGTAACATATTCAGTGACTGAAGACCTGCGATCTTTCTCATATTATTGGACTACAACCTTCATCCCTCCTGAATATACAGCCCGAGGTTAATGGAATCTGGAAGCCAACATTTGACAGGTTATAGATTTTGCATCTCTGCTATATTTTTATATTAAAAGGAATGACAGAAGGCACCATGTGTTACATTCTTCATGTAACACATAACTGCCACCTTCTCATCATCACAAGATATGTTGATAGATCAAGATGACTTTTAAAGTAATTACACAAGGTCATGAAAGAACACTTAATATCTAATGATTGATGTTGGAAACAGCCAATGGAAATTTATTTTGTGAGCATATAATTGAGCCCTATCTTCTGTTCAGGATTCCCTTACAATGATCACAAACTCTTTTTTTTTTCATAGACCCAGGATGTAAGACCTATTCATTCAATCTCACGTTCTCTTTCACTCTCATCACTATCCATGGCAAACGTATTGCATACCCAAAATGTCACATACCCATTTTCTTTATCTCAGTTTTCCTAACATCTGTTAATAGTATTTAATCTCCATTTCCTGTGCAACTTTGGTCACCCCAATTATCCCTTGCTTTCCCTGATTCCATTCCTAAGCCTTCCTTCCTCTCTTCCCAAAACCAGGAGTCCTTGGCTATTTCAAAGTAGAAGGTGATCTCCAGCCACCTTTATTCCACTGAATACTCCATAGCTCCTTGTTGACCCAGGGACAGGAAGAAAAGATTTCAGGTTGCCAGAAACCAATCCTTTACCGTCTTGTCTACTTTGCTTTCATGGAAACAGAGTGTAAAAATCAGCAAGGTGCTTTCAGGGGAAAAGGCATGTATCATATAATTATGGCATGGCACAACCCACGAATGGAGCCATTTTTAAAAAATGTAAAATGGCTGAAAGCGTAAGAAAACTGCCTTGTCATCCATGGATAAAATGGACTTCATCACAGAATCAGCCTTCTATGTGATACAATAATTCAGCAGAATATATGAGTTTTTTTCTTTTAACAACCCTATAAACCCATGCATCAGGGTGGAGTTGGGGCGACTGAGTTGAGCTGAGCATTTATTGCCACGAATCCCTTCCTGATGCCTACGTGGAGTTCACAGCAATTACTCATTGCGCCCACTGAGAGAAATATCTGCCACTATCTAGGATCAAATTCACAGCATTCTGATTATGAGGTAAGAGCTCCACTTCTAGGCCACTGTGCTGTTCCAGCAGAATATATGAGATTACTATACATTAAATCAGTTACTGGTTCATCTTGGATAGTATCACTTCAAGGACTGCATACCCAGAAAATTAAAACCCTTCAAAATCATCAGAAGCAAAAACATTTATTCAGAGATGATTCTCTATTGAGTGGACATCTTGCAGTGTGTGTGTATATCCTATCACCCTAAGACAGTCTTGTTGAAATTCAGTGGCAAAATACCATGTTTCAATGGCTATTTTCTTATTATACATGCATATAATTACATCCCCAACCTGAAATCACTGTGCTTTGCCTAAATTTGAGGGAGAGAGAGTTACCAATAGGAACAGGAATCATTCCCATCCCCACCTGTGGCTTTCCTGGGAAAAGCCCCCAAAGCATCACTCAAAGTCTAGGGAGTTTTATTGGTAGGAGATTAAGAGAGGGAATGTAGTTGTTTATGCATTTCACAGAACTTATTAAACCCAAGAAATGTGCCCACAGTTTGAATCAGCTGGAATTAAAACTATGTTAAAATGAAATAGTTTAAATTACAGGTGTCAAACTTGCCACATCACATGATGTGTCGCTTCTGCATTATGCAACCAACTCATGGGCTGGCAGTTTGACAACCCTGGTTTAAATCTATTTCCAGGATTGTAGCAAGAAAGGGCTGTACTTTGGCGGGGGGGGAGAGTATTCCACAAGGTGAGGTCTATACCAAAAACATTCTGTTGTCTTCCTCCTGCCTTGTGGACCTCACAAAGGGAGGGAATTTTCAGAAGACCTTCTCTCGATGACCAGACCAGATGGACAGATTCTAACGTATTCCAGAATGGGAATGGGTTGCCTGTCAAAGCCGGACCTTCCTATTCCCATTTCACACCATTCCATTCAAACTGCAAAAACATACTGGGCTCTCTTCCTTTAGTTAAATCTTAGATAATAGCTCTTTTGCTATAGTATAGTGGTGGCGAACCTATGGCACGCGTGCCAGAGGCGGCACTCAGAGCCCTCCCTGTGGGCACGCGCGACATTGCCCCAGGCCTATCTCCCCCTGCAGCCCCCTCCTCTCCAGAAGCCCCCCTGGAGGAGAGTCGCCCCCTGGCATGGCCTGCACGGAGCAACACAGCCAAGGACATAGCTGGGCAGCAGGGACAAGACTCCGCCCTTGTGCTCCATAGCGTGCAGATGATGCTGCGGGGTGTAGGCGGAGGGCGTGGCTGCCATGGTGCTGCAGGGCTATCTGGGTGATCTGCTACGGCAGGCCATTGAGGCAGTGTATGGCCCTGTGGGCGGGTGGAGCAGGGAGCAGGTGGGGGCGGAGCAGGCAGGGCGGGAGGCGGAGCGAGGGCAGGGGGCAGGTTTTGGGCACTCGGTCTCTAAAAGGTTCGCCATCACTGCTATAGCACGTACATAGATATAGAAATATCAGAATCCCAATATGTCCATATCTAAGATCAGCCTACAGACTCTTTCTGTTAGCAAGAACAGTGGAGGCAAATTAACAACAACAATAATAATTCCACAAAGCAAAAACAAGAAATAACCATGGCAATTTATTGAAGACAATGCCCTTTGAAAAATGGCTATGAAAATCTCATTTTCATAGCAAAAGAAGAGACAAGTAGCATCCAATAAAGCCTGGGCTGCTGTTTGACAGTTCTATGGAGGTGGCTTCCCTGAAACAGCTGTCTCTAAAACCTTGTTGTGGTCCAGAATGGCTTCCTTCACTGCAGACAAAACTTTCAAAGTGAAACTTGTGCATTTGAATGCGATTCAGTTTCCATTTGTGAATAGACGGGCTGCAAGAAAGCAAGGGCCAAATGCTGCCGATGGGTACCATTTGTGCTTACTGACAGTTTAGAAATTCTCCAGGCAATATGTCAAAAAAAAAAAAAAGTGGCCTTTTTTCAAAACAGCATTAGGATGTAAATAGGATCCAAAATTATGGATGAGACCAAGTTATGTGTTTCTGCTTTATCGGAACAGATTGCATATGATGAAGAAATGAAACATAGTGAAGGTCACCATTTTCTCAATGCCTCAACTTCCAAGATGCACTTTGTTGGCAATTTTCAGAAAACATGAGTTAAAGTTCAGTTTTAAATAGAATTGGTGCATCGCTGTGTTCCTTCTTCGGAAGTAGAAATGCCTCCTATAGAGCACAGCATTCCTCACACACAAGCAGACATTAAACTGGGAAATGTGATGACTACGAAGAAGAGTTTCCTCTTTTATCCAAAATCATGAGAAAGCCAACTGAGCTATCCCAAGTGAATTTTCCAGTTTAAATGTTGCTGCCTGGTTTAGTTCCAAGCCAAATGATGTCAACACTGATGAATCAGGGGCCAATTGACTATCTGGGCCCCACAAAAAGTGTATTTCACAAGTGAGAACTGGCTTGAAAATTGGCAGTACTTGAAAAAAAAAATCAGGAGAAAAACAAAAGAACACATACACAAAAAGAATAAACGAAGATGTTCCTTTACAAAGGAGTCAAAACAGATGAATGGCTGGCAATCAGGAGCAGCATCCAGCCTGCTGTGGAATGGCAGATAAGGGAGTGGACAGGAGAGATCCTCTGGGCCATACATATCCAGAATCAACCAATGTAGATCCGATGGAAGTCATTGGCTCCAAATGCAGCATTGCACTTGGGACATTTGCGTTGCCGAGTGTCGTAGCGAGTCTTCACACACTCAAAACAGAAGACATGAAAGCATTTGGTGAGCACAGCATCCTTCTTGCGCATGTTGCAGCAGGGGCAGGTCAAGCGAGCCTTTGAGAAAAACAGGGCAGAGTTTAGGAGCAGATATCAACAGACAATCCTCCCCTTTTAGTCTATGAGGGAGAAAATGTTTATTCTTCGTCCTGGAAAGGCCAAATGGCTCTTTGCTTCCATAAAAGGAAATTTAAAAAGTTTGCTTACAGAATACATTTCCCAAATATGCCAGCCCCAACTCCACACTAGTGGCAATTCTTATCTTTCTCCAAACCTACACAGATACGCCCAAACCCATCACATCCAAGGATCTTTAGACCCCCAATTATCTACCTTATAGTCTTTGATCTCCTCCATGAGGATCTCATCACAGTTGGGAATCATGTCTGGTTTCTTGGTTGTCTCCAGTTTTCTTCGTAGCCGTGAAATATCCTCCTATAGGAAAAATATTAGCCAGGTAGGCCTGTTATTCTCTTGCCTTTCAGATGGCAAAGAAGAATGTCAGGTTCCCATTATAATGAAAATAAATCTGACAAAAAGTTCACAAACACCTAAATTTTGGCTTTTATTGCCCTGCAAAGTTTCACATAGATTAGAAAAATTCATGGATTTCCTCTAAGCTATTAAGAAAATGAGAGAGCTGTTGTTCTTCCATTATTAGAGTCTTGTAGAACTTTATTGGAACTCAAATAATGAATTAAAACTGATATGTGAACTGTAGGAGTTACAGCTTAGGTATTCAGTGCCAGTACTGACTACTAACAAATGCAACAGTGGAAACAACTTAAAGTGAGCCATATAACAGTGACCAAGCTATCAAATTAGAGAAGCCAAAACACTGTCAGAAAACATATAATTTGAATTAATGAAATTGGAAATAAAGGCAGATTGTGAGAGATAGCTAGCCAAGCAAAGGACTGCATGCCAGTTACCTGGGCTCGTTTGAAGTTGAACATGTCTTTTTCCTTTGTTACACTATTTTCCACAATCTCATCCTGGAAGTCATGCAATTTCTTCTGCGCCAGCTCCAATTGGGCCCGAAGGTCATCAGCTAGCTGAGCAGCATCCATAGCCTAAAAAACAAAACCGTTAACGTTTCCCCATTCCACTTATTGAAATTTACACAACGGATGGCAGCAGTCCAAAGGTTAAATCAGAAGCTTCATCTTATTACTTGGGGAATGTATGTAATTTTTTTTCTGGAGAAAAAGAGAAAGAAGGGAAGGAGGGAGGAAGGGTATTGAGTATTGTAGGGTAAACAACAGGGCCTCCTTGGCCTAGGAAGTGGTGGCGAACTATGGCACAGGTGCCAGAGGCGGCACTCAGAGCCCTCTCTGTGGGTACACGTGCCGTTGCCCCAGCCTTGCCTCCCCCCGCGACCCCACCAGCAGCCTCCCTGGAGGAGAGTCGCCCCTGAGCGTGGCCCATGCAGAGCAGCACAGCCAAGGACATGGCAGCCAGGCAGCATAGACAAGACTGCCCTCATGCCCCAACGCACACAGTTGATGCTGCAGGGCATGGGCAGAGGATGTGGCCGCCATAGCGCTGCTGGGCTGCCTGGGTGATCTGCGGCAGGCCCTGGAGGCGGTGAGTGGCCCTGCGGGCAGGCGAGGCGGGGTGGGGCAGAGCCAGTTTTTGGACACTCAGTCTTTAAAGGGTTTGCCATCACTGGCCTAGGACACAACATCTATTTGGAAGCCCAGTAGCCTTCTATTCTGCTTGAAGATTAGATTTACATGTGCAGCAACATCAAAAGAAAATGAGGCAATTGAGGGGCCTGTACCAGTTCTGACTGCAAAAACAAGTTGATTTGTTTCTCAAATTTAACTCTGCAGAACACATGGGTGAGTCTGTTTCTTTGGTTTGAGGGTCCCGTCCTTTCTACCACTTTATTCTGCAGATAAATATGGAAATATTGCTGAAACTCCAGGAAGGGGGTGGAGGGGAATGGAATAGGATTAAATGGAATATGTTAGGAAAGTTAAGAGAGAGGGGAATCGGGAGAATGATGGGGGAGAAGAATGAGCCCCAAATATATACAAATGCATTCTAGGGCCCATCTTCCTATCCTATACCAAAAGCCAGTCAGGCAACCTTTATGGAAAGCTCTGGAAAGAAGGCAACCTGCCACTTACCTTGTTTTCATCTCGGTGCAAATGCCTTTGCCCAGTTTCCTGGGCTTTTAAAAAAACTGCACAGTGCTTTAATTATTATGATGACTTCTGCTTCTTCCTTCCGATAAATTGTATTTATACTTTGGTGTTTTATTGTTTTTTTAAATTTGAAACTAATTTTTTTTTTTTTTTTTTTTTGCTTTTTACAAGCTGCCTTGGCATTCTAATTAAGGAGAGAGGGTAGAATGAGGAAATAAATTCCCCTAAGGTTTACCATACAGAAATGAAACCCTGACAGGGGAAATATTCCCCCATCCCCAGTGATCTATAGACCAGGGCTTTTCAACCAGTGGTACAGGTACCACCTGTGGTACATTGGCACCTGGCAGGTGGTACGCGACCATCCTAGAAAAGTGGTAGTGGGGGAAGGGAATGAACTGAACCAGTGGCAGCACTGCACAAGCCTGAGCGAGAGACGGCTAGAGGTGCAGGGCTGTCAGGGCTCAGTGGAAGCGCCAGGATTCGCGCCAGGCTCCAGTTGGAGCTCGGCGCTGATCCTGGCGCTTCTGCTGAGCCCAGAAGAAGCGCCGATCAGCTGGAATGTTGCCGCATCTCCATGGTCTTGCGATTTACATTCAGATGCTTGGCAACTGATTCATATTTATGACAGTCACAGTGTCCCAGGGTCATGTGAAGTGACCAAAACCTGCTGCAACCACCCAGCAAACAAGGGGAATAAACCCTCCCACCCCCGCTGCCAATCCTCAACAGAAATGCTCACAACAATGAAAACCTCGTACAGGAGGAAGAACGCCACTGGGCGGGCAGGCGTCTTGCTCGGCTGTGGCTGGGGGGGTACTTTTTTCAGTGCCATTGTGAGTTCGAACAGTCACTAAGCGAACCGTTGTAAGTCGAGGACTACCTGTACTTTATCACTTTTTTCCTTTTTGGGGGAGGGGGGTCATCAAGTTTTTGACATCTTGCTAGGCGACTGGTGGTACTCAGATGTTGCCATATCCTAAAAGTGGTACAATGCTCTATACTATAGAAACAAGCAGTCACTTTGTATTTCCCTCCCAGAAGTTGCTTTGGTGCTTTGGTCTTAAGAAATTGGTGTAGGATAAAGACCCTACAATTTCTGGGCAATGAAACTGGAAAAAAGTTCCATTCTTCACAGTTATAAGCCTTGGACTTGGATTCTCATATATTTAGTCTGAAGGCTCTGAAGATGAATAATGTGAATGGTAAGCAACCCAAATAGTCCTCGCTTAGCAACCCTAATTGTGTTTGGAATTTCAGTTGTTAAGCATAGTAGTCGTTGGGCGAAGCAGCATATAACGGCATCACTTGGCAGCTGCAGTTCTAGTAGTCCTGATTTTGTCGCCAGGCGAGGACCTCGCACTTCTGCCCTGCACAAACTGCCCACTCCATCCTGCTGCTTCTTTCCCAGCTGGCAGAAGCTCCATTGCCCTGCCGTGCTCACCTCCATTTCAGTTTCTCCTATCACAATATGTGTGCTTCAATTATCTGCCAACTGTATCCCCCCGTCCCCCCTCCAATCTCTGCCATTTTGCCCATTGTGTATTCTACTGCTGCCATCTAAATTATTGTCCCAGCTAACCTTGTTTATTATTTTCTTTCTCCTGCTGCTGTTAAAGTTCGCCTAGTGTCAAAAAAGGGCCAGCAGGAGTCGGTGGAGTGCACGGAGACAAGGGGCACTAGGAGTGGTAGGTTGCAGGGTGACAAAAAGGCAGACCTGGGGTGGGGAATGCAGATGGGAATTGAAGTGCAAGCTGAAGTTGTAAATGTGACTGGACTGACAAGTGCCTGTTGATCATGTGACTCTGTGGTATATGTGCTGTGATGACTGTAATTTCAAGGGCTGGTCGTGACTATTATTTGTTCAACACTGTTGCAACTTTGAATGGTCACTGAACATCAATCATCAAGCTATGTATATATCTATTTATGAAATGTATGAGTGAGTGGAATGGCCTGACAGCTGCAAACGTCTCTATTTTACAAACAAATAGGTTCCCTAGAAGGCAGAGGAAATTTTATTGAAAGCCTGAGAGACTTAGGTTGGTCCACCCAAATGAAAAACAGCTATTCCAATTGTGTTGAGTCCTGTCGAATGTGTCTCTCCTTAGGGAGAGATAGCTAGATCAGATAAATCTCCTTCCTAAGGAAATGCTGAGAAATCACAAATGATTCTGTAATTAGGAGAAAAAAAGCAGTGCTTTAAAGTGATTTCATGGATTAAAAAGAAGCAAGTGTGTGGGAAAAAAAAATGAAAAAAAAACTTCAAAAAAAATTAATCAAGTGGTCTGAGGTAAATAATTAGAATGTTTGAAGGTTTCCAGCAAAAAGAGATTGTGAGGATATATGAAAAGCAGAATGAGCTGAGGAGGTTGAATATCATAAAGAGAGGTTAATAATAATGTTTTGAGGGCTTGCTATTTTGGTTACTACATTAGCACTGGTTGTTAATACACGTGCAGAAAAGAATATGAATGCAAATTATAAGTTTGTGTCAACCAAAGTTCTGCATCTTCGATTCTTAGATAATAATGAACTGCAGGTCCCATTGGCTGGACATCTATGGCTGGCCTAATTTGTAAATCAGCAACTAGTTGAGGATATGAGTGAACCCTAGACCAAGAATTCTGAATCTCTTCTCTCTGGCCATTTCTGGACAACACATTAACACTTCTGACAAAGATAGCAGTCGCTGAGACAAAAGTGCTAAACAGTCCTATTTAAATGGGGCAGATTTTTTTTTTTTTTTGAGAAGAAACCCTTTTTCTGAAGTTACTTTTAATTTTCTTTTCTCCTGGCCTTCAGTCTAAATCATCCAGCACTGAATTTTCAAAAGCAGGGGAGTGTAGAATCTCTGAGGCCTGCAGAGAACACCGGAAGGTAGGAATGGTGTATGGTCTATAGCAGGGCTTTTCAACCTTTTCACCCATTGTAACACTTTTAGGATATGGCAACATCCGAGTACCACCAGTCACCTAGCAAGGTGTCAAAAACTTGAGGACCAAAAAAAAAAAAAAAAAAAAAACCAGGAAAAAAATGATAAAGTACAGGTAGTTCTTGACTTACAACAGTTCGCTTAGTGACTGTTTGAAGTTACAATGGCACTGAAAAAAGTGCCACAGCTGAGCAAGACAGCGCCCGGCGGTGCTCTTCCTCCTGTCCAAGGTTTTCATTGTTGTGAGCATTTCTGTTAAGGATTGGCAGCGGGGGGAGGGGTGGGGGGTGTTTGGTTTTTATTCCTCCCATCTGCGGCAGGTTTTGGTCACTTCACATGATCTCCTGGGACACTGTGACCATCATAAATATGAATCAGTTGCCAAGCATCTGAATGTAAATCACAAGACCCTGGAGATGCTGCAACATTCCAGCTGATCGGCGCTTCCTCTGGGCTCAGCAGAAGCACCAGGATCAGGGCCGAGCTCCAGCTGGAACCTGGCACTGATCCTGGCGCTTTCATTGAGTCCTGACAGCCCCAAAGAAGCGCCGATCAGCTGTAAAGTGGCACTGATCCTGGCGCTTCCACTCAGGCTTGTGCAGTGCTGCCACTGGTTCATCTCATTCCCCTCCCCCGCTACCACTTTTCTAGGATGGTTGTGTACCACCTGCCAGGTGCCAATGCACCACAGGGGGTACCCGTACCACTGGTTGAAAAGCCCTGACCTAGAACTAATGTAGCTCACTTTCATATATAGCCACTCACTTTCCGCTTGTTCATCTCCAGGGCCTGGCTTCGCAGACCCAGTTCCTTTTCTCCAGTGCCAATGTTGCTTTGTAGCAGATGCTCTTTCTCCTCCAGTTTGCGGACAACTTGCAGTTGGGCATCCACCTTTAAGAGGCAAAAACAAGAAAGAGGAAAGCATTCCATTTAGGATTCTGTATTTGTTGAACTTTAGGACTGGAACCCTTAAGTCAACTGTACTGTTCTGCTTGTTTTATAATGGGGATTAGGCGTTTTTGCCCATTATAGAATGAGAAGCTACCATATTTTCTGCTATTTTTTCCTGCAAACACCCTGTTCAAAAATCAGGTGTGTTTTATACAAGTGCAGCAACTTATACACGGAAAAATAATGGTAACTTCTGCAGCCCAAGGCATGCCTGTGTGGGTTGCCATGCCACCTGATGCAGGTGTCAAGCCCCTATGGGCTTGGCACTAATGGGAGGCGGGATGGGGCAAGATCTTTGGCCAGCTGAACTTCCGGATATGCCAGCTCAGCTATTTGGTGCTCTGCCCAACAGCTGATTGGCGCGGAAAAACTTGCATGCCAGAGCATCTTATACAAGGCTGCGTCTTATAGATGGGAAAATACAATATGTACAGCCAATGGAAACTTCCCTTTAATGGAACCTGAAATGTCAAGCAGTCGTAGCGCACATACTTCTAAGCAGGGCTACAAATTAAAAGATGCTCCAGAAATCAACATCTACATTTAACACCGTGTTCTGCATTCGAATGATGTCAAAACATATGCTTAACATATTTATTTCAGATTTAGTCTACCACATACATTGTGACAAAACAATAAGCCAACTATGGAAATTATGTCTCCAAAACACAAGAACTTTTTCAAATTGCCAATTTAGATTTTCATGTCTATGGCCCAAATCATATAACTCAATATTCTTTATGGTATTAAGAAAGCATTGCCCCCAAATTCCCCTGATATGACTTCAATGTTATCAAACTGTTGCCCCCAAATCCACCCCATATCCTGCTTCCCTGTAAATAATAAAGTTTCTTTCTTATTCTCCATAGCATTCCTCTGAAAAGACCATGCCTGGACCAAAAATCTATTATTGCTTCAAAATAGGTACAGGTCATTTTCTTATGAATTGAATACACACACACGCCCACACGCCCCTTTAAAAAATGGCTTCTGGGGCATATAAGGGGCAAGTCATTAATACAGGGATATCGCTGGATGAGCAGGGTTGAAACCTGTAGCCCTTTTGTGAATGACTACTCAGAATAGTTGCATTCAGGGTATTGGAGGCTTAATCCATCTATTTGGGGAGCTGTTTTGTTTTCTGTAAAACAAAAAACAGTGTCACTAAAAATCAAACATTTGTCACAAAATATTAGCAGCTTGACATGGGGGGGGTGTCTCAAAATGGGACTGCAGTCACTCATACTTACAGGTTGTCCACCCCTATGTAAAAAGATACCTGATTACTGCCAAAGTGCTCAAAAAGAAAATTGTGGTAAAGTTGTACGCAAAACCCAGTCTTAAGATACAGTCTCTCACTGATGACAACAATTGCATTTTCAACTTATGGGTTGGTCAAAGAGGCCAAGCCATACTTTGGGGATCCTATTTCATTCCTCTCCTCATTCCCCCCACTTGCCTGTGTCTTCAGGGTAAGAACTTGGTCTGCCAGCTCCTCCTTTTCCTCTTTTAAAAGCTTATGGATCTGGTTAGATTTGATGCGTTCCGACATGAGCTTGAAGTTGGCGTCGTCTTTTTCCCTCAGCTGCTGCATCAGGCGGATGTTTTGCTCTTGCATGTCTTCAAAGGCCTGGCCTGTAACATCCATTTCAGATAACCGGGCTTCTTCCTCCTGCAATTTGAGCGGGAGACGGTTTCCACCTTTCCTGGATACTGTGATACAAGTAAGTGAATGTGTGGGCACTTGACAGGAGGGGATATAAATGATGATTTTTTTAAAGTGATATCATCATGCAAGCAAATACAGGTAGTGCTTACTTAAAAACCACAATTGGGACCGGCAACTCGGTCACTAAGCAAAGTGGTCGCTGGGTGAAACCGCAACCGTGCTTACAATCTTACTTCAGCTCTCCTTTGCTTTACAGACCTGCAAAGGTTGTAAACGCAAGGACTGGCTGCAAAGTTAACGTTTTCATCACCTTCACAAGCAGAAAGAGTTGTTGCATGAGGCGGTCACTAAAAGAGGACTATTTTTATATTGCAATCTATGTATTTACTTCAGACATCAGGACTCAAATATGTAACAGCAGCATTTGCATGATGGCATCATCATAAGGATGTCATCATTGCGGCATCATCTGTTTGTGATGAAAAAAATAAACTATTGGGAGCGTCTAGATTTTCTTTTTAGTTATTGGCATATAATTTAAACAAAAGTATTAATTAACTTAAACTGTCTAATGTAGTATATCCTGGATTCTACCTTTCTGATACATATGATTTACCACAAATAGGCATTTCCCTAGCTAAGTAGATGACTCCATTTGGACATGGATAGTTCGTGGGGATGGGTAGTAAGAAGACAGAAAAATATCGACATTCTACAATCCAATCACCTCTTATTTAGTCATTAAGAGTAAATCAAAGATTTAGCATCCTTGAGGAATAACACCACCTGCTCTACTTGCCTCTCAACCATCTCATTACCACCTCTTACCTGTTTTGCCATGGCTAGTTTCTTCTGCAAGTATTCTATCTGTTCTTCCACGGCCCGGATTTTTCGGAGAGCATCCTCATCAGCCATCTTTTTGCTCTCTTTCTTCTCCTTATCCTCCAATTCCTTCAGTCTTTGCCTTAGTTCTTCCAACTATACGAACAGAATTGTCCAGGAGAAAAGATTTTTCGTTTTTTGTTTGTTTTTAAAAGGGGGGGACAGAAAATGAATATGCAAACAATAAAGGAGGAGAAGAGCTCAAAGAATCCTAAAGTTTGTTCATGATTACTTGGAGGATGTAAAAAGAAGCTTTGATAGACTTGCTAATTAGCACTAGACAGAATGCCATCTTACAAAATTTCATAAAAAAAGAGGACTCCACATCAACCTGCTGAACTGTAGCACTTCAAGAGAGAGGAAGAGGAACCATATCATTGATTTAAATGAAAAAAAAAAAACCCAGAATTTATTCCATTCCAGTTTGTGACACAAAAAGATAATGACTTGTGGCATGTTCTTTTATATTCATTATAAGATCAGTATGTCACTAAAGTCCAATTCCCAAATATTCTTGTTTTCCTGTTCTCTTTGGTTCTTGTTTTTTCTTTGTTCCATGTCTTTTTAGACTGCAAGGAAAAAGCAAGGATTTTTTTTTTATGGATTTGTAAGCCAAACTGGGTACATTTCCAACTAACAATCTGAATGCTTGAAATACAGACTATTAAAGGATAGACAATAGACATTCAATGGAGATCACTTCTAAATTGACTCCCAAGTTTCCAAATTGCTTTATGATGCTTTAAAAAAAAAAATCAGAGTCCAATGTGGGAGAGATTAGAACAGAAAGTACTTTGGACCACATCAAACATGATTACCTCAGCTTTTGCCTTCTTTTCAGCAGCCATCAGTTGAACTTTGTCTCTCTGCTCTTTGGGAGCAGAGCGGTACATATCTAACAATAACTTCATTTCTTTCTGGCTCTCTTGTGCCTTCCTGAGAACATTGGAAAATAAAACAGAATTTGTAAGGGTAAAATAGTATAGCAGTCTAGTTGCAAACAACAATCCAGCTCACACTTTCCATTAAGTTAGGGCTTATGATGCTGGGGACAAAACAGAAAAAAAGGCTATTTGTTTTGTTCTATAAGTGTGATGGAACAAATCAATAAATGATCTCGACCCTAGACAGTCACAACTGGAGGCTGCAACTTGCTAAGTGAAAATTCCAAAAAGCTACATGCCTCATAGGAGAAAACCTGAAAAAATACTGGCTGTGAAATGTGGTAGTATTTGTTTATCACCATCCCTTTGCAAATGGCCTAGAAATTACAACTTATATAGCTGAAAGGCTATTGATTGGTCCTGAATGCTGGGAGCATCTCACACAGATGCTTCATCACTTCATTGGCGCAGGCAGCCTTAAAGCAATCCCAGGTGACTTCCACAAATCCAGGGATCTCCTTTGTAAATTGATAATATCTGTAAAGTTTAACCCACTGTTAAAATTAAAACACTTTTCAAGATCTGGGACCCAACTTTAATCCCTGTTTCTTTTCTTGACACAGAAATGTCATATAAGGACCACAACATAAACAGTTATCTTCAGCTATTACAGTACAGTTCCCCAAGAAAACAAAATGCAGATCAACTTACTTAAGATCTGATTTCAATTGCTTGACCAATTCAGCTTCTCTCTTCCTTCCATCATCATGTTTCCCTTTGTCCTTTTCTTTGGTAGATTCTCTCTCCTTCTCCGATTCCTTTTGCTTCTGCTTTTCCCTTTCCCTTTCTTTCTCTTTTTCCCTTTCCCTTTCTTTCTCTTTTTCCTTTTCTTTCTCCCGTTCCCGCTCCTTTTCTCGCCTTTCTCTCTCCCGTTCTTCTTCATCTCGCTTTGCTTTAGTTTCCAAGGCATCCTCAGAGGGTCCCTTGGAAGTTGCAGCATGAGAAGGATCCTCAGCTTCTTGCTTGATCTCTGGTGGTTCCTCCTTGGTGTCTTCAGTACTGGATTGGGAATGCAGGACAGCACTGCCACTGCGAGAACGAGTCTGGAGTAGAAGAACAATATATTAGGGATACTTTTGACGTGGGTCTTCAAAAAACACCTCTTGTTCTTTACCTTCATTTTACAGCGCTAGCCAAAACACACCAAAGCAATTTCAAACGTGGGGTAGGGTGGGACACTTTTCTGTTCACCCAAATGTGAAAATACAGAGATCATTGTATATTATCCTTCACGCCCTGTGTAATTGGTACATGCAAATATTCTGTTTTAAAGCTGGAATATTATTGATAGCAGCAAGAATGCTCCGTGCACAAAAATAGAAAGATACTTTAATTCCCACAATAGATGACTGGCTGGAAAAACTGATGCAATTAGCACTGAAATAGCTAAATTGACTGACCTAAACAAAGAGTACAGCTAACTTTGGAAACCGCTTCTCGACTTTGTGCCCGAGGTGGAAAAAAGTGAAACTTTGACTTTGGGTTTTGCTGATTAGATAGATTTGTTGTTATAGAAATGACTAGTAGGTATTATTATATAAAAGTAAAAAACTGTGGCTGTATATTATTATTTTAATCTACTGTGCTAAAAAGGGTAGGAAGACAATGCTATTCTTTCCTTTTCCTCTTTATTCCTACACCTGTCTTTCCTTCTTCCTCCCCTACTTTGCCACTACTTTCATATTTTTTCGTATTTTATATTTTAATAAACTAATAAACAATTTGGAACTTGAGGGTGGAATATTATGGGAATTCTGAGATACTATAATACATTCTGGAGGTGGGCCAGCAATCTTGAGAAATAAAATTTTCTGAAACAGGCTGTGTTTTGTGGTATTCTGATCACTACCAGACCATTACTGGAAATTCAGATTCACGTGTTCTAGAACAGAAAGAGAACCTCCCAAATGATCTATCTCCAGATTGCAGTGTTTTCTGTACACACGTTACCTTTTTTTTTTTTCAACATTTCATTTACTGTACTTTTCTGTAAAAATAGCCAGAATGGATCATTTAAAGAAACTAAAACTATTTGGGCAGTCGTTTAAGAAACATTTCTAATAGGATTATTTATAAAATGATAAATATAAAGCACTGTCTTGGGGGAAAAAAAGCACAGCTGGTCATGCAAACACTATCCCACATGTTCTTCAAACCTGAATTAATGCACCCATCTTTTTGCTTCCAGTTTTTTTTGAGACAATCTTTATTTTCCCATCTCCCTTACCTTGCTCAAGTCAGACTGAGCCTCCCTCAGCTTCCTCTTATATCTCAGCACCTCCCCTTTTAGCTGGTGATTGTGATTTTGGAGACTGCTGATGAGGTGGCGCATCTCTCGATTGATGGGGCCTACAACACACACACATAACAGATGTGTTACATCAACTTCTCCTCAATTTTGCCATTAATAACCCTTCCTCAAACAGACTAATTCCTAGACTAATTGTAACTAATGGTGATTTGTATTAGGGAGGATTAATACAAGCTTTCAAAACAAATGAAATGTCACCTCTCAATGACCAAAAGACCCTCTTGGGCCTCAGATCATTTCCAGTGCCAGCAATGCTGCACACAAAGACAGTGTCAGGGTTTCATATTAATCACCAGAACTTTGCAGATGATCAAGTAGCAGCCATCCTTCAAAATGGTGCTTATAAAGGGCTTTGGTTCCTGTGATTCTAGCAATCCAATTACAAAAGGATCTATGGTGGAATAAAAAAATATTGCAAGAACACGCAGAAAGTGCCCTTAAAAAGCCCCATGCTAATAGATCAAAAATATTGTACTGTAGAAGCTGAATCCTCATGACTTACAATCATCCATCCACCTATCCATTAGATTTGTCTGCTATCATGCTTGGGGGCTTGTTTAAAAGTTCATCTAAATTTTAAAACTAATGGCCCTTTAATGTTAAACTACAAAGAGCTATGTCACTGGTGAAGTTATGCAGTGTTAAAAAGATTATTTGTGCAGCTGGCTTTGCAAAATCAACGAAGAAGGATTTCTAGGAAAGAACTGGTATGAAGTACCTGCTTGTTCGTTAGCTGCAAGAGTCTGTTCAAATTCAATCCGCAACATCTCATATTCCTTACGAACCTGGGCAAGAGTGTCTTCCAGCTGAATAACCTCTGTTCGTAATTTCTTGTGTAAGCTGACTTCATCCCGCTGGAAGACAAAATGATAGTTACTGCATTAATGCTGCCAGGATGAAGAAAGGCTGTAGATACACTTTCTAAAACAGGGGTCCTTCAAACTTGGCCCTTTTCTGACTTGTGGACTTCAACTCCCAGAATTCCTCACCCAGCGCGCCTGGCTGAGGAATTCTGAGAGTTGAAGTCCACAAGTCATAAAAGGGCCAAGTTTGAAGACCCCTGTTCTAGAACCATAATGACTATTCCCATAACAGTTTATTTGAAACTGTCTTTGACATCTAAATATGATATCATCTATTTCTGTCTGCACTTTTTTTTTATTCTAAACCCTTTCTGAGGGATTTGGCCAGAATAGGTACTTGCTTATTTATCTACTAACAGCTTTTGTCTTTGCAATCTCCACCTGATTATCCTGATGATGACACACAGGCTTTATAGTTTGTGTTACAAAAACATTTTCACCCTGAAATGTTCCAGGCTAGCAAGAGCCACGTATCACATAGCTGGGATTAGTAGGAGTTACTGTTCAAAGCATTTGGAATGAGCAAAGCTGCAAAAGGTATAACACTCATTTTCTTATATTTTCAGGACAAAGTAGGAGACACAAAGGGAGAAAGCCATTACCTCAATCAGTTCCACCTGGCGCTGGTGAGTACTTCGGGTACCATGTAGCAGAGTGCGGGCTTCATCCAGCTGTGATTTTAACTGGAGGCTCTCATTATATAATACAGAGAACTGGGACTGCATGCAACGGTATTCTGGAGTTTCCTTCACTACCTCTTCCACTGCTCGCCTTAGATCCACCTGGTTGGGCCCAGGAAAGAGAACAGAAGTGATTCATTTATACTTGATAGAAATAAAGGCAACAAAAATGCAGTCCAAAAAACACACAAAGAAAGCAATCTGAAAGTTAGGCTTAGGTATTACCCTTTCGTTCATAACAATCCTTGGACAATCCTTGGAACCAAAGCTAGCTTTTCTACAAATTCTTTCCATGGTCGTTTAATAAAATAAAATAAAATTGATGTCAAGCTTTTACATAAAATCCCAAATGGCCATTAAAAAAGAGAATAACAATAAATTATGAAATCTGGCAATATAATCTGAAACTAGTCATAATTCGTAAGTTAAAGCTTATACATGTAGTAAACATTTATGTATTACTCTGATGAAATATAAACAATAGCCTGCATATTTTGTAGCAAACTTTATATGTGGCATAATAAAGAGGGTGCAACATGATCTCCAAACCATTTTATTAGAGTATCTTGAAGGCAAAATAAACAGAGAAGCTAAAAGAAAGGCAGGACAATTTCCTAAACGGAAGTTCAGGCAACTGTATTCAATTCATACCATGAGATATATCACTGGATATTTTGATGCAATGTATTAAAACTAGAAGTTTAGGGTACAATCAAAATTGTTCTTTTTAGTCTGGAGAGATTTATATTATTAATCTATTTGACAGAAACTAAGGAGAAACTTTCTGACAGTTAAAACAATTAACCAGTGGAACAACTTGCCTCCCGAAGTGATGAAAACTGGAGGTTTTTAAGAAGAGACTGGACAGCCATTTGTCTGAAATGGTACAGGGTTTCCTGCCTGAGCAGGGGGGTTTGACTAGATGACCTCCAAGGTCACTTCCAACTTTATGTTGTTGTTATTATTATTGTTGTTGTTGTCATCATCATTATTATTATTACTATTATTATTATATTGTTATTGTTATTAACATCTATACCATGGAAAATCCCAGAAAAAAAGCAAGCTATGTGTGTGCAAGAATTTATAACCTTGGTTCACATTTCTGTCTATATATCTATATCACAGATTCTCAATCTTGGCAACTTGAAAATGTGTGACTTCCAGAATTCCTCAGCCAGCATGTTGGCTGGAGAAGTCTGAAATTTAAATTCCATATATCTTCAGGCTGCCAAGGCTGAGGAACACTGGTCAGTATTAAGGATGCATGCTTTAGATTTGTTTCTTCAACTGATGATTGCCTACAAACAAAATACACTGGAACCAGTTATTTATCAATTTGATGGCATTGCTGAAACCCTGATACCTCAAGGACACACCAATATACTTACCCCAAGAGCAGCAAGTGTTCAACACTGCCATTCCCCCACCTGCAACATGGCTCTGAATGCTTGATTTTTACTGAGACCTGACTTTATTTTATAGCATATGAGTGATGTCACCTATTAAATGTTGCAATTATATCATTGCAATAAGGCTAAAGTTTCAAGAAGTTTTCAACTGATCAACTTAATAATCAGTGTTATTCCTACTGTATGTTCCTTGCAATAAAATATGTATCACAACATGTCCCTAATTTCAAGAGACATTTTTTAAGTTCTCTAAGGCAATGGAATGATCTTAATATCTTAGACTGTATTTTTATTTTCCCAAGTAAAATCAAAACACACAAGATATCTAGGACATCATATATACAACATTGCTCATGTATATTTTGGGCATCCTGTAAAAAGAACAATGCAGATGGACACTATGAGAAGATGGTCAATTCAACAGCCATCTAGTTAAAGCTAAGCAAATCGTAGCGGGGATGTGTGTGTGTGTCAGAGACTAGATGGAAGAGTGCTTCAGACCTTAACTATCTGGCTTTCAGCCGTATGAAGAAAATATATATTAAATAATGTATGTAATAATCTTGTCATTAGCAATCTGTTTCTATTTTGGAATAAATATCTGAGTAATATTTAAGATAATAAAGACAAAGTGTGTTGCTATTATTTCCAGCTTGCTTTATTAGCCCAGAGGAGGGCAGCATTGCATCAAACCTGCAATCTAACTACCAATTACAATGAAGCTAACATACTAAAATCAATACAGCTTGTAGAAAATGTGGAGTTATACACTCTTGCAATACTTTTTTTAAAGCATGTAATGTAGGTATTTTTACTGCATATATATATATATATATATATATATATATATATATATATATACACACACATATATATATATGTTTTTAGCATTATTAACCATACATATACATATACACATATACACATATACATACATACATACATACATACATACGTTTTATTCCTGGCTTGTGAGCCACCCAGAATTTGATTTTGAGAAGGGTAGCCATACAAATGTTATTAATAAATAAATACATTCACTGTACTAATGCAACAATCTGCCCTTTATGTGAGTTGCTGTGGTTAGAAAGGGCCACCTTTGGCTCCAGGAGATATTCCCATCAGCAGTGATCTACTGAGCCAAAGCTGAAAGTCTCTTCCTGGAAAGAGAGCTGCTTTCAGTTCTTCTTGGATTGGCCTGTCTCATCCACTCATCCAGGCTGACTACTATACTCTTATGAATAAGCAGCAGACTGTAAAGGTTTGGGGTTAGGACTCTGACCAAAAGCCAATGGTCTTCCTGACCTAAACTTCTGGTCATGTCCTCCAAGTACTGCACAGATTTCATCTCAGCAGAAATTCCTTTGTCCATTCAGAAGACACGTTTGGAAAAACTACTGACTGCTAATTCTGACTATGAGATGGACTCCAAAATGAAAACCTTTCTGGTGTGAGAGTGAACTACACTTACAAATTTAACTCAGTTTCCAGACTTTTGGGAAGCACATGCCCCATTCCTACCTTTAGCTTGTCATTCTGAGTGGTTACCTCCTCAAGATCCTGGCGCAATTTTTCTAGCTCACTCAAACGGTTTTGGGCAAGCTCCTTGTTTTCCTCAAGTTCTGCATTCATCTCCTCAAACTGCAAAATGGAAGAACACCAGGACCACACATTTATAACATCCTTTGCTTTATGCTCTCACTCTGTTCCCCTCCCCCGGTGCCTCTATTTTTTTATAACCTGCAACTGAACCTTAAAAGTTACCTTTCGAGAGTTGATTGTGATTGTACCTCCATAGAGACTGCTACCTGCTCCATATACCTTGTATCCTTTTGAGTTTACCTGAAAGGTTTACAATTTTTAAAAAAACAAATATTTTACAGCTGTTATTAACAGGGCACTGTTCACAAAGCTGCATATTGTGCAAAATGAAAACTTTTCCAATTGGAGTTAAGGGCTGATCCTCACGGCCATCATTAAACAGAAAATGATAATGTATTTGGTCTCCCCAACTTTTTTGAAAATGTTGCTTTAAGATTTCCCGCTGCATTTATGAAAGTTAAAAAGCTTTTGGTTTGTTTTTCTGTGTGTGCATTTTAACTTTTGAAAAGAAATTATCAATAACAATAATTTCTGCCCCTCATGGAGATGTGTCTAGATGATGCAAAAAAAAAAAGAGTGGATTACAGAAATATTTAGCTATGGTTCATAAAGAAAAAAACACTGAATTAAAGACTTCACTCTGACTCAAAACAATTTCAAATGAGGTGTGAGAGCAAGCCAAATTCCAAAATGTTATTCAAACCTGAGTAACTGAACACATTGCTTTTAGAATATTTATTATAATAATACAATTTTATTTCTTTCGGGAAAAGGCAGTAAGCTATTCAAAGCACTACCACAAACTATTAGAAAACTTTTCATAAGTGAGCAGCCCTCATCATCTGTCCAAAAGGAGGTTCCACTCACTTTCAAGAAAATTTTCCAAGAGGAAATTTAAAGTAGGAAGCTTTTTTTTTCTGAAAGGCAGTATATTTACATTTTACTTCCTCTAATTTCATCCATTTGGTTTCCAGTTCTCATTTTAAATAAACCTGCTATACTTTACAAACACTGTGCAACTTCAGAGACCTTCACTGAAATGCGAAATGCCTACTTAAGTAGGAAAGAAAATCCAAGTTGATAACCACATTTTCACATTTCCCAAGAAATATGTTATGTTCCTATTGTTTAATCTGGGACTGCCACTTACTCTTTCTAGAACATCTGCAAGGTGCCTGTTCAACCGCTGTTCTCGTTTGCGAATTTTGTCCGTATCCCACTGCAAGTCGTCAATTGTAGTCTCTAGCACAGATACACGAGACTCTGCTGTCTCTACTTTCCCTTGTAATTTGGAAAACTGAGGCAAAGAAATTAGAAGGGATAGAAGTTAAAATGAGATTCCTATGTTTATTCTCAGAGTGACGACTCAGTTTTGACAATCTTTGTCTTACACAAAAGTCTCAAATTTTACTCATATGCCTTCACCAAGGTTGCCACAAGCTTGCAAACAAAGCAATTTGCAGGGGCTACTAATGAAACTTCCCTTCTTGTTCCTCCCTTCCATGGCACCAACAGCCTATCCCAGTGATGGCAAACCTTTTAGAGACTGAGTGCCCAAACTGCAACCCAAAACCCACTTATGCATCGTCAGGTGCCGTGTGGGTGTGGCCCATTGGATGAGCGTGGTTGCGGTGGTAACGGCAGACTGGGTGGGACTAAAAAGTTCAATCAATCAATTCCAACTTTGCAAAATCTTTTTTTTCCCTGCGAGAAGTTGAAATTGACTGATTAATTGAAGCTTTTTTTTTTTGTACACGGCGGCAGAGGCCTAAAGCGAAAAGGTTTTATAAAACCCAGTTAAAGGCCTAGGACTGGGGCGATGGCACGCGTGCCCACAGAGAGGGCTCTGAATGCCGCCTCTGGTACCCATGCCATAGGTTTGCTACCACTAGCCTATCCCATTCAGGATTTCACTGCAAATTCCACAACCCATACACTATATGCATCCTATGAATGGCTTGTTTCTGTGCCACAGTGTTGAACACAACTCTAAAGACACCTTCACAGCATGAGCATCATTTCAGTTTTAAAATTCCAGTTACAGAATGCTTTTTCTGAAGCAATTGTTCATGCTGACTAATAATTACGGGATTGTTCTAATACAAAAGGAGAACAATGAATTAAACTACAGGCAGACCTAAAACGGAAGAGGCAAGTTTTTCATGTATTAATTTCTTGTTTAAGAAAGGTATGTCATGCTTCTCCCTTACAAAAGAAGGCATTGCTTTGACAGACTCGCAATTTTTAAACTGAATATTAAAAAAATACTTAAAGCACATTTATAGCTGAAAGCAAGACACAAAGAGAAAACTGAAAGTAACTAAACTTAATTGTTAGTGAGTAGGATTAAACAGCACCAGACTAAAATGGTCATTAAAAGTGAGAAATGCTGACCCCAAGAATCAACCTCTTGAACATCAAGAAACAAAGAAGAAACCAGAGCAGTTCAGAGAACAAATGACATACAGTAAACACAGCACACTCCAGAGAGCAATATTGCATTTTGACTTTGCTTTCATTTCCAAATACTGTCCAAAAGCTTCCCCCTATTGTCCATGCTGCAATATACAAGGCAAGAAGTGAATCTGGCCAGCATCTCTTTTTCTTAGCTAGTTATAATCTCTGTCCTCCAAGAATAATGCAAGGTACAGAACTACCTAAGTTCTGATCTTTTAGAGACAATGCAACCCTAACCACAATATACTGCACCTCAGTCCAAAACTAGTTTGATGGTTCACATTTAATTCACCTCCGTATATTACTGCATCCATATTCTCCATCTAGGACCCAAGAATGTCAAAAAAGCCTACCGCAACCATTGACGTTGACAACAGTAATGGGGAGATTATACTAAGGAGCTTTTGTCTTAAGAACTAATTTGGGGAGCAATATGTGTGAAACCTTACCACCTTAGCTGAGATTGTCAATTATTTGAGAATAAGTTGAGAAGGATATCAAGTGCCAAAGGTGAAACCATAACTTGGTAGGGATGAGAAGCCAGAATTTTATATCTTGTGCTCCTAGCATAAACATTATGAAGAAAACTGATGCTGTTTTCCCAATATCTGAATACACAGAATATCTGAGTGCAGCCATCTGCACCCACTTCTAGTAACCTCCAAAAGCCTATTCTTACCCGCAATCAACGTAAGAAGCTCCAAGTAGCAGTGTATTTATTTAACTTGGTGCGTTGGTGAATTCTAAAGTTTCAAGAGTTTTAGAATAAAAATAAATTTAAAATTAAGGACAAATATTTTATTTGCGCTTCTCATGATAGCTAATGAATGAAAAAAGACCCACTGTACCCATAGGATTCGTTAACAATGAACTGCACTCGGTATTGTTTCAGCTTTATTAGTGTGATACAGACAAACGCATACTATTCCCCCAATACCTGGCTGGCACTATGAGAGCTTTGCTTCCTGTTCTTCCTGTTTTCTTCTTCACACTCTGCTTTTATGTTCCGCAGCTTATAGTTTCCCCCTTCACTGAACATCACCAAGCTATTCTTCTCCTAGAGACCTCAAATTTTACACTGTGTAGGTTACAAGGCCAATCAAGTAATATATCAGTAAGATTCAGCAGTTTAATTAACATCCTTCTCCTTTGGGTCTTTTCCTTTGCCCCCCCAAAATTCAGGTCACAATTTTCCTGGCCCCATCATTTTTGCTACATGGCTTCCTGGAACCTTTCCTTGTACCTCATGAGACATAGAGCGATGTTTCTCCTGAAGCAAATCAGCCAATTCCTGCAGCCTTCTGTTCTCATTTGCTAGAAAGGAATTCAGCTCCTGAACAGCCTCTTCCATTAGAGGTACATCTGAAGATGAGAAGAAAAAAAAAGAACATTATCGTATTGCAGCTATCAGGCCTCTAAATATTTTCTTTAAAAAATAAAGACACAATAATTGTTATATTTTTCATAGAAATTCAATTATTTTTAATTTTTAAAGCAAGATTCTAGCCTTACAGATTTTAAGAACAGACTTCAGAATGATGGGAACAATTCTAAATAATCTTGCATAATTTTAGAGTATTGTTTCAAAAAACTGGATAAGTAAAACAAATAAAATGACAGCATTCTTCATAGTTTCTATTGTTGAAATGTGGAAGTAGTTTCAACAATAAAATTTGAAAATAACCATTGGTCCAAAAATAGATCTAATGAAGGAATGTATAGCAATAGCACAGTTTATATACAGTTTTGTAATAGTTACAGTCCTCTCTAAGCGGTTTACAGAGTCAGCATATTGCCCCCAACAATCTGGGTTCTCATTTTACCGACCTCAGAAATATTGTAAGACTGAATCAACCTTCAGCCGGTCAGGACTGAACTGCTGGCAGTTGGCAGAATTAGCTTGCAATACTGCGTTCTAACCATTGCGCCACCATGGCTCTCTAATGTATATTTTGATTCTGAGTGGCCATTTATACTACATCAGAAGATTTTAGGATTTCTCCTTCCTATAGCATTTTATTGCTTTTCCTGTTTATTTCTTTTCACTTTTACAAATATTTCTAAATATATTTATTATGGTATAAATATTATTGTAGTGAACTCTTCACTATTGCACAGAACTAAAGTACAATAAAGAAATCAAACATAACTACAAATTATAAAATATATAAATAAACATTGTAGATTCAAACCTCAAGCAACAAAAGTCTACCATGAATAAGTTGAAATATTAATGTTTGGTACTATCTACATAAAGCAACCAAAATGAATGTTTTTCACTGATTTAATTAGGAGTTCAACTAAACCAAAAACACAATATGTAATTCAGCAATAGAAAGATGGATCAAATTTAAAAAGCAACTGAACCAAATAGTACCACATGCATGATAGGAAGCTTACAAAGATGCCGTTTGATGAGCTACAGTGCAGACTGGATTATATAGCAGGTTAACCTGCAAGTAGTTTGGACCTAAGCATGTGAGAATATTCACAACAGATCCCCTAAACTCCGCTGAAGATGTTACCTAGCCTGGTAACAAAACGTTCGGAAATTAACTCACAAGCTCGGAGAACGAACCTTCACCCTCATCCTACACCCAAGCTACAGATATTCGCCACTATTGCAAACAGACACATAGTTTAATTTGGCAGACAAGTGGCAAATCACCAGAGCCCGGTCTTTCAATTCCCAGTTCCAACAATATACTGCATTCAAGGATATCAAAACATCTTATTGGATTGATAATCTTCAGACAATATGGACAATAGCCAGGAGTAATGGGAGTTCGAAATCTAGTAATATGAGAAGAATCAAAAACGTTCCCTTGATTTAGTTTATCACATATGCAAAATTCATTTTATCTGATAATTCCAGTTTACTACAAGGCACAATCTTCCCTATTCTGGCAACTCTCCTGATCTGAAGTCGCAATTCCAGATAAATATCTATTTTTAGCATAATTTCAAAAGAATCAAGTACTGGACTTCCGGTGGATTTTGCGTGCGTGATGGCGGCTACTTTGTAGCCGTCCTCCTGGGTAAGTGTAAGAACCGCTATGAACAGCAGATATCAGCTGTTCAGCGGTTCAAAATCCCCCTCCCGGGCAAAGGGGGGGGGTAGAGAGTGTCTGAATAGTGGTAGAGCCTCTTTCGCACCCCCCAAGTTTTTTTTTTTGGGGGGGTGAAAGGAGTGCTCCCACGGAGTTCAGACTTGTCTCCGCTTCCCAGCTGTTTTTGTCCTCAGGGACAAAACGAGCCGCCGCAAACACCTCCGTGCTTAAAGAGAACTGGTGAGTTTTTTTTTTTAAATGGACAGAGCTGAGTAGAGGATTTAGTTTTTGCTTTCTTTGACTTATTTGGATTTTAAGTTTTAAGATTTGTTTCTATTTTTATTCTCTCTTTTTATTTTTTTTCTTTGTTGAAAGGGAAAGTAAAATGGCGATCGGCAAACTCCTCGGTGTTTTTTTTTCTGGAAGTTAGAATGCTGACCGGCAGGCTTTTTGGTGTTTTTCTTTCTTTCCTTTCCCTTTCTCTTTTTATTTCCTTATGATTGGAATGGTTGTTTTTGGTATCTCTAAGTATTTTTTTTGGAACGGACTTTTTTTATTTAATTATTTTTTTTTTCCCTTCTCCCTTTTTTTTTCCTTTGAACTCCCTTTTTTTTTTATTGTAATGACCCTTTTTTGAAGGACTTTTTTTCTGTTTAATTTTTTGTAATTTTTAAGAAGGAGTAAAACTTTTTTTTAATTCTTTTTCTCTTCCTTTTTTTCCCTTTTTTCTTTTTATTATAATGACCTTCTTTGGAGGGAGTTATATTTTTGAAGGAATTTTTATAATTGCTTAAGAAGGACTAAAGGTTTTTCTTTAAGATGGCTCCAAAGCGTCCAGGGATTTCTACAGTTTCTAAATCAACAGTTTCACCCTCTTCTGGGGGTCAGCTAATAACTATGAAGGACTTGCAAGACATGATGGGAGATGTTATAATTCAAATTAGGGCAGAAATGAAAAAGATTTTAGAGGAAAACAATAAGATCTTGAGACAAGATTTTGTTTTGGCTTTAGAAGGTGTTGCTTCTGTTCTTGAAAAGGTGAACTCCCATGTGGAAGAGGTAGCTGAAAAAGTGGACATAATGGAGGGGAAAATTGAAAGTATGGAAAAAGAAATGGAAAATGAGATTCTTATGCTTCAATATGGACAAATGGAATATGCCTTAAGAATTAGAGGCCTGGGAGAGTCTTTGCAAGGAGATCTGAAGGAGATGGTTGCAAAGGACTTTGCATTGATTTTGAATAAAGAAAAAGAGGGAATACTTAATGAAATTGAAAAATTATTTAGGGTTAACTCTGTGGTGGCAGCACAGAAGAATCTGCCAAGAGATGTGGTAATTTACTTTGGTAAAAGATCTTTACGCAATGAAATTGTGCAAGCCTATTATAAGAAGAGATTTCAAATTGCTTCACAAGATGTTATAATTTTTAAAGAGATCCCATCTAAAATTTTAAGAAGAAGAAAGGAGTTTGCTTTTTTAGCAAATGAACTTAAAAAGAGAAAAATTTCATTCAGATGGGATGTTCCGATTGGAATGGTGGTGAATTACCTGGGGACATGTTATAGACTTAATACTGTTTCTCAAGCAAAAGATTTTTATACTTCGGTCCTGGGGGTATGTGCATCGCCATCAATTAAGTTTAAAGCTTTGGAAGAAAAGAATGTAGAATCACAGTTTGAAGAGCCTATATTTATGAAAACTGGAGAATCTTTGTGTGAGAGGCCTCAACAAGTCCAGGTTGAGGAGCAGAAGACAACTTGTGCAGTATATAATCCCAAAGAAAAGCAGCAACAGAAGAAGGTTAAGGAAGTTTCATATTTAGTGGTTTCTGAATCTCTGGGAGATGTTAGACCTACAAAGTCTTTGGAGCAATCTTTAAGGGTGGAATTGTTGCCTGAAATGGAAACTGGGAAATCTCAGTCTGAGGGGCATCAACAAGAGAGGAACGGGCAGAGGATAACTTGTACAACTTACAATTGTAAAGATCAATACAAGGAGGAATTTAAGGAACCCTTATTGGCTTCGGAGTCGATGGGAGATTCAGGAATTTTGGAGCAGTCTCCTAAGGCAGAACTTGCAGCATTTCTTACGAGTTTGATACAAGAATGGAGAAGGGAAATGGAAGAATGGAAGAATGGAGAATGGAAAAAACTGGAATGTGAATAATTAATAATACTAATATAATTGAGATTGATAAGGATGTAGTTTTTTACGGATGGAATTAGTTATTGGTGAAGATTGAAATGTTTAATGTGTTTATTAACTTTGTTGTTTTAAGTTTTGAACCTTTAATGATAATATTGTTTAAATTTGTGTTTTGAAGGGATTATAATTTGCTTATTTTAGTGAGTGGATTCTAATATTTTAAATTTTAAAAATTTGTGGTTTTGGAGGGAGTTTATATAGAGTGATGATTGTATTTAGATTTGTTTAGGATTTAAAAGTGTTTTTAGTTTTTAAATATTATTATTAATATTTTTAAGACAAAATAATTTGTTTAATTAAATGTGCTTAGATTTGTTTAGGACTTATAGGTTTTTTAAGTTTTTGTTTTTTTTTTTTTTCTTTTTGGATAGGAGAGAAGATTATGAAGATTGAAGGAAATATGTACTTACTTTAAGTTCTTTAAGAGTATTTAGCTTTAATGGTATAACAAAGATTTGTATGTTTATTTTTTCGTTTTAGGATAAAGAAAGAGGGAGAAATTAGATTTTATATTATAGATATAGATATTCAAAGAAAGTAATGTTTAAATTTGTGTTTTTGGAGGGAGCTTATATAGAATGATGATTGTATTTAAATTTGTTTAGGTTTTAAAAGTGTTTTAAGTTTTTTTTTTTTTTTTTTTTAATTAAGCCTGTACTCAGCTCTGGGAAGTCCAGGGGAGGGTTTGGGAGGTTGGGAAGGGGGGGGTGGGGTAGGGGGGGGTATGGGAAGGGGATTTGTTTTTGTAAAATGTAAAAATTTTCAATAAAAAAAAAAAAAAAGAATCAAGTACTATAAATCTTTATTTATTTGACAAATTGGCAGTAAAGTCAATGGACTAGCAACAGATTTGCCCATTTTTCCTGAAAGGTTCTCTAAGTAAAATGTTTTGAAAATGTAATATAGTATATCCATAAGTTCTGGAAAATGCCATACCTCCACTGTTCAGCTTCTGGGACAGCACATCCACTCTCTCCTGAAGTTTATCATACATTGTCACAATCTGTGTAACTGCACGACGGGAAGACTCAAAACGTTCCTGTAGTTGGGATTCCATTTCCTCACTAGTGCTACTAGCCAGTGTAGCCAGAAAGGAGAATGCAGGCTCAAATATTTCTCCTAAATTATAACAGTGCAAGAAAGTAATTATAACTAGATGCAATCTGGATCCAAAAGATAAAATTATTTCATGCTACCATGAGATCATAAGCATCTGTAAAACATCCACCACCCTGTATCAAATACTTTACCTCGATCCCTCTCATCTTTGCGCTCTTGGTTGCTGTCTGAATCAGGCTCTGGTTCTGGTACCACCAATGCTTTTCGCTCTGACAGGAGATCCCCAAGGCCTTGATCCAAGTCATAGCGTTTTAAAATGATGCGAATGTTCTCATCAAACTGAAAAGAGGGTATGTTTCATTTATAAGAAAGTTCGCCAAGTAAAATTGAAGGGATGGGACCATTAGGGGAAAAATGCAGACCTGACTCCAGTAGCGGTTGATGATCAGTAACGAAGCATCATCCGTGGCTTGACGCTTTTCCAGCTTCTCTATATGCTCTCGCAGCTCATCTTCAATAGCTTGCCGTTGGTCCAGCATCTCTGCCAGCTTTCGGTTCTTAGTCTGGAGTGTGCGAATGTCCAGTTCTTCCTGAAATAAAGCCAACATGGTATAGTGATTACAATGTTGATTTAGGTTTGGGAAGAACAACTATTCATTTCAATGTATGTCTGAAGTGGTAAGTCAGCAGTAGGCATCCTGATGGCCTCCACATTTTTTGGACCACAAATATCCACAATCCTTTGCTACTGAATTCCAAAATATCTGGAAAACACTAGGCATCTATATATCAAAATCCGATTCATAACATTTCACACTACAGCAAAGGGGTTATCACACAATGTTTCTCAAATATCCTCCTTCCTATAAAAATTCATAAAGAAAATTAATATGAAAGGAAAAAGAAATAAGGACTCATAATTAATCACCCACATCCTATCCTAGGAACAAGTTTATCATTTTGATGAGAGTTAGACCCAAATCCACCCAGCTTTGGAATAGAACTCATCCCAGTGGCTATGAGAGTCAAGGAGAGCACAATAATCAAAATATTGCATTCCAAAGAAAGAGTAAAACCCAACACGAGATACAAACCGTTGAGGAAACGCCACCAAGCTTAATAGTCTCCACAGTGGTCTCTGAGTCCTCAACTCCTGCCTTTTTCTCTGGTGGAGCTGATGGGTTAGTCTCTGCAGCCCCTCGTTTGTTCCCAATCCCAGACATAGTTATAGAATGGAGATTCCCACTTCTCCAATTATTTTTCCTGAAAGAAAGAGAAGGAACATTGTAAATGTATGAATTTTAATTTTGCTCATTGGTCTTAGTAAGACATATTTCCAACAATCAGGGAAAAAAAACTAAACAAGACAGCAAATTATATTTGAAACAAAATGTATGCAAATCTCCTCTCTTTGTGTTATAATTTTTGCATCCGAGGCCACACTGGTTTTCGATAAAGAAAAAAAAACCTTCTCCTTCCATCTTGAAATCCACAAAATGATCTCACAAATGCTTGTTCGTTTAATTCGCTATTTACTGCTCTTTTGCCCATGTGAGATCTGCTGACAGTCCCCTGGGAATCAGAGCTGAAAACATTTACATTTGATTTAATTATTTTGAAGCATACAGGGATTTGAACTGCATCTGGTTGTAGAGTCCTTAATGCTCTCTCAGCTTGGTTGTCAGCTTGCAGATGTTTCATTGCCCTACTAGACTCCCACCAAAAACCGGCAAGGCAAGCTACTATATATAAACAGAAAGCAAACTCCACACTTAATGGCACTCATGTTACCTTGTTGGCTAATGAAACATCTGCAAGCAAACAACCAAGCTCAGGAGCACCAAGGACTCCACAGTTCAATCCTGAGCTACAGATATTCTACAGGTAAGTCCTTGACTTATGACCACAATTGAGCCCAAAATTTATGTTGCTAAGTGAGAAATTTGTTAAGTGAGTTTTGCCCCATTTTATGACTTTTCCTGTCACATTTGCTAATTGAATCTCTGCAGTTGTTAAATTAGTAACACGATTGTTAAATGAATCTGGTTTCCCCATTGACTTTGTTTGTCAGAAGATGGAACACTGCAACTATCATAATTGTGAGTCAGTTGACAAGCACTGATACTCAATGGTCGTAAGTCAGAAAAATTGTCATAAGTCGTTTTTTTCAGTGCTGTTGTAACTTCGAACAATCACTAAATGAATTGTTGTAAGTTGAGGACTACCTGCATTGTCAGCTAGCTTTCAGTAAGTGGAACAGCAAAATTACAAAGAGAGCAAGAAGGGACAGAGTTACCAAACCAAACATGTGACAGGCTATGGAATAAAGTATTATCCCACCCCTGGATCAAAACCTTGTTCCTTAAGCCTGTCATATTATGTTTCGTTTGGTAATTCTTGTCCCACTTTCTTGCTGTCTTTGTAATTTTGCCGTTCCGCTTATTGAAAACTAGATGAAAATAGAATATCTGGAGTTCAGGACTGAACTATGGAGTCCTTGGTGCTCTCTGAGCTTCGTTGTTTGCCGGATCAAAATACCAACAAATCCAGCAACAATGAGGTGTGCACCCTGGAAAGCAAGAAATAAAAAAAAAACAAGAACCGATAAAACAATCCTGGGGGGGGGCTCTCTTCTAAGCGTCTCTTGAAGCAACTGAGGACGGAGGCTGCTTGCTCAAAAGAAAGGCGGAAAAGAACTTTGCTCGTGCTCAGGGGAAGTCTTAACGAGAGACACCTACAGTGCCCAAAGCTATCCACAGTCGCCCACGGGACGCCGTTTACCGCTCGCTGGGTCTGCAATCCAACGTCCGCGGTTCCTCCAGCCCCACACACACCTCCATCTCCCCCGGCAGCCCCAGCCTCAGAAAGAGACCACTGGGCTTACGACAGCATTGAATCCCGCCTCTTCAGTTCCCTCCCCCTCCCTGCGCGCCGTCCCAGGAGAGAAGGAGGGCGACACCCCCCAAAAAGGAAGGCCTCCCCGACAGCCGATACGATCTCTGCCTGCGCATTCGCTCACCAGCCCCACAGAGCCTGCGGCCTACAACAATTGCCCCAGGAAACTGTTACGCAGAAGACAAACGCCAAGCAACCAATCCGGCCTCGCTTCGTTTTTTTTTTCCCTCTCCTTAGAACGGCCTCTTTTGCCCTGACTCAGAATGGCTGCCGCCCATAGCTCCGTAATCTTTAGAGTTGAGCGAAAGTGGTCAGATTCCGGGTTCAGTTTTCTCTTGGTTTTCTTCCCTTTTTCTTTCTTAAATTGATATGCCGCCTGTTTCTACCAAGCGGTTCTGAACGGCTCACAATAGAGTACACCACCAGTTGGAACTCCTTCTCAAAGAATGGAGCGCGAAGTTTCTGGGAATGACTATTCAAGGCCATCCCAACGGCTGCGGTTGGAATTATTTAGCTCGCTGGCTTCTTGCTGCAGCCGAAAGTTACACTTTCTGTGTGGATCTATTATTAATTTTTATTAAAGGCTTTTTTTTAAAGTCAGCATACATGCTGTTTAAATTTTAAAAAAGAGAGGCAAGGTCCTGGCGAGCTCGATTTGCCGACGATGGCCAAAGCTCTGCAGCTGGTGACCATCCCCTTTCGCGGGTGCTTTTGAAACTACAACTCCCAGCATCCCTTTGATGTCCGGAACTCCTTAAGAATTAAGTTATCCACGGAACGCCCGCCAGGTGACTTTGGTTCCACTTCCTTCTCGGCGGTTTGGTGATGGTGTACATCGTGCTCTCTATGTCCAGGTAAGCGTAGCAAAGGTAGGAGGAGGTCGCCCTGGGAAATCTTCCCAAAGCTGGAAACGGGGATCCTCAAAGGGCCGCAGACCAAAAAGATGAAGCCAAAGATCCTTTTCAACGGTCTCTGATGTTGAACAGATACAATTTGATTGCTAGGTGCATGTATAGGATACGCCCATCCTTCCAAAGGTAGGTACCGGCAATAGCACTTAGACTTATATACCGCTTCATAGTGCTTTACATGTTTCAGCTGCCCCAGATTTGGGGGTTGTAGAGATTTCATTACCATACTAGGTAACATTAGCAGTGTAGGAGATGCAAGGAAATGAGGTTTCGTTGACACCAGTTGTAGATACATGTGTTATATCAGTTATTACATGCTTTGGTGAGAGAGATGTGTAGAGGGTGGTTCATTTGCATAAATCTTTTTTTTTTCTTTCAATAGGTGAAAGAGATTATGCACTTAAGACAAAAATTCCTTTCCCTTACTTTCCTAAATACAGATGGTCCTAAACTTACAACAGTTCCTTTACTGACTGTTTGAAGTTGCAACGGCACTGAAAAAAGTGATTTATGACAATTTTTTACACTTATATTGCAGCATCCCCAAGGCCATGATCAAAATTTAGACGCTTGGCAACAGGTTCATGTTTATGATGGTTACGGTGTCCTGGGGGGTCTTGTGATTGCCTTTTGCAACCTTCTGACAAGCAAAGTCAGTGGGGAAGCCAGATTCATTTAACAACCGTGTTACTGACTTAACAACTGCAGTGATTCACTTAACAACTGTGGCAAGAAAGGTCGTAAAATGGGGCAAAACTCAAATATCTCTAATATTTAGCAATAGAAATTTTCAGCTCAGTTGTGGTCAGAAATCAAGGACTACCTATACAGGGACAAAAATAAGGGCAAATTTATTCACAATGATGGCTCATTTAAGTTCTTACTGGCATTACCAGAGCACTTTTTAAAGGCATAACATCTGGAAAACTGTTTGGAAAGAGCACATACCCGTGTCTGTTTTGTCTTTTCTTTGGGAGACCAAATGTCTTCAAAACAAAAGTAGATGCATTTCCACTGCTTTGGGCAAATTAGCATTGGGAAGAATTAATTTCCTCTCCAGAAAACATTGGTTTCATATTCTTTCATTTTTCCCCTTTTGAGTATATATTCTTTCCTCAAACAACCTCACTTTTTCTAATCTGCACATTTTCACCTAATCAATTAATTTTTATAGCCTGGAAGTTATCTGCATTTCTTCTTAATCCCACATTTCCCTTGCACAGTTTTACACTAATCAGCCACAAAGTTTGCCAGCCCTTGAGAGAATAGAAAGGCAATGTATTTTTTTTCCCTTAAATTGAAGACCTTAGAGAAAGAATAAAACATGAGCATGTAAAGAGTGAGACTCCATTCTTTCTCTGAGCGCAGTTTTTAAAAGTTTTAAAATAAATAGATGCTATTAAAGATGGTGGGCCAAAGATGGAAAATTTTTGTGGCGTATCATTTTCAAACTGTTTGAAACTTATGATGCATTCATGTGACATGGTATACTAAGCTTTTCTCAGCTCAGTATTCTGGGTTCAGGCAGCACCTATAAAACAAACAGGTGAATTAAGTTCCCACAGTATGAAGAAGATATGGTAGGTTTATTTGTGATTCATGCTGGCTGTGGAATTCTGGAAGTTGAAGTCCACAACTCATAAAAGGGCCAAGTTTGAAGACCCCTGGTTTAGGTAATGTTTGAATCATTGTTAAAATAAGAATATAGTGTGATACTTTAATCATTATAGGGAGGTTAGAGGGAAATGAAACCGGAAGATTTTACATAACTGCATTATTAGTAATGGCCATTCTTAAAATTAATTTTGGATCATAACACAATCTGGCCTAGGTACGCTAATTATCTTCTATCCTTAGTTTTCTCCACTGAAGCTTGTATCAAATATATCGGGATTGCTGTTCTTGGATTTTCCAGCCAAAATAAAGTGAACGAAATACATTTAGTTGTTTTAGGATTCAGTAACTTGCTGTTGGTAAAATTATTGAAAAATATTACTTTGAAATTTAACAATGTTGGAACAAACACTATTTCTCTTCTGTGATCCAGTCGAAAGGAAATTAAATGCATATGTCTTCCCTGCCAATGGAATGTTTAACTGAACCAAGGTTTAAAATAAAATTGACTCTTTTTTTTAACAAAGTATATACAGTGAAACCAAAATAAAGAAGCAATGGTTATAATTGCTCAAATGTAGTATGGTGAAAACACAGATTCAAAATGCAAATAATAATCCTCTCAGGAAAATATTTTTCTGTTCTGGAATATTGGTTTCCGCCTGGCTTTTAATCCCTAGAAACCAAAAAACAACTTGTTTCATTCTTTCTTGTTCTTTGCAAACTTTATTACTACTATAGGCATCGCATGTGTTTTTCATGTTAAGTTATTCTTCTCTAATCATTTACATTTCCTTGAAAATATATACCCTCTTCTCCCACAGATCTTTCCTCTTGTCCTTGTTTTACACCTCATTAATTTCCCCTTTTTATGTTGCCTTATACAAATAACTCATTAATGTGGATAGTGGGTTTTCTGTCCAAGGCTATTTAACTTGTGCTAAGTTACAGGACAAACTTTTGTGATGGCCTTTGGCTTCCTAATTGATTCAAAGTAATAATATTATGAGAGGCCTAGTTTACTTATAAAATAGAATTATCCACTATTTGAGCCTTGTATATGTAAAAGAATCAAGATATATATTTGTGACCCAACGTTTTCAGTATGTACATTCTATATAAAATTTAAATTATTTGATATATAAATATTGAATGTGAACCTGGTACAAAGAGATATTCTCATACTTGACAGGATTTAAATTGAGTTTAACAATAAATCTCAATATGAGTCAAAAAGGAGCATAGTATTAAAGTTCCTAACTATAAATGGTGAGAAATCTAGAATAAATGCCTTTGGATAAACCTGACAGCGGGGAAGTTAAATTGCCAAGAAGTAATTGTAATTTATACAACGAAAATCTCACAGCATAACCTCATTAGAGTAATTTATTTAGTGTCCTGTAAAAAATAATGTAAGAAAGAAGTATTGAAAGGCCTCTCAAAGAATCAAGCCCCTTAGAATTAATTCATATTAATCACAAATGTATGGAATTTTTCATGAAAACAATGGATTTATTTTACATTTACTAATTGAGAAAGTTTCCTGTAAATACTTACTTACACAAAGGAGTCAAGTACAATGTAAAAATTCCATTCCACACATATGTGGCAAAATCACTGCCCCAGTGACATCTAATATAATTTATCCAATTAACAGAATAATCAGATAGGAAAACCAAACTCATGAAGTGAGTTTAGGAATAGAAATGTCTGCTCAATGAGCGAAATATATCATCTGCTTATAGCAGGGCCTTGTGCGCTGTGGTCTCTTAGTGCAAATCCATTAAGGATTTTAGTATAATGCAAGAGATTCTAAAGCCAAATTAAGAGGAGAAGGAGGAATAGTATCGACCTTGATTTTTATTTAATGACATGTGAATCTGCTTATTAAATCTGCAACAGATCAATTGGGTATGAACCAGTCAGGTGGTACTCATTGTTTAAAATGAACTTCTAAGAGGGAATAGGAATCATGCAAAATATTGTTTAAATGAAAGCTTTTAGTACAACTACTTCTTCATCAGTACAAATACTACTTCACTACTTCTCCATTTTTTTTCTTTACTCTTTACAGAATTAGATCCAATCATGACCTTAGTATAGACAGTCTGCTGCATGAAGCAAGAGGCTGACCAAATGGCATGCAGCAAAAAAACAAAGGGCTCTCGAACTGCAGATGTGTCAGCCATGTTCTCACTCAGATTGCTGCCTTGGGGCCGACTGTGCCGTTGGTCCAGCCCATTCCTGCAATTCCTGGTCTTGAGTGTTGTGACATTTGGCGTGATCGCTCCATTCACTTGCCGAGAGCTCCTGCATTCTTATTTCTACATGCGCGGTTGGTACCTGAACTCGATGACCCAACATTTTTTAAAGCAGAGCCAAGAGGAAGGTTTGAGTGCTCTCCGTTACTTTGAGCGACTGCAGAATACTTCGGAGAAGTTGACCAAAGAGGCCTTGCAGCCATGGTTGCTGATTGCCATCGTTACTGTTCAAAGGCACCCGGAATTCCACTATGTCCTTCAGGTAGCAGCCCGCTTCCACCGCCTGCTCCGGGAATGTGGCCCTCCTTGCCAGCACCACCAGCTCTTACTCTGTAATGTGGAAACAGATCCCAGCAACCACCGGGATGCTAAGCTGCTTGCCACTTTCTTTGCTGTGGTGAACCACTACAGTGGTCAGGAAAATTTGGACCTCTTTCCAAACCGTTTTGAGAAGGAGAAGCAAGATTACACCTACTGCCTTGAGAAATCACTTCAGCTATATAAACCAGAGTATGTCCTGCTGGTGGAAGATGATACCCTACCAGAAGAGGAATTCTTTCCCGTCCTCCATCACTTGTTACAGGCACGATTCTCAAAGCCCCACCTCCGAGATGCCCTTTATATCAAACTGTACCATCCAGAGAGACTTCAACATTACATCAATCCAGAACCCATGAGGATCCTGGAATGGCTGGGATTAGGCCTGTTTTCAGGATCCTTCTTAGGCTTTGTCTACTCCTGGGCATCCAGCCGCTCCAGCCTTAGTTGGTCCATTATGTTGTTTTTCGCCCTATACAGCATGCTGCTAGTAGAGCTGGTTGGCCGCCACTACCTTTTGGAGCTTCGACGCCTGGCGCCCTCCTTCTACAACGTTGTGCCTGTGACCGAATGCTGCACTCCGGCCATGGTGTTCTCTGCCCCCTCAGCACACCGTGTGTTGGGCTACATGAAAGAAGTTCAGTGTCGCCTAGGTTTTGCCAAAGATACTGCACTTTATTCACTGCTGCGTACCAAGGGCGAGCACGCATTTGCGGTTGAGCCCAACCTGGTGAGACATGTGGGGATGTTTTCAACTCTCAGGATGAATGAAAACCCAGAGCTGCTTTGACTTTCTCAGTATTTCCCAAGGGTTGAACCAGACGAGCAAAAGCTCGACACAAGATACTTACTGAGTTTTGCTGAGCTAAGTCATCCCCAGTTGCAAGCCGGGTATATATATATAAAATAGCTCTTAAATCAGCATTCCCCACACAATGCCCTTCCATTGTGAGGTAGCAATTCCAAAAAACCCCGCCAATGTAGCTGGTAGTAGTGCTGGCTACGAATTCCAGGTTGTGAAAGTTAGCGCTGATCTCTATCTTACAGATAATGAAGAAGAGTTTCTAAGTTTGGTAGAAATACCAGAGATGGTGCTTTAAATTTTCTGTATCAACTTATAAATTATTTTAAGTGGTTCTTTCCCATAAGCTGATGCCTTTGAGATACGTTGGCTGCAAAATTGCTAACACTGCCCCTTCGGTCTTCTGGAGGCTTGCAGTCCTAACAGATCGAAAGGATGCCAGCTTGGGAAAGACTGGTCTACATTCAAAGACAAATGATCATTTTCGGTGAAGGTGTTAGGGCTGTGATTGTCTTAATATTTACTGTTTTCTTGTTTCAAATCTTTCATCTCTGCCACTTCTGCCTGAGCCATTTAAGGGTGCTTTTGTGCGTATATTTCCTGAGTATCTTGAAGAGCCCTTGCAAATGGCAATCTCTCCTTTGCATGTAGAGACTTTTAAGTTAGGAACCAGGTAAGGACGCTCAATTTGAAGCGTCCAAAACGGCTGGAGGTAGCTGAATTGTGCGACATTCTAAATCTGAGTTATGTCAGAGTTGGCAGGGCTGAGAAAATGAAAAAGCCCATTAGATTCAGTGAAAAGTCTAATGATGCTAATATTGTGGATGTAACTGTAGCTGCAGAAGGTTTGGTTGTGCTAAAGTGTGGCTCTTCCTTGCCCTATCTATTCTTGTCCCCTATATTAGTTACCCTGCTGATATATCTTAGCCAAAGGCTCCGATCACTCCATTAACAGATTTCTGGTATCAGCCTATAACCAGAAAAATCTAATCCTAAAGTCCTCCATCTCTGAATTAGAATTGCCCTGTCAATTGCCAGCTAATTTTTGTCTTACCGGTTTCTTAACCATTTCTTTTCCATTTTGTTTTCCCAAGACAGGAAGCCCTGGAAATATTTCCTACAGCTGCCCATCCCGATCCCTTGCTTTCTTTTGAAATGTACCGATGGTAATGTTTAAAAATCAAATGCACACTATTCAAAACCATTCTAAAGGAAATGTAACATTCTCATTTTTCTTCATTTCTTCTGCATTTGCTACCTCCTACTTCACGTATTACTCATACTGTTCCTTGTCAATGGGCTTATTTAAAAACACAAGTGCCTTATTTAGATGATACATAAATACCTTTATAGAGAAGCATTTTCATCCTTTTCTTCCTCCTCTTCTTCCTCCTTCTCTAACTCTGGGAATCTGTGAGAAGGGCAATGCTTTTTCCAGCCTACTTGGGGGGGGGGGACTTGAACCTAGAAATATATATTTATTTTCATGAGAATTCAACTAATGAATTAAAAAAATAAATAATAAACTGTCCTCCATATAGGGGTCTAGGAACAGTTGCTGTATTATTCCAATGTTCTGACTATTGCAGTGCCTTCAGTTTAGAAAATGAAGATCAAATGATCATAGGCGGGGGTTTCTAGGAGCATCCATGTAGAACAAAAACAATTCATGCTCCAAAAATATCTTTGGGGGAATCTAGTCAATAGTAGTAACTGCCAACACAATGCTAGGCTGCATTAACAGAGGGATAGAATCAAGGTCACGTGAAGTGTTAATACCACTTTACATTGCCTTGGTAAGGCCACACTTGGAATACTGCATCCAGTTTTGGTCACCACAATGTAAAAAAAATGTTGAGAATCTAGGAAGAGTGTAGAGAAAAGCAACAAAGATGATCAGGGGACTTGAAGCTAAAACAAAGAATGGTAGCTAGAATTGAGTATGTCTGGTTTAATGAAAAGGACTAGGGGTGACACGATAGCAGTGTTCCAATATCTTGGGTTGCTACAAAGAGGGAGTCAAGCTATTCTCCAAAGCACCTGAAGGCAGGACAAGAAGCAATGGATGGAAACTTATCAAGGAGAGAAGCAACCTAGAACTAAGGAGAAATTTCCTGACAGTTAGAACAATTAATCAGTGGAACAACTTGCCTCCAGAAGTTGTGAATGTTTTAACAATGGAAGTTTTTAAGAAGAGATAGCCATTTGTCTGAAATGGTAGAGAGTTTCCTGCCTGAGCAGGAGGTTGGACTAGAAGACCTCCAAGGTCCCTTCCAACTCTTATTATTCTGTTCTATTCCTATTCCATTCTACTCTACTGTATTCTACTCTACTCTACTCTACTCTACTCTTTAGTATTACACAGCATGGCTAAGTAATATCCCTGATCAGAATCTATGTAGTTGTTTGTTTATTGATTGATTGAATTTCTATGCCACCCATCTCACTAATACAATGACTCTGTATTAGTTATTTAATAATGGAAGTTTTTTAGTTGTTGATTGTTTGACCCTCATGAGTTTTTGCCAAGGCTTTGCTCCCGAGCACCCTGCCTATTAATCACTACATATTGAAGTGGATAAAGGTTGAGAGGCAAGGCACTTTGGACAGAAAAAGGACACAACCTGTCAAGTCACCCCTACACACCCAGGACACAGAAAATGGGTAGGGACTGACCAGCAGCATATTTAGTAGGAATCTCCCTTGGCATAGGAAGAGGCTGACAGTATTCTTGGCAGGGCATCTTTGCTAATGATAGTGTATGCCACCCTCGGCAATACAGACAGAAAGCAGTCAACAGAAGCTGGGAAGATCCCACCCTCTACTGGATGATCAGCTCATTTAGTGCTAAAGTACCACAAACTATGCAAATAGCAAGGGATTAATTGGGAGAAAATACAGTGCACTACCTCAGTTTTGGTTCAGCTTTGTGCTTTGGGATCGGGATGAATGGAAGGTTGTGTCATGTGGTGTAGTGTTCTTCAAGAATGATTGGCGAGACATCCTTGAGTCAGAATTAGATACCAGTGTGTAGATTGTACCTGTAGCCTAAATTCTAGGCAGTTGCAAAGTTGACTAGATTACACATGAGCTACCCTGATTGCTTCAAAGAATTACATCTCTATCTGTGCTAGAAGGTTTCTGAAACATGTGCTTTCCTCCCCCATACGAGCACTGCCATTGTGCTGTGGATTTGTGCAATATACCTGCAGGAGCTGTAATCAATGTCAGGCTGTAACCAACAGGAAATTAGATTCAGAGGTTTTCTTCAAGACTCTGTCTGTAGCTGCCCGGAACTGATTCTGGAATTATTTGTATCCTCAGTATGTTCTCCGCCATTGAATTACGGCCATGCCCACAAGCAGCTCTTGAAGTACAAGATCCAATGCAGCAGCTCAAAAAACACAAACTTACATAAATGTAAGTCCTTTTTTTAAATGAGCATATTGATGCTTTACAACTATTTGATTCAAACTCATTTTTGAATATAGCTATCTTGGGCGAGGAGTGGCGGGGCAACTGATGAAATGTGCTTTTGCAACACAAATACAAAAGAGCGAGGCTTGCATGGTACCATAACAGCATTATTGTGGAAACGTGATAATGCTTTCAAAATTATTGTGATTGCAAGAACGGTGCAAAACTAAAGTAGGAATGACTCCTTGCCAAACTATATGCATCAAATGGAGTTTCCATTAATAAGCTTTCTGACCAGCTCTCCAGAATGTCAACATTTCTCAATAGCAATACAATAACTTCAACTGCTATTGGAGATTAACGCTGTGACCCAGTTGACAGAAGCAATAGCATAGAGTCACAGAGATGTGGCAACCATTTGGGAGTGATGCAAAGACCTTGCATGAAGGTGACCTAAAATAAAACTGTTTTCCCCCGTTTGGACAAATTCTTACTATGATTTCTCATTCCTGCAGGATTGCAGTAAATCAGTTCACAAGCATGGGGGGGGGGCTGTCACATTTCTCAATGCACCAATTCCAGAAAAGTCTTAGAATTCTGAGATTCTTTATGAAATATTTAATGCTACCTGCCCTAGATAGATAAATAAATACTCCACTTTTCCAGCTTTTTAACACTAAATCAAACTAAGGACAAGAATGAAAATATTCTTTTCTAGATTCCTGATCCCAGGAATTCATAATCCCACACAGGGAGCACAATCAGTCCAGATTGGTGGTTCTCAACATGACCATATATTTCCCATGCCACGTTTCTGTGATGCCACAATCTTATATGATACTGTTTAGATTAATAAATAGTGGAAATGATAAATTACTTCCAGCTAAAAGCACCTATGAGGGGGGTCATAAAGGTACATGAGGATGAGGGGCAGTCATGAGCAAAAAGAAAAGATTGAGGATTTCTGGTCTAGATAGATACATAAGACAAATGTCAGGCTCAACTAAAACTGAATTATTAACTGTGTTATAAGAGGAGGTGATCAAATCAAGAGGGGAATGTTCTCCATTGTGCAACTTTTAGAGAGCTGTGGTGGTGCAGTGGCTAGAATGCAGTATTGCAGGCTAATTCAGTGTTCACTGCCAGGAGTTCGATTCTCACCAGCTCAAGGTTGACTTAGCCTTCCATTCTTTCGAGGTCAGTAAAATAAAGTCCCAGATTGCTGGGGGCAACATGCTGATTCTGTAACCTGCTTAGAAAGTGCTGTAAAGCATTATAAAGTGGTATATAAGTCTTAAGTATTATTGCTATTAGTAGGCAAGAAGGAAATCTTGTGGCAACAGTTAGGCTTAATGAAGGCATCTTACTGACCAAAACTTCAGGCTCTCTTACTGCATCTGGTGGCTAAATTTTCTGCTTGTTTGTCTTTTGAACTGTGTGGAGAAAGAATCCAGTGGCTTAGCAAACATTGCACCTCTCAGAGAAAGAACAGGCTAATGATCAAGGCCATCAAGAGATTAAAATTGGGACAATGTTGGTTTAACAAAATTCTTGAGCTTTCAACATTCAGGGCAACTAATCAGGTAGATCACAGAGAGGTTTTGCAGATCCAGACCCCAGCTATCCTTCATGCAATGAATGTAGTAAATCCATTCAAAAAACTTTTCTCTGTACTGCATCAGAACTGCATTTTCCCCAGGACACAGTATAGCTGTGTGACATACCCTTTTTAACATGCAGTCAAATATGCACAATCATAAAAAGCCACAATAAGATTGCCAATATTTTAAATAACAGCATGAGCAGAGCATCACTGAGATAAGAAAATCTGAAGGTAAAACCGGGCAATTGTTAGAGCGACTTTGAGGAATGGATACAATAGCACTTAGACTTATATACCACTTCATAGTGCTTTACAGCCCTCTCTAAGTGGTTTACAGAGTTTATTTCCCCCAACAATTTGAGTCCTGGTTTTACCAATTTCGGAAGGATCAAAGACTGAGTCATCCTTCAGCCGGTGAGAATCAAACAGCTGGCAGTCAGCAGAAGTATCCTGCAGTACTGCATTCTAACCACAGCACCACCAAGGCTCATGAATGATATGCTTAAAGCTGTGGGAAGAATCCAGAAAAAGAAATATTTTGGGAAATATTAAAAAAAGCAGAATCTATCCAAAGGAATAATGGAGAAGATCTTAAAGGCAAAAAAACAAGCCAGTTTTCTTAATAGCACCAAGCAGAAACTAGGCAGAGGCCAGCTTTTAAAAATGCAAATTCAATAATCCATTCAGGAAGGTTGGGTCCAGGAAGCTAGAAGCTATGAGATTAGGAAGACAAAGACCTCTAAAATCTACATACAGTACTTCACTCAAACCCCAAAAATATGACCTTTGGGGACATAATAGGATTAACCCACCAATACCAAAAGGGCACACTCAAACCCAGATCAAAGTACATGAAACAGGAAATACAAAGCCTCAAACAGGAACAGGAAACAATCTCAAGAGCCCCAGAAAGTATAAAAACTCACCATTCCCTGCTACATGTGGTCAGCTTTCCCAGTGCCATGCTTTTGTCTGGCTCTGCTCTTCAATAAACTCCAACCTTCTTTCTAAAACAGTCTCCATTTTGTTTATTCCCAGCTTGGACTGGACCCTGATGAAGATTTTTCTTTCTACAAACCTATACACATGAAATCTGTTAAGAATAGTGCTCTTTAACCCAATCTTAACTGCAGAAACAAACACACTTTCCTGAATGAGGGAGGCCCTCCAAACTATTCCACTCAAACTACCCAAATTAGCAAAACATAGCTTATAAAAACTCATCTGAATTTCTACTGACTTCCTAAAATGCTCATTTTTCTCACAAATGCAGCCAGATTTCAAACACAAGATTCACCACTCAACCATTGTTTAGCAAATAGACCATCATTAACAAAGTTATGTGCTGTTATTAAGGCCATAGCTTGCAAACAATGGATGGGAGCTTTTCTTATAGCCAAATTCAAGTACTCTCCATTACTTCTTGATTAACAGAAAAGGATGCTGGCATAAATTACGTTGTTCCCATTGTCAATTCCAGGTCTGCCACAGCAATGAAAATGGCAACTGATGTTTATGTACTTATTACTGTATGAACCAAGTTAAGGAAAGGGATTGGTGGATTTCCTTGGCTTGGTTTCTCCTCCTACCCAGTTTTCTTACAAGAGAAGTAACCACCACCATTCTTTAACATAGGGTTGGATGAATTAAGATGAATTATTAGAATGGTGGGTTTAGTCACCTACAAAATTGCCTAACTAATAGAAAAAGGGGGGAGGTACTCTCCGAAAGTTACAAGTGGTCAACATGCCTGTAACTTGTCATTCAGGTTTACTTGACAGGTAACAGGTTAAGAGGTACAGAGCAAAATGAGTGACCTCTACTAATATTCCTACTCAATGCAGCCACTCCTGTGACCTGTCAGTTGGGCTATTCTGGAACATGGATGCAAGTGAGGAAAAGCTCTGATTTCTCACATCACTCCAACAAACAACATTAGGATTTAGGGTGATGTGTGAACACAGTCATTAATAATAAACCAGTGTATAAAATAATCGCAAATAACCCCAGACATTGTCATGACCCCTGAATTCATATACTGCTCTACAACAGATGGCAGATGGCAACTTAGTCCAGTAAAAGAACTTTGCTGCAAGGGTTGCTGCCTTTTTTTCTAAAGGCTTTTCATCGCTAAACACATCCCCAAGTCTCTATGTCAGGGGTGTCAAACTCAATTTCATTGAGGGCCACCTCAGCATTGCGGTTGCCCTCTGGGGTGGGGTATGTGGCCAGGGTGGGTGCGGCCTACTGGGTGGGCATGGCCAGCAATACATCATTTACGTCAAGGGTGCCTGTGGGGGTCTGGGCAGGAGTGGGACAAATCTGAGGGTCTCTGGCAGAAGAGGGGGGGACTGGGGCAAGCACCAAGGCATGGTCCATTTCTTCATTCCTCACAAAGGATGACACCTCCCCAACATGCACCCAGGGGGCGTGCCGACACGGTAGGGACTGGTTTCTCGCTGTTTCTAGACAGCCTTGTGGAGCTAAGACTGTGTTTCAGCATAGATGGCCACCACAAAATTGTACATTGGCTCCCGGCCGGCCTGGGCCAGGGCCAAGGCAGCATGGGCCGTTCCCTCACTGTTTCCAGGATGGCTTCGCAGGCCACATGAAACCACTTTGCGGGCCGCATCCAGTCCCCGGGCCTTGTGTGTGACATGTCTGCTCTATGTCCTCTGATGCTGCTTTCCAACCTGGTGAGTTAAACAGAGTTTGAGCTGTCCAAGTTGTAACCTAGACCAATTCACAGAGTCTACATAGGAATTCTGCTGATTTTAAGGGATTAAGAGAGCCAATTTGATGTAATGGTGAAGACACCAGGCTAGAAAGAGAAGACCATGAGTTCTATTCCCACCTTAGGCATGAAGTCAGCTGGGTAACCTTGGGCCAGTCCCCCTCTCTCAGTCCTAAGAAGCAGGCAATGGTAAACCACTTCCAAAAACTTGCCAAGAAAACCAAAGGGAGCTTGTCCAGGTAGTTGCCCAGTGCCAATGTTGTCTGGAAGGCACATACACACACACTCAGGGACTGCAATCCTCCCTATGAATAAATTCCTACTGAATTCAATTTTGAATGGCCTTTGAGACTTGGTTCTGAGGTTGGCCATTTCTGCATAATTATTAATAAGGAATTTTCCAAGCCCCCTAAAGAAAACAATATTTTGCATAATATTTCTATGCAAATTGAGAATAAATGAATACAATCCAAATAAACGTGTCATGCAGCTTAGCACCGCTGGGAAAACTGAACAGGTAACACCTGCGCCTGTTCCACATCCTGACCACGTACAAGACATTTCAAGCCCCTGCCTTGCCAGGTCCTAGAGTCTGAAGTTAGCAGAAGCAGCCCTTCGTAGAAATAACTTTCTGGCTATTTTCCCCTTTGCAAAACCTTGCTTCTTTCATCATATTGCAGGCGTTGCAAAATGTCTTGCACTTGAGTACATAGGGCAGTTGTTTGTGCACCTAACTATCATATCATAGAGAGAAGGGGAGGGAAGTAGGCAAGCAAGCAAAACACACAGACACACACACCTCTTATTGGACAAACCTTATCACCCTTCACAGCCAATCAGAACTGCTGAGGAGTTACAATCTGCCAATCAGCTTGAAGTGGAGGAAAGAAAATTAGGGGAAGAGTTAAGTAGTAGCGTTGCGTGAAAGATATAAAAAGTTTCCGCGTAGCAGAATTCGCCCCGTTTGGTTGAAGCCACCTTATCCATTCACACGAATCTCTGGGAGAGGCAACGAAGATCCACCAACACGGTACGTGCAGATGTGTTCATGATGGTTCTTGGGAAACTAGGGAACAGAGAAAGGGATGTTTGTAAGTAAGAGAAAGTCTGGATACTCTCGGAGATGGGTGAAAAAATAAATCCTTCTCAGTTTAAAAAGGAGCCTATCTAGCTCTTACTGAAAGATAACTCCTTATATTGACGGAGAAAGGTTGGAGTCGATTCAACAATCGCTCAACCCATTTCTAAACTGTTAAAGCCTCCGGTCCCTCAGAAAGCTACGTTCAGGACGAGAGCGAAGGTCTTCAACTCCAAGCGTTTTTCATTCGTTACCCAAATGCAGAGGATTTTGTTCTTCCTACTCAAGTTACGGATTTGCTATTTAGAATCCATCTCCTCTTCTTGCGTCTGAAAAATTTTTCACTGAGTATCTTCCTCTCCGGTGTAGAATCTCCTTTCTCTTACTAAATCTCATTCGAGGGATTTCACGGCTTCGAAGCCGTTAATGAAATGTCTCTCTATCCAGAATAAGGATACAGTCCCGGATCCCTTAATATCATTAAGAAATCTTGCTCCAATTATGCAAGAAGTTAGTCCTATTAAAAGCAACCTAGATCTTTGCCACGTCAGGAATAGGCGGATCCCCATGTAAATATGGAGAGAATATAAAACAGAAGATTGGTCAAGGAGCTCCTTTGGGGGCTGGGCAGATTGCTGAGATGTGGTTAATAACTCTCATTTTGGGCTTCTACCATCATAAACTGGAGGGACCGATCTATGGCTCTGCAGATATTGCTGGAGTAGATTCCCCAGCATTTCTGCTATTAACAATGGAGCAAAGGAGTGGAATGACCGGTCCTTCATTGTAATGATAAGCAATCTTCATGAGATGATGACACACTTGGAATTTGGAGAATTTATTTATTGGATTCATAGAATCTTGTGAGCACTCTTCCACATACCATGAGAGAGGATGTATATAGTATTGACAAAGTGGCTGCTCTAAGCAATGACAGCCAGTCCCAAAAGAGTCATTTACCCAAAGATGACCTGGTAAAGTTGTTCAGATTCCTCAGTAAGCTTATATTTAAATCCCACAGTGAGTAACATGTTACCCTTCAGGTATTGTTGGACTCTAGCTGCCATCAGTCTTTCCTATGACCGTGCTATCTTGGACTTATGAGAATTAGAGTTTGACAACATTTGTGTTACCCAACTGTGCTTCCAAGCACGGTGGTTGTAGAGTAGGTTGAAAGAATGCTTCAGATGTAGCTCAATGTTCATCCAAGATTTCAGGCAAACATTAAGGCTATGAAATGTGCCCTGTTAAGTCAAGGACTTACAAAAATCTATTGGGAAAGCTGATTTACTATTGGGATAAGGAAATCCTATTATCTTCTGTACACAAAGAAAGTTCTTAGTTCTTACTGTCTGCCAAAACAGGAGAGTGGCCATGTGTGTTCTGAAATGCCAGGAAGACAATAAAAAGTAATTTAAAAGAGTCATCTTTGGCAGGATGAAGAACATAGCAAGGCTTCCCCTGGCTGCATCAGGACCACTTTTCTCTCAAAGGTGTCCATCAGGGACATGGATTTTCAAACATTTTAGGAGCTCTGGAGGAGAATGCTTCTTCAACCCCTCTAGTTTCCCTCATTGCTGCTTTGATGCCATCTTTTTCTCTACTACTGCTGCTATTTATCCATTATACAAATAATGAGAAAATTCAACAGAAGGGAAGAAAATATTGTTCCACTTGTTATCGTCAAACACCAACCCACACTTTGGAAGAGGGTATGGCGGTTATTCTTCAATGAAGAGCCTGAAGAGACATCAAAGATAAACCAGTCTTTTCTATTAAAACCACCCTCTGTCTTTGTCCAAGCCATGACTGTTACTGCACAACACACCAGGTTTCAAAACAGTCCACATCTTCTCCTGCCGTATTATCTTCTTTAGTTCATTATTCCAGTTGTAAAGATTGGAATGACCATTGGCAAGAAAGGGCATATTTTCTTTCTGTCAGTCACATGATGTTTCTCTATTATCAATTGACTTTTTAGAAATCTAGATACTAGGTAGGAATACTGAATACATTTTGCTTATTTTTTTAAGTAGTGTTGGTATTTTGAAAAAGTTCATAGGGCAGGAGAGGCCATTATCTTAACTTCATAGGGAATGTAGTTCACATTTAGATAACCATCTCTTTTCTGAAGTATTCAAATTATATTTGGTGGCAATGGCTTGCTCTATTTCTAGGCATCATCAGCTTTGCTTTGGATTTTTTTTTTTTCACAACTAGTGGGCCTCATTTAGAAGTATTGGCATATTTTTTTCTGATTTGTTAAAAATTATTTTTAGAGGTCCTGGCAAAAAGTACATTGTTTAGAATCTGGTGATATCCCAAATAAGACTTTAGAAGTTTCTGATGAGACACTTCTCCATTTTAAACATTTTGAAGTCATTCCCCTGCTGTTTCATTTTATACACATGGGCTGCAAGGATTGCCCATGGAAAATACAATTCTAAATTTTCAGTGCTCTCAAAAATTGTGATAACATGAGAAGGACAAAATGAGTACACCCAGACTGCACACATGCAACCTACAAAAACATCTTTCTGTAGTTCTGAATCTTCTGGCTGCAGCATTTATGCTGGTGGCTGTGGAAAAAACTGAGGACCATTTGTGGCTGAGCGGCAAGTTTGATTAGACAAAGAGACATACGTAGGTAAGATTACCCAGCAAAATTATACCTGTAATGTGATATTTAGACACTCCCATACACGCATCACGATTGCATTCCCTGAGCAAAACAGGGAAATGCCCATTACTTCACATCTAGAATAAATCTTAGATTCACTTTCTGGGGAACTATGAACTGATGGAAGGGTTCTTTTATTGGACTGAAGCTCATGCTTGAAACAGTGAGTCCACTAAAATCAGTGGAGCAAGTTATGATCACCAGCACTTTGAAGTTGCCTTACTTCTAAAGAAATTTATGAAATTTATGAAATTTGTATTCTGCCTTTCATCCAAGACCTCAGTGAGTGACCATAAATAACACTTCACTCTCCTATTTTTCACCATCACAACAATTGTGTAAGGTATAATTAAAGAAGTACTTTATAAAAATGTATAGAAATGTTCTGCTAATCCAAAATTCTTTTTAACCAATATAGAAAATCATTGTCATTAGTCCTGGTAGCACTATATTATTAAACTTACTTAGACTGTTGCTAAAGTCCATATCTTTTGGGTCTAGCAATTGAAAAGAATGATGATTCTAATCCATGTAATGGCCATATTCAGTAGTTAATTATTCTCCATGCAACCAGGGTTTAGTCTTAGCAAAACTAAACATCAGCTGTCTTTTACCTAGGAACAAAAGTTGGACACACACGTCCTAAAAGACATGCAACAGACTTTGCAAACTGCACATCTGTCTCCCTCCCTCCAAAGTACACACACATATACATCAGTCCACATTGCAGCAACCTAGCTGGAAGGCACTACCCACTAACCCTCTTCTGACCTCAATTCTTGCCCTTTGGTCTGTCATCTGTTGTAACATTAACAGAAGACAACCTTTGTGCTATTTCTAAAGGGGAAGGCTTTCTTCCACCCCCCAATCTTCCGTAGCGCTAAAAAAAAAGAAAGAGAAAAAAAAGGCTTATATTCCAGGTAGGTTGACCGTTCCTGCCCAGATCCTATTGTCTCTCTGCCAGGAACTTGATTAGACAAACAGCCTTTTTTACTTTTCATGCTCCTGATATATCTTAAATGCCACCACATTTTTTATAGTGCTGCAATACTGTTTTCTCATTCCGAAACTTTTAGGCTTGGGAAATACAATTTATTTGTATGACAAATGGGCTCATTCAGCACAGTTATGTTCTTCCATATTGCTAGCCTTTAAAGCTTGGGGGTGGGTGGGGTGGGAGTGGACAATTTTTCCTAGAAGCCAAAGTCTGTTATTTTATTATAACTTGTGCTTTTTTAAAAAAAATAGAAACTTTTAATTTTTTTTTTCAATGCGGCATGACCCAGATATGCTAAAATTTAAGCCACATAATATAACCCTGAATTTCCATTTTAAAAATTGCCTCCAGAACCATTCAAGTTCAGGCTGCCAAAATCTATTGATTGGTGATGGGGAAAAAAGGGAAATAGGGTAAAACTGCAATAAGTTTAACGTCCCTTTGCAAGTGAAAATATGTTTCCCCCCCTCTTTTTTACATTTAGTTAGTTGATATATAGTTGCACCCCCACACACACACACGTGACTTGTTACAGCAAGTTATATCCTGCCAATTTCAAATGATTCCAGGCAATTACTTATTATACTGACATTTCTAAAGATCTCTCAGCAATTTGCATTAAAACCTCAAAAACCAAAACTCAACCCTGTAATATTAAAAACAATTACATATAATCATTAAAATGGTTAAAAGACTGTTTTAAAAGATGCATTTTTGTGTCTTTTTCATACCAAAGAGGTTAAGAGATAAACATCTTATTTAGACAGGCATTCATTTTCTCAGATGGACAAGCTTTGTACAATTTTACTTAGGATCGTATTTTGTGATTACCTGTGGTTTTGGATGCTCTGTTACTCCAGGAAATAATATTCAATAAAAAGTGGTAGTGTTACACACATACACACACACACACACACACACACACAAACACACACCAAGTACAGCCATAATCCAAGTGAAAGAAAATAATCGCTACAATCTTGAATGTCCCAAAAGTGCTTTTTCAAAAGGCAACTGGACTTCCTTTGTTTTTCCTTGAGACATTTCACTTCTCATCCAAGAAGCTTCTTCATTTCTGATTGAAGAAGCTTCTTGGATGAGGCTGACTGAACTTAAGAAGCTTCTTGGATGAGAAGCAAAATGTCTTTAAGGAAAAACAAAGCCCAGTTGCCTTTTGAAAAAGCATCTTTGGGACAACCATGATCAGGATGACTGAGAATCTCCATAGACATGCAGTCTTGCATGTCATTCATAATGGCCAACAGCAGATAATATAATCACTTAGCTCTTCTCTTAGCAGATTCTGAAACAAGACAATTCACAGCCTGCTTTAATGATTAACTGGCGGCATACCTGCTTTCTTTTCTACATGCACTTTAAAAATTATTCCTACATCTACATACCTGAAAATCTCTGAGCTACACATAAACACCCAGGAAAGAATTAAAAGCTCTCTCCCAGAAAAGCAAAAGTTCAAGAGTTTAGGTAGGAGTTTTTCCAACCTACTGTATATATATTCTATGAGTCCTGACTATTCCTGTTTTGGGCTATGATAAAGTAATATGGTTCTCCTCCTACAAGAATCTCTGACATGTATTTAGGCAAATACTGAGGAAGCAGAGGTTAATTAGCCAAAGGGCTGGTTAATAAAAAAACACAGAATGCTCTGTTAGAAGATTGCAATGTTATTTGGAAACAAGCAATCTGATTCTCTGTAGTAGAAAAGGATCTTAGCACTTAGCAACAGCACTTAGACTTATATACTGCTTCATAGTGCTTTACAGCCCTCTCTAAGCGGTTTACAGAGTCAGCATATTTCCCCCAACAATCCGAGTCCTCATTTTACCAACCTTGGAAGGATGGAAGGCTAAGTCAACCTTCAGCCGGTCAGGATCAAGCTCCTGGCTATGGGCACAGTCAGCCTCCCATACTACATTCTAACCACAGCTCTTTTAGGATAGCAATCTTGTTGGACATAACTTTTCTGTCCCATCCTATGTGAGTCCTTGTTATGCTCACAAGGAGAAGCCCTTCTTCCAAGAAACAGGAAGGAACTGCAAGAAAAAGCCAACCCTTTTTATTCTCACAGACCTGAGTCAGAGTCCAAGGCAAACAAACACAGTCCATAGAAACTCAATCCTCAACACAAATGGTTGCCTTTGGCAACCAGCACCTTCCACACCTTCCCTTTTATAATTCAGCCAAGGTGTGGCTTCCTAATGTCTTCTCCTTTGCCTTTGGAGTCATCCCATTGCATTCCTCTGTCCTACTCGCTTCTCTTGCCTGTGCTTTCGTGCATCCTGGATTTTTTCCAACTGTTTTTCATCACTGTCCAACTCAGGTGCCCAGCACAGCTGTGTCTCAGCCTGAGCCCAAGTAGAGGGGCCAGGCTCATCATCTGACTGTAAGTCTTGGAGCTCCTCAGAGCCTTCCTCTGACTCCAATATCATTCCATTTGGCAGGGTGCCAGGGTTGAATCTGAGTCTGTTCCTTACCATCCAGACCTTCACAGCCTCCAAATACTGAGATAAGACCTTGATCATACCACTTAGTCAGCCTTGGCTTAGATATATCATCAGATTAGTGGTCATACCTGACCTCAAAAAGACAGATCACCTCACCCAGATATTAAAAAGAGAAGGAAGGGTGCCAGGTCCTGTGACACCCCATATATCAAGGAACTCAGGTTCATAGTCTCCTCCCATCAACACTGACTGGGATCAATTATAAGGAAAGAGGAAAACCACCACAATACAGTGCCTCTTATTCTTCATCCCCAAAGAGGATCCAGAAAAAACATCGACATCAATTGTATTGAAAACTGCCAAGATACCAAGAACTGGGATACTTCTGATTCCTCTAGAGATCACCATAAATGTGCCCGCTGACATCTCTGTACCAGGTTCCTGTCTGAATCCCAACCAAAATCCAGAGCCCTTTGAAGCTGAAGACATTTTTTTTAATCCACTATTTACTGAGTTTTGTTGTTTTACTGATATATAATGACTGAAAACCTCAATGTGGGTGAGAATGTGTCCTCTTCCTGTTACATTTAAATACACAAATGTCTTATGCCATGACAATGATGCTGCTGTTGCTAAATTAAGATTATTCAGATATCCAAATAAATTTATCTTAAAGTTTGGAGTGATCTTTTCTTCCAGCCACCATGACCCACCAGTTTCCAGCACTCTCTCCGGAGCAGAAAAAGGCACTCTCTGACACAGCTCAGCGGATTGTTGCTACTGGCAAAGGGATCCTAGCTGCAGATGAATCTGTAGGTAAGTGTCATCAAGCAATCCTTTTGGTTCTTTTCTATTGAGGCTGAAAAGTTAGATTCATTCCTTTCAGTACAAGATAAGATAAGATAGGTAACCTTTGTTGTCATTTTTTTTTACTATGGGCACAACAGCACACATCAAAAATGAAATTTAGTTGCCCGCTCTCAAAGTGAAACACATACGTGACGCACACCTAAACATATGTATAGATCCATACCCCTACATATACATAGCAAATAAATATTAAATACTGTCCATCTTGAATGTATAATGGAAGGAGGAAACTTGAGAGTTCACAAGGTTAATGCTGTATGGAATGAAACTATGGCTGAATCTGGATGTTCTGCGATGGATACCATGAAGCCTCCTCCCAGAAGGTAACAAGGGAAACAGATCATGAAGAGGATGTGTAGTGTCCCAGATAATCTTACGGACCCTGCTCAAGCAACGCAACTCTTAGTGGCTCCATTGATAAATGATGAATGAGGCTCATTTTCAGAGTTGCTTAGACAAGCCAAGGGAAGACATTTGGAAATCAATTTCAAAATCTTTTCTAATCTCCTTCTGCTTTTCCTACTCTGCACACTTTCAGGCTGCAGGCCAAGGATAGCAAAAATACATTTTCTAATCAAAAATTGCTAGTATAATCCCAATTTCCTCTAATCCTAGAGGAGAGTGAAGATTAGCCAATTTTCTATAACTATCAAGAATATTTTCACACGATGTGAAATGTGAATATTAAATTCTGTGCCTGTAATCTGAAGGAGTATACTCCACAAAGGGCGATATTACTAGGCACACTTTAGACCAGGGGTCTTCAAACCTGGCCCTTTTATGACTTGTGGACTTCAACTCCCAGAATTCCTCAGCCAGGCATGCCTGGCTGAGGAATTCTGGGAGTTGAAGTCCACAAGTCATAAAGGGTCCAAGTTTGAAGACCCCTGCTTTAGACGATGGAATTTTACAAATCATTGCATGTTATTCATGAATGCACACCCTATAATCTTCTTTTGCAGAGCTTTTAAAACTTGTTACAAATAGGTTATAGATAAAATTCACCAACATAAAGTTCCTGACTTTTAGTGGTTTCCCTTCTCCATAGGGACAATGGGTAACAGGCTCCAACGTATCAACGTGGAGAATACAGAAGAAAATCGCCGTCAGTTCCGTGATATTCTCTTCTCTTCTGACCCAACCATCAATCAACAGATTGGGGGAGTTATTTTCTTCCACGAGACTCTCTATCAGAAGGACAACACTGGAAAACTCTTCCCAGCTGTCATCAAGGACAAGGGCATAGTGGTTGGAATCAAGGTAAATCGTTTCAAAATCCTTTCCTAGATGTCTCAAAGGTGCTTTTTTCAAAAAGCAACTGGACTGGTTTTTTTTCTTTGAGGAAGAAGAAAAAGAAAATGTTTTCGCTTCTCATCCAAGAAGCTTCATCAGTTCTGATGGTGGGGGGATGGAAGGATCAGAACTGATCCCCACCATCAGAGCTGATGAAGCTTCTTGGATGAGAAGCGAAACATTTTCTTTTTCTTCTTCCTCAAAGAAAAAAAACCAGTCCAGTTGCCTTTTGAAAAAAAATACCTTTGAAGCAACTATGACCTGGATGACTGAGAATCTACACAGACATCCTTTTCTAGAGTTAGTTGCTGCAGAAAAGTAAAAGTACCCAGCTTTTATCTGCACTTCTATTGTAGTATGGATTGCAGGCCACACAAAAGCAAAGACAGCACAAAATAAAGGGGTGTGTGTGTTTTGGTTGAGTTACACAGAGTTTATGTGTGGTAAATCATCAGGGTGAAGGTGATCCCATAAATCCAACATCTATTGGTAGTGCCTGTGTTTAAGTGATCTGTGCTTTAGTCCATTTTGTAACCTATGTGCATTTAATGCTGTATTAATTATCCACAGCTGGATAAAGGTGTGGCTCCATTGGCAGGAACTAACAATGAAACCAGCATTCAAGGTAAGCTTTCTTTCATGTCATAGAATGTTCAGAAACATTAGCTTGAATGTTAGATAAAAGGGTTAATGAGCAAGGAAAAAGAACACAGTGCTTTTAAGTTGAGGGGAAACACTTAAAAACAAAAACAAATTAACATTGGGAGGAATGGAACCCTGGACTGTGTTTTAGTCCTGAAAACTCAAGAAATGCGGAATCCAAAAAGCAGAATTTATGTTCAGATAGGAATACAATTATTTGCTTAAAGCAGCAAAAGTAATTATTTTCACCTGCCCCAGGGGCAGTGCTTACAAAGATTTGTGTGGAAAAAAAGAGAATTCTTGTCTAAAGCTTCCTAAAAACTACAAAACAATTCAAGTTTTCTGTCTGGTATTCCAAGCTTCTAGAAGACAGTGGTACTGTTTACATAGCATTCTTATCCATAGTTAACTCTACCAAAAAAATTTCAGTGAAACCAATATACAGTATTGGATTTTCATGACAAATGGAACCATAAACTAATCTCATGGACTGATTTTCTCACATTGGAAAAACCCAACTGCTAAAAGACTTCTATATTTGCCTTCAGGTCTGGATGGGCTTGCTGAGCGCTGTGCCCAGTATAAGAAAGATGGAGCAGATTTTGGCAAGTGGCGTGCAGTGCTGAAAATTACAGATGCAACTCCTTCTACTCTTGCCATCCAGGAGAATGCTAACACATTGGCACGCTATGCTAGTATCTGCCAGCAGGTATAGTATGATCTCCACAAATATTTGGGTGTTTGGAATAGTTTGTCCAGGGGCTTGATAATGAGTATTATTAGTTTTTTGCTGGCTAAGCTCAGGTACAGCCCATCTGGATTTCAATTAAATCTTCTCTCTGTTTAAATACCAGCATGGCTTAGTTCCTATTGTGGAACCTGAAATCCTACCTGATGGAGACCATGACCTCCAGCGATGTCAGTATGTGACTGAAAAGGTAAGGGATTGTTATTATTATAAAGAGTCTGACTCACTTTTCAGTCTAAAATTAAATTCCCCTGGATACAGTGGCCTCATCTCCTAGTTATCAGAGTTCGCTCTCTTAAAATGTATTTCTAATTTTCAAGATCTTCAAGTCCAAACTGTTTTGTCTCTCTCATAATATTCATTTCACTGCTAAGTTGTATCGTTAAAAAAAAAAAAAAAAGGAAAACCACCTAAGATATACTGGGTACAAATAGTGGTTTTTGCAGACTTTTAATTTTATTAGAAAAAAATACATAGCACACATGACAATAAATGCCAGTTTTGAAATCTTGGGCTAATGGTTTTTGAAGTGAAATGGATAAAGATGAACATTTATTTTCTCCATTTGACAACTTTAAGCCTTGTGGACTTCAACTCCCAGAATTCCTCAACCAGACATGCTGAGGTGGGGAATTCTGGGAGTTGAGGTCCACAAGTCTTAAAATTACCAACTTTGGAGATCCCTGCTGAAAACATAAGTCAAGAGTATGTTTCTGAGCCACACCTCCCAACATTTCTTGTCCTGGACCATAATAGCTAAGGCTGAAGGAAATTGCAGCTTGACATCTAGAGGACCTGAATAGATGTAAACCAGGAGCCTTCAAACTTGGCCCTTTTATGACTTGTGGACTTCAACACCCAGAATTCCTCAGCCAGCGTGCCTGGCTGAGAAATTCTGGGCATTGAAATCCACAAGTCATAAAAGGGCCAAGTTTGAGTACCCCCGTGTAAGCAAAGTGTAATCAGTGACAATATGTTGCATTCCTATCATTTGAAGTCCATGTGAGTGTTATTGAATGGTAGAGACTGTAGTCCAGTACAGAAGGAAAGTACCAGACTCAGAGAGGACAGCAATCTTGAATAACCATGGCGATACTAAAGGAAGCTTCTTCAGCAAGGCTGTTGTTGAACCATCTTGTTTGAGCATAAACGCACACTTATCTAAGAGTTACCACAATAAAAGAAGTGGGGCTGTGTAAGCATGTTATAAACATTTCTACCACCACTTTTCTTTGTATCCAGGTGCTGGCTGCTGTTTATAAGGCCTTGAATGACCACCATGTTTATTTGGAAGGAACACTGCTAAAGCCCAACATGGTGACAGCTGGACAGGCTTGTCCCAAGAAATATACCCCACAAGATGTGGCCATGGCAACAGTTACAGCTCTCCTTCGGACAGTCCCAGCAGCTGTTCCAGGTACTTCTTCAGACCCTGTTATTTGAGTAACAGAAGTCTCCTCAGTCATGATTTCATTTCAGGTTTTTCTATCTAATTAAGGGTGCTTTAAAGCTAATTTGGGCATCCTGAATCAATATTTCTTAGTTTGTGAAGGGAAAATCTGTGGTGTTTTTATGTGAACATTCTATCCATGGTAAGAATTGATTTTAGGCCCACAAAACCTTTTTGCATTCACACTTGCAAGTTGTGTGCCTATCTTCAGCCTGCTCAGTCTGTATGGTGGAAGTCTTCTAGGTCTTCACACCTTGGTTTCATCTCATTTTTTCAGGGAGTGACTGGGTAGCTCCTACTGTCACTCCTATCTTCCATGGTACCTCACTGGAGTTCACTCCCTTCCTTAGGTATGTGAAATAGTCCAGTTTCATTTTAAATTAATTTTTAAAGCACTAAATGGCTTAGGATCAGATTATTTGAAAGACTCCCTACAAAATGTGGCCTAAAGACCCATCTTAAGTCCATGTTTATTACATCTTTATTACATCTCAGTAGAAGAGTTCCTGTCTTCCTTTGTAATTACTTTTTGAATAAGCCTGAACATTTCAGTCCACGTTTAAATGTTTGTAAGATGCAGCTCCAGAATTTACCCATCCTAATTTTATATCTTGCTGGGTTTGATTATGTTTAAATGTAGCCTCTGTTGAAATGGAATGTTTACAATATTGTGTAGTTTGAATTAGCGGTCTTTTTATTCTTTTAATTTTTTTTTTGATTCTTTAAATTCTTGATTTCTTATCCCAGTCATCATATAAAACATCACGATTAATCCAGCACAGTTACTTTAGCATTTAGGAATTTGAGCCATCAGTATCTTGTAATCTCATTCAAACTGCAGGAATCTGCTTCCTTTCTGGGGGCCAAAGTGAAGAGGAGGCATCCATTAACCTCAATGCTATCAATCTGTGCCCACTGCCCAAACCCTGGAAGCTGACTTTCTCATATGGGCGAGCTCTACAAGCATCAGCTCTGGCTGCTTGGTCTGGCAAGCCTGCAAATAAGAAGGCTTCCCAAGAGGCCTTCATGAAACGGGCAAAGGTAAGGCAGTATCCTTAAAAAAAATCAGAATCTCAAAGGTACCAAAATTAAAGGAAGAGCAACATAATCAGTATAAGTTTCCAATTGAAATATTATTGCTTTCAGGCAAGCCATTTCTAGCATTTTTTCTCCTAACAGAACAGGGATGGATGCATCTTCCCTCAAATTTCTTTCTTTCTTTTTTAAAGGATTCAGCTACCTGGTAATGTCACCATACCACTGGATGCACCTTTTGGAAGGCATAATTATAAAATGTGCCCATAATTATAATTGTTTGTAAAGTGTTTCCCAAGGGCAAAAAAGATCATCTTTCCTGGTTTATTATGTAAAAATCTAAATGTGTTGTTAAGTGAGTAAACCCAAGCTAAATGAGGTAAACCTGAGGTAAACCAAACTCAAGGTGATATGGAATCTTGCCATGCAAATTTTGGAAACAAGTCATAGTAGTTGCACTATAAAAGGGATAGTTTGGTATAGTGCAGCTTGGCTGGCTCAGGAATTCTGGGAGTTGAAGTCCACGAGTCATAAAAGAGCCAAGGTTGCCTACCCCTGGTATAGTGGTTAAGAGGCTGGCACAGAAGCCAGGAGACAGTCAGTTCAAGTCCCACCTTAGGTATAAAAACCACCTGGCTGACTTTGAGCTAGTGACACTCTCTCAGTCCAACCCACCTCACAGGGTTGTTGTGGGGAAATCAGGAGAGAGAAATATTAGGTACGTTCACTGCCTTGAAATGTATATAAAGAAATTGAGAAGAAGGAGAAGACTTCTATGAATGCATCATTAGAGTGAAATTGACACAGGTGTGAAGATTTTCTCCCATCATGATTGACTCTATAGCTAACGCATTTGTGCTCTTATCTACAAATGATTATTACAATAACATTAAAATATTTCAAATTTAATGCTATTTTCATATTTCATATGATATAAAATTACATTGTTTATATAATTATATCATAGTTGGTATAAATATAGCCTATGAACAGGTGTATTTTTCCACCAGCCAAATTGACAGCTGAACTTCTTTTAGAAATTATTCAGTATAGTTAAATACAGTGCTGTAACAAAGACCTGAGGAATAAAACCATGCTTAGAAACATATGTTTGAAGGGTGCTCTCTGAGCTTGCTTGTTTTCTTGCAGATGTTTCATTACCTAACTAGGTAACGTCAGTGCTAGTAAGGAGTGTAATTTGCTTCAATTTATATTCTGGTGCCTTATCTGTCTTTGTGGGTGTGGGCGGTCTTAGGGATTCTTTGGTTAGGCTGTTTATTAATGGCTCTTTGGCAGTTTCTTGATTGGAGTATTGCTTACTTGATTGTTGGTCTGAAGTTAACCCTTGAGTTTATTTATGCTGATCTGAGTGCTGATTACTGGTGGAGAGGTGCATAAATTTTGCTTAGATTAACTGATTTTTTTCCATTCTTTGTTTTGTTAACACTAACCACCTGTATCTTTCCTTTTTCTCTTTCAGATTAATGGCTTAGCTTGCAAAGGCCAGTATGTTACATCTGAAAATGGCAGTGGAGCAGCCACCCAATCACTGTTTAGTCCCAGTTACACATACTAGTGTTAACAACCAATACAACCAACCTCAGAGAGCACCAAGGACTCCTCATTTCAACCCTGAGCTAAATATTCTTCTTTATTGACACACTAGTTCATAAAGCATTGCACTGGGCAAGATGGACCACTGCCTTTTTAGGACTCCCTCTTTTTCCTATTATTATCCAAGGGGAGAAATGTGAATGCCCATGTGCAGAGAAACACATAAAGAACACCAAGAAAGAGGAAACAGAGTGCCCTTTCCAGTCTATAAACTCTGAGCAAATGTCTTACCACTGTGAAAAGATTAAATGCCTGTGAAACTTCGGCCAAGTCTATATCTGTTATTCATTTCTGGTCCCACTGAATTTTTGCTTTTTCGTGTGGCATTCCAGTGACTATATATAACAGTTTAACATAATCAGTGTTTCACTAATGTGTTTGAGATTGATTTAAAATGGGGTCTTTCAAGATACCAGTAAGTTGTTCAAATCTCAGGGGAAACCTCATTCCAAAAAGCTGCTACAAAGAAAATGCACTTCTGGGCTCCCAATAGATGACTGTTTACTTGATGGAATTGGAACATGCGAAATCTGCCAGACTAAACCAGCTGAGCAGATTCTGCTATGGCAGGCATAGCTGGTTTATGGAATGGGGAGCCCAACACACATCAGGTTTGAAAGTCTCCCTGAAGACCCTTTCAGATGGGTTCCTGTAGAGAGAGGGGAGGGGGGGGAAGAGATTTTATATTTGAAACAATACACCGGTGTCAAACTGCCGGCCCACGGGCCAGTTTCATCATACCAAAGCCATGCCCACCCCATTGCCGGCAATGGCAAAAAAGCTCTTGATACGTTGCACGACATCACATGACGTAGCGAGTTTGACATGTCTGACCTAGAACCTGTACTATTAAGTACAAGGACTGAACTATTTCTTTAAGTACTTAAAATAAACACATTGCATAGAAAAGTCATCACCCAGGGAAATCCTGCTTTAAATAATTTGGCCCAAACTACCTACTGGCTGAACCAGATTGTATGTGTATAAGTGGACCTGCTATTGGCCCAAAGCAACAAGAGATCTTTGGTGGCAGATTTCAGGCATAGCCTAATTTCAATGCCCTTGTTTAATCACAGCCCTCTTCAGCTTCTGCTCTTAGGGGGCTTCCATTTTTCTGTCATCCAATACAATTTGATGTTTAATGTCAGCAGAAGCTAGTAGACAGCTCATTTCTGTTTTGAAATAAATCCCTTTGTGGGAATAGAATTTAAGGTGTCAATGCCTAAAGCAGCATCTAAACAATGCACAAATATACACAATGTGCATGAACATGCTGCCAGCATAAAACAGCAGTGCTTAAATATATAAACCCATGGGTGGTTTTGCACCTATACTTGACTAGAAATTAAATAGCCTGATTTAAAGTCTTGGTCAGGAATGAGTCTTGAGACCAACCGCACTAAAGAGATGGGCTGGGCCATTTTGACAACTTGGAAGAAAGTGAGAGTGTCAACAATGCCTCTTATTAGCCAGCAGCTGCTTCTTATCTTCAAAGCCCACCCTACTAGCATTTCCACTTCTCACGTGCCAATCATTCCAAGGACAGGACAAAAAAGGCACACTTTTGCAGGATCGTCTTTGGCTAAAGACCGCTGAAATGAAATCATTTGATGGGGAAATACAGGTAGTCTTTGACTTATGATCAAAATTGACCCCAAATTTTCTGTTGTTAAGTGAGACATTTGTTAATTGAGTTTTGCCTCCTTTTGTGACTTTTCTTGCCACAATTGTTAAGTGAATCACTGCAGTTGATAAGTTACTAACCTGGTTGTTAAGTGAATCTGGCTTTCTCATTGACTTTGTCAGACGGTTGCAAAAAGTGATCACATGGTCATATGCAATGGTCATAAATATGAACCAGTTGTCAAGCAAGTGAATTTTGATCACGTGAATGCTATTAAGGTCATAACTCTGAAATAAGGTCATAAGTCACTTTTTTCAGTGCCGTTGTAACTTTGAATGGTCACTAAGCAAACTGTTGTAAGTCGAGGACTGTCTGTGTACATCTCAATCAAAGAGAATGGAAATCACTTTCTGCCCGGCTAGATCCCGCGATGTTCACTTCTCTAGGGCGGAGAGCTGCAAGAAAGTCACGATGCAATTACAACCTGTTCAATTTAAACTGATGTTGGCGCTCTGCCAATAAAAGCTGCAACAAGCGGTTCGTTTCGCTCTCTAATTTGTTTTCCGCACCTTTTCCAGGGCCGAAAAAAAATCAGAGCATGATCCGACCGCTACGGCAACAGGAACTAGACAACCAGCCGCAGCAAAGCCCCACGTTTTATTTTTCTGAACAACAGCGACTTCGCATTAAGGCAGCACTAATCACGCCCAGTTACTTCTATTATATTATGTCTCTATGAAAAGGAACAAACTACATATCCCACAATGCCAAAGACTACGGAAGGGCTTTCGTGCTCTGCGTGTCCTTCGAGGGGTGGCGCTTTCTTTGCGGCGGCAAGATGGCGTCTTCCGGCGCGCTGCTGAAAGTGTGGAGACACCGGCTAAGTTTGGGGGTGCCCGGACGCAGGAATTTCTGGGAAGGAGAGAAGTAAGTGTCCGATTGAGCCTCTTTCCATGCAACAATCATGGAAAGAGGCTCCTCATATTGGGATGGGCACATAACATGGGGGATAAGTTCGGAAGGTGGAGTAAGACAGCGGGGAATGGTTAACAGAATTGAGGTGCTAAAATTCAAATGCCACTAGATGGCAGCAAAAAGAGATTCTGGGCTGCCGTCTTAGGATCGCCCAGATGTTGGCAAACCAAGTTATTTGGGGGAGAGATTCCTTGGAACGCAAAATGTTAGGGTTTTTTTTATTATTTTACAGCTTTTACCTAGAGAGCCTCCGTTTGTGTGTTGAATGAGGGGTCCTTGGTGCTCTCTTTGGGCTTGCTTGTTCTCTTTCAGACGTTTCATTACCTAACTAGGTAACATCACTGTCAGTAAGGAATGCCGTTTGCTGTCGATTTGTATTCTGTGTCTGGGTGGGTGGGGGCAGCCTTAGGTTGGCTCTTTGGCAGTTTCTTGATTGGGGTATTGCTTACTTGATTGTTGGTTTGACCTTGGAGTTAATCTATGCTGATCTGAGTGCTGATTACTGGTGAAGAGGGGTTGGAAACTTCTCTTTTGGGCTTGTTGATCATCTCTTTTGCATAATCTATAAGGTGGACTAAATTTAAATTTAACATTTAAATTTACTGACAAAGAATTAAAGGGAGAGTAGTATAGTTATTGCAAGCTATTTAGCTCTTATCAACTAGCCATACCCTTCTGAGATTCAAAACCAAGCCACTTGCATATTAGGCATATGTATTAACCTATAAGGTAGATGTTGTCCACTTGTCTGTTGATGGCTGATTTGTCAGAGGGCCAGCTTCTAGAAATTCCCTGGCATTTTTGGATTTAGCCTGGTCTAGGATTGTCACATTTTCCCAATTGAAACTATGGTTAAATCTATATGTTGTGAAATTAAATAATTTTTGTCATACCTTTTGACTGACAGTTGGTGTTCATGGATGCATTCTGCCAGAGTTCTGCTTGTTTGTCCTACCTAGTGGTTGTTGCAGTTCTTACACTGTACGTTATAGATGACTCATTTTTTCTTCTGGGTTGCTGGGTCTTTTGGTTTGTGTGTTGAATGTCAGGCCCTTTAAACGTAAGTCTTTCATATTATGTTTTCCTACTTCTGAAGTTGCAATGATTAATAGCACTTTTCCCAGGGTGTTAATTTTCAAAAACCTGATTTACAGTTCCACATTTTCCTGCTGGTTGATTAGATTCTTTATCACTGGCAACTTTTAGCTTTTTGGAAATAAAGGAGGAATATTCCCCATCACCCAGTGTACTAGGGGAGACCACACAGTCTGAATCTAACTTATTTGAATAGTGCTGGGGACAAAATATAAGTACCACCCAGTGAAGGAGGGTGCAAACAGCCTTTATATGGCTGTATAATAAATGCTGGCCAGTAATGATGTCAAATGCTGATCATAATACAGATTAGATTTTCTGCTTATGGTGAGATAAGCAGAACAATAAATTGGAGGTATGCATTAGCTAGGTTTTATGGTTAGTCCCTTCCTAGTTTCCATTTAAAAATAAAGTGCTACCTTAAGACAGTTCATGCACTAACCTCAGCAAATACCTAAGCAAACTATGATGGAGAAGTACTTGAGCTCAGAGGCCTTGGTGATTTGGAATTTTGGGTTCAAGTATTTTATTTCTTCAGAAAACTCTGAGCAAAGAAGTAGTTGGGCAGATTAGTATTAATAAATATGAGTTGTGTCTCTGAAGTATTAGATTTTGAGGGAAAAGATTCTGATTTTAGATTTATGCCTACATATGCAGCAGTTTTAGTAATTCCAGTAAGATTAGGTGATATCAAGGCTTTTTTAACCAACTGATCTGTGGGACAGAACCAAGAAGACTTGCAACAAAATTCAACACAACTTATTTCTGTCCCAGAGGGCCATTACTACTCACGACTTTACGCGAAGGAATTGATAAATGTCTTCATTTGTTTAGATTTAAGTAATATGTTTGGATTTACAAATATTTCTACAGCTCACAAACCTTTTTGGAAATGATTGTCTTGGAATAAAGGACATAAATTATAATAAATGTTAAGTCTTTTAATATGAAGGAGGTGACACCAGGTTGGTTTAAAAATCCTCTTCTAATTTATTTCAACAGGAAACAAGATCAGCCAATAGTAGTGGAACCTGTGAAAAATGTTTGCCCTCCTCCACGAAGTAAAAAATACCTTCCTCCTGAATATCTCCAGAATCATCTAGAATCTCGTGTGAGAGAGATTTGGGGGTCCTCAGTTTCGAGTGACTGGCAGAGGACATCCCTAGCAGACATCAGTTTAAAGTATCAACTGTTGGCACAAATGGCAGCAGATCTGGACCACACAGTCCCCAATAACCAGCTCCATCAAATGAAGAGTGTTGAAGATGTCCTGGCTTTCTACAGTACACCTGTAAAAGACATTTCAAAGTTAGATGAATTGGGCATGCAAGAGCTTCCATCGAATCTGAGGATCAATTGGGAGTATGAATGAAAACAACAGAAAGTATTGATGTGATTTGTCATCAATAAAACAGCATCCGCGTGTGCAGATAAAACTTGTTTTTGTTTTCCCAAGTTTCCAAATAATGTTTCTTACCTCCCTGCAAATAATAGTAATACAGTAATCCATCCAAGCAAATAATTCATGTGTGCTTTTTTTTTTTTTTTTTTTTTGTGAGACAAAGGATTTTTTTTCCCCAGGCTGTTCTTCATTGGAGGCTATGGATATCGAAAAATATTTGAGACTTGATTTTCCTCCTCTTCTGTTTACCTTCATTTATCCTGCATTTGTTCATCAAGAGAAGTTCTTATGTTGGTCATATATAAAATGGTGTCGCGGCAGCAATTGATTTAATCTATTAAACATTGGAGTCCTCTCAGATAGCAAACTTCTGTTAATTGAATCTTAACCATGTAAGACAGATGTGAATACCGGTTTCTTTCATCTGCATCAATGAATTTTATTTGCTGTATTCAGTATAAAAGTAACATAATAAAGAAGACAGATTTCTTTTTATGACATTAGAAAAATTGGCTCAGAGTTGAATTGTGGAATCATTGATGTTCTCCTGCTTGGTTGTTTCCTGGCATTTACAGTAACTAGCTGGCTTGTGATATGTGTGCCCCATTATACAGCTAGGTATAACCTCTGTGTGAGTAAATGTGGGATTTGCTTCCTGTTTATATACAGCAGTTTGCCCTGTCACTGCTGGTGGGGTGTGGATTTTCTCCTTGATATTTGATTGGGATATTGTTTTCTTCTTGATAGTTTGTCTGATATTAATCCCTATTTGTCTGGGTGTTGGCTTCAGAAGATGATGTTCTGTTCTTTTTGTTTATTGGCTACCTATTGGTTAAACCAAATTGTATGTGTGTAAATGGACCCATCTGCTCAAAAACGCTATTGGCTCAGCAACAAGAGATAATAATAATAATAATAATAATAATAATAGTAGTAGTAGTAGTAGTAATAATAACAACAACAACACACAAATTCGCTATTAGTCAATTGCAAAAGGCGGCCTTACTAGGAACTGCTTCCATCCTGCGACGATATCTGTAATACCATCAAACATCCACATCTGCCTATCCCAGGTCCTGGGTAAGGACTCAATAGGTAGACAAAATGCCAAATCCAGTCTGAACATCTGGCTGACTGTGCGATGATCCATAATAATAATAATATAATATAATATAATATAAAATTGGAAGGGACTTTGGAGGTCATCTAGTCCAACCCCCTTTTCAGGCAGGAAACCCTATACCATTTCAGACAATAGACTGTCCAGTCTTAAAAACTTCCAGTGTTGGAGCATTCACCGCTTCTGGAGGCAGGTTGTTCCACTGGTTAATTGTTCTAACTGTTCTAGATCTTTGATGGCAGGGATCAGGCATAGCCTAATTTTAATGCCCTTGTTTAACCACAGCCCTCTTCAGCTTCTGCTCTTAGGGAGCTTCCATTTTTCTGTCATCCAATACAACTTAATGTTTAATGTCAGCAGAAGCTAGTAGACAGTTCATTTCTGTTTTGAAATAAATCCCTTTGTCGGAATAGCATTTAAGGTGTCATTGCCTAAAGCAGCATCTAAACAATGCACAAATATACACAATGTGCACGAACATGCTGCCAGCATAAAACAGCAGTGCTTAAATGTATAACCCCCATGGGTGGTTTTGCATCTATACTTGATTAGAAATTAAATAGCCTGATTTAAAGTCTTGGTCAGGAATGAGTCTTGAGACCAATCGCACTAAAGAGATGGGCTGGGCCATTTTGGCAACTTGGAAGAAAGTGAGAGTGTGAACGCCTCCACCAGCTGCTTCTTGTCTTCAAAGCCCACCCTACTAGCATTTCCACTTCTCACGTGCCAATCATTCCAAGGGCAGGACAAAAAAAGGCACACTTTTGCAGGATCGTCTTTGGTTAAAGACCGCTGAAACGAAATCATTTGATGGGGAAATACAGGTAGTCCTTGACTTATGACCAAAATTGAGCCCAAATTTTCTGTTGTTAAGTGAGACATTTGTTAAGTGAGTTTTACCTCCTTTTGTGACCTTTCTTGCCACAGCTGTTAAGTGAATCACTCCAGTTCATAAGTGAGTAACCTGGTTGTTAAGTGAATCTGACTTCCCCATTGACTTTGCTTGTCAGAAGGTTGCAAAAGGAGATCACATGACTTGGGACACTACAACCGTCATAAACGTGAGTCAGCTCCCTAGCATCCAAAATTAAATCCCGTGACCATGGGGATGCTGCGCTGGTCATAAGTGTTGTAAAACAGTCGTAAGTCACTTTTTTCAGTGCCGTTGTAACTTCAAACAGTCGTTAAGCAAACTTTTAAGTCGAGGACTACCTATAATATTCTTACACAGCCCCTCTGGTGGAAAGTTAGGTTGTTATTTTGGTATAGTAATGGCACACTTGGTTAGTGTGCATTATGTTTTGGTAGACTTTCCTCTGCTGGTGAGGATATCCAGGAAGGGTAGTGTGTTGTTTTCTTCTTCCCTTGTGAATTTTACTCATTTGAAGATGTCTCCAGTTCGTACTGTGGTTGAGAAATAAAGTTTTGCTATCCTTAATGCCAAGAGATAATCCTTAAAAGACTCTTATCTGTGTTTTGTTGAGTTCACTCTTCCTTCTCCTTCAGTGGCATTCTAGGTATCTTTCATGATGCTTTATCACCCAGAGCTCCTCTGAAAACAAAAGGCCCCTCCAGGATCCACATGTATAAGAGTGTACATAAGTGCCATCTAATTGAAGGCCAAAGTGTTCTCCTCTTTCCAAGCGGCAACAAAGATCTCAGATGAACCATATACCAGAGTCCTAGGAACAATTTCAAGCTTACTCTGTAATCCAGTAGGGTTTAATCAGATGCTCAGGGAACACTATTCAAAGAAGATCCTGCCTCCCCACAGGGAAGTGCAGCACCAGGGAACTCTAAACCAATGAGGAATGATTTGTCCATGTCAGGGGACTGATGGTAACATCCTCCAACTCTAGATCATGTTCTATTGATGCAACATAAAAGCTGTGACAAATGTGTGATGTCCGTAGGGAGAGGAGCCAGAAATGACTTGGGTAAGATCTCTGGTTGCCACGTGGTGGTCAAGAATTCCCAAGGCATCCCTTGAGTCCATGCCAACTGAAGGGACAACATTTTGAAAGAACTCCACTGCCAATCTAGCCACTGATTTGAGCAGCTCAGGTAAGAGGTTACTATCCAGTAGGAAGACTGGTACACAAGCCAGTCTTTTCTCACTGAGCCGTGGTGGCGCATTGGCTGGAATGCAGTATTGCAGGCTAATTCACTGCTCACTGCCAGGAGTTCGATCCTTACTTGCTCAAGGTTGAGTCAGCCTTCCTTCCAAGGTTGGTAAAATGAAGACTCAGATTGTTGGGGACAAATCTGTAAACCCCTTAGAGCTGTAAAGCGCTATGAAGTGGTATATAAGTCTGCTATTGCTGTTGCTATAATTCATCTTCATAAACAAGGGCTGACATTTGGCAATCTGCAAAGCCATAAGGTGTGTCAGATAATCATTGCCACATCTCTACCCTGATTCTGTGTTCGTGAGTGATGTAGTGCAGGAAACCTGGCTGGGCACATCTCCAAGAGGGGAACATCTCACCCACCCTCACCTATGCCCAGGTAAGTTTCAATAATGCAAACAAGATCCACCTGCTCATCCAAAATGAAGTTATGGATGAGGCCAGCTTTATCACAGGCTGGCCAGGCATTAAGCAGCAGCAACCAGAAGTCTGGGTCTTTAGACATGATTACCAGGCCTTGGACACAGCATGGAGATAAGCCTGGAAATACTAACATCAAGGGGGAGTTCATGGTGAATTATTTGCATAATGACATATAAATTATACAAACACCATTGCTTAAACTGTCATTGCTTAAACAATATAAATCTTTGCAATCTTAAATGCGAATTACAGACTAAAGTGGAATTGGATAGTTTGTGGTGCAACACATGGAAATCCAGCTATTGTTATCATATTAGGTGAAGAAGTTAATTTCATAAAGTCACAATATACTTTATTTGTGTGTGGGGAGGGGAAGATAGCATGGTATATGAGCTTTGCTTTGTCAATCCAGGTCTACAGTTTAGTACAGAGGTCTCCAATCTCTTAGGCACCAGGGACCGGTTATGTGGAGAAGAGTTTTTCTGCGGAGCGGAGGGGGCGTAGTTTTGTATGCTGCCTGCATCCCGCGGATGAGGCTTTGTTTGTGTGGCCCAGTTGCTGGCATGCCATGAACCAGGGGTTGGGGACCTCTGGTTTAGTATGTTATGCACATCCAGCTAATCAACTCTATAGAAAAGAGTTTCTCTTTTCAAGTTGGATCAATGGTTACTTTAAAAAAAAATCCAGATTTATCTTATGACCACTTGCTCCATTTACACACCCTCTTGAGGCTGCATGTGTGGAATGTGGATTTTGTAGCAACCCCTCAAGCTAAGTGATCCACAGAGGTATGGCCAGAATGTGCAGAATGCATAGCCATGATTGTCTATGGTGAAAGACTTACACAAATTACTTTCAACCAAATGCTGGGAATCTCTCAAATTTGAAGCCATAACAAAGCATTACTGATTTTAAGTACCATATGTTGTTGCTTTTACACTCACTCTTCTACAGACTCTCACACACTCACGTTCTACTCATCTAGGCTGACCAGGCACTAACTAGACTAGAGGAAGTCACTAAGTCCAAACCCCAAATGTCTCAAATAGCTGATATGAACAAGATCCTTTCTAGCACCCAAAGTCCCTGCTTTATTGATCTGTAACATCCATCAACCGTTAATGGGATTAGCTTTTTGTCTGATGACATTTCTATTAGGTGTATATGTAAGAGTTGCCTTGAGGCAAAATGGGCAGCAAATTAATAAATAAAAATATTGTTTGGCTCTTCATGATTTGATTCTTTCTTAGCTATTTTCTGAAAGTGTCTTTTTGACAAGATTTCTAATTTTGTTCTCTATAAGCTCATGTTTGGTCCAACTTTAGGTTATGGCTACAATTGTCAATTTCAACCTGGTCTCTGTCTCATAAGACCCACTGCTGGTATTTTAATCTTTCCCCAATAAGATTAGCAAGTAAGTGACTCCAACTGACTGTGTTGTGCATAGCAGTGGTTCTCAACCTGTGATCCACAGACCCCTGGGGGGCGTGATGTCATCACAAGGAGGCCGCAAAAGCTTGAGAAAACGTTATGATTTAAATCTTGTGTTAAGTCTTGTGGGTCCATGGCCACAAAAAGTATTTAAAAGGAGTCCATGGTGAAGAAAAGTTTGAGAACCACTGGTTATTGTATTGTGTATTAGGTATATTGTGGGTTCAACAGAATACTTTTGTAAGAAACTTTGGAATTAATGATGTTTTTGTATCACATGCAAGAGAAAAATACAATTATTATAGCTATTAATAATCCCAGTCTTCTCTGAACTACACTTTAGATAACAATTTTGAGAATTATTGGCTGACTTAACAGGATTCTTAACAACTTGCACTTTCTGAAGTACTAGTGAGGTATCAACAGGATGACTGTTTTAAAGGAAATCTATGATTGGAAGTTTATTCCTGAAAAGCTGAGACACATAGTTAAGAAACAAGACAGGTCTCATACTGTATATCCCTCCCAATTCCTCAAGGAAAATGACAAAGCCCTGAGGCAAACAGTTTTGTGATAATTTTTTTTTATCTCTTTTGGAAAAAAAATTATATACAAAAACCCAGGAATCAACATGGCAGGCATTTCAGGAAAAAAAAATACAGAGATAAGTTTCATTTTTCAAAGAAAACACTACTGATTATGATCATGCTAGAAAAATGGGATGCGGTAGAAAATTTCTAGGAGTGGGGGAGGGGGAGAGGATGAGACCAGCAAATTGGTCCTTTTCATTTCCTTTGATTTGTTAACAATACAGTGCAAAAGAAAAATCAGTTTTGGATACAAATTAATTACATTTTTGATTCAGAAAATTAAACTGGCATTACTAGGACAAAGTTACACTCACATTTTGGGGGGGGGGGGAATTCACGAGCTGTTCTAAGCATTGTATTTTATTTTAACAGATGCTATAAGTTCTATCTCTTCAAAAGAGTCCCTCCTTGAAAACAAGGAAAATTGCTGAAACCCAAAGTCCTTTTTGGCTGCCTTTTTCCTTGGTGTTTTCATTTAACTCCTTGACAGCTTATCTTCCCAGGGAGCTGGGAAAAGGAAAAGCAGAGATGAGGTAAAAAGTTTGGCCAGTCTTTCTGCTTGAGGCGATGTTCTAAATTTCTTTTGCATTTCTTTATGAGTGGAAAGGGACATCTCTGAGGAGGCACAACAAAGATGCTTTTCACATGGTTCATATTTGACACACATAGTCGGCAGCTGATTTTCCTATTTGTGTCAACACGAAAGGCATTACAATATATTAGCACCAGTGGAACTGAATCACAAATGTATTGCCCTAAGGCATCTTTCTGAGTTGCAAAATATGCTCAAATGTAGCAATGAAACATTTACACTCTTTCTGTTACAAAACATCAGTTGGTAAACACAGTGATGGTTTCAAATTTTCAGGATCAATTTGGAGCCTTCTATGAAGCACTGTATGAAATACAGGATTTTGAGTGGCTCTAAAGAGATTAATATATTTGTTCCAAGGTTAAATGCTATTTCCAAAGCTTATCATGTCTTAGAAATGCATGCATATGTCACAAGAAAGCAATACATATATGTCTACTTTACAGCGGAAAAAAAATGCTTATTTGGTAGAATTCTGGTCAATGATTCAATGATTATGGCTACAAATTTTCCTACATGATTTTCATGCTTCTTAGGAAGAGACAGTTCTTAAGAAATTTAAAAGTACCACACTAAGGTAGACTTCAGCTTAGTGTAGAGACCATTGTTCTTTGGCCTGGGACTGCAATAATACTGCAATAATACTTCGTTCTCTTATTTCCCAACTTGTTCTTCTGTTCCTCAAATCTACTAAAAGGCTAATGATGCAGTCTTTTGACTAACACTATGACTTCTTGATCCAATCTGCTAAACTATTAGTGCTAAACTGGACTCTGACATTAACTAAAAGCTGCAGTCATTTGTTCTTGCAGTTCAAGGCAATAATGTTAAGGACAGGGCACAAGATGTGTGCATTCACACGCAGGCTTCCTCTATAATTTCCATCGTGCCAAAAGAGACTTGCTGGTTGTTTTATATGAAGAAAGTTTGCTTGAAGCAAGCAGACTCTTACGAGACAACAAAAAGCTGCTAAACAAGCAGTGTGAATTATGCACATTCAATGAAGACCTTGGGGCTAAGGAAATTAGTCTTAAGTCAACAACTCAAAGATTATACATCTTGAGCATAACTCCTTGGGACAATTTCCTGAGCAAGCTCCATAGAAAAACGTGGGATTCCTGAAAGAAAGTCCAGGTATTTCCTGTTCATAATAATAGTCATTATTATGGGACTTGTATGAGAGGAATCAAAATATGCAAACAGACAATTTCTTAGTCTTGCTATGTTGAATCAGCATTCAAAATACATATTTTTCATTATCGATAACCTAAAGGGCCAGATAGCAGTAATGTAGAGACAATTCTACAGTAACTTCTAGAAAATGAATATGAATTCTGCAGAATTGCACTACCAATACTGAATCTGAACTCCTCACTTACTGGAAGCATCATCTCTGGTAATAAAAAGGTAAAAAAAATGAATTAGTATTATAATTATCATTTAATTTATTTTATATAAAACAAAACAAAACAAAAAAGTTTGTGTGTACAAATATCACAAAACATCAATAATTGCCAAAGGTGTAGTGCCTCAGAACACATTTTAATCAAAAAAGAGTTCATATTTTTTTTTGTCTTGTTTCTTTTTTGTTTTCATTAAATTCTGGCATAAATATATTAAAGCTGACAACAAAGGGGAAAAAAAAGTGGGTGGGAATTCCAGGGCAAGCTATATCACTTCCTCATACAAAAATGTACAAAAACATTAGTTCCTAACTAGACATAACATAATACTGGTCATCACAGTTTGACAATTAGTATAACTGTGTATTCTTGTGGGAGTACTGTAGCAGAGGGCAATAAAAAAATTCTCTTGATGTCCAGATCAGGTTACTTCGGTCATAGAGGCAGAATGATTCTGCAGAACAAAGAGAGAAGACACAGAATATGCTTTAGTATGCAGCGATGTAGTCACAACGGTTGATCTTGGGATAAATAAAAAATGAGGTAGGGAAAGCACACAGACTATGGTGTCTGGAACTGCTTTTAACCCGTTCAAAATACTTCTACCCTAGGTCATCTGGCCAGGAAGGAAAAGGAAGGAGGAGGGATTTTTTTTATTATTTTTTTGGAGAATTTTCTCCTGTTTCAAACTCTTTTCTCTTCCCCCCCACTCCCCACCAAATACCAAACATAATTCCATTTTGCTCATTATCCTGTTGGTGGACAGGTGAAGAGATGTTGATCCGATCCCCTAATTTAATTCCAACATTCTATTAGGTTGGAAGAAATAAGGATAAAAAAAAAATAATCCAAGGAAAATTAAGTATCCAAGGAAAATTAAGTAAATTAATTAAATTAATTAAGTAAATTAATTTACTTAAATTAATTAAGTAAATTAATTTACTTAATTAAGACTGCCCATCACAGTCACAAGTCATGACAGCCGTTGTGAAGCATTCATATGATTGCCTCACGACCCATCCCTGGTCTTCTCGATGCGGTCATTAAACAAATGTGCAGGTTGTTAAGTGGAGCACATTAAGGGTCTCCGGGGGGAGGTCCTGGGATGCTTAGTGCAGGCCCTACCCCAGCCCTCCCATGGCTCCCCCCACCCCAATGAAGCCTGTGCTCCACTTCCTGCCCTGTTTCCACTTTCCAACCCACCGAGCCCCACACCCTCCTCCTCACCTGCATCGCCCATTTGCGCACTTACCTTTCAAAGAGCTCCAGAGCTTGGCTTAGGAAAGTAAAGCAAGCTACTTTGTGGTTGGGCTGTGAGGTGCGATCCCAGAAGCACCAACCATTTTCTGAGCATCCACAATCCTATGCAGCTATTTGGAAAATGGTGGCAGCTTCTGGGATCACGTGGCGCAGCTCAGCAACAAAGCACGTTGCTTTGCTTAATGACCCATACAGTCCTTGCTTAACAATGATAACTGGGACTGCCAGAACTGCTGTTACTAAGCAGCACAGTAATGTGGCTTTTCAATTACATCCATGTCACTTAATGCAAGAGTTTCCAGCTCCAATTACCATATTTAATGAGGTTCTACCCTGTTAGTTGGAGATAATGGGACCTGGATTACAACACAGTTCCTTCCCCATCCTGATTAAAAACTTGTACAGGACATAGTATCTGAAGTAGCTTGGAGGCTCAAATATAATTGCCAAGATACTTGGGAGGATATTTGTTATTGAGTAGATTGTCCCAGTTAAATAATGATCTTTAATCCAGAATTTATGAAATAGATAATGATAGAATATAAAAATACAGGAAGGAAGGATTGACCTAATTAAATAGCGGTGTTTCTAAATGGTTGTCTTTTTTTTTAATGCTGTTATTTATCCTGCCCAAAAAAATGCTAATAACATAGGAGAAAACTAACTACCACTTTTATTTGCAATATAAAGAACTAAACTGTTGAAAAAGAGTTAATCGAAAAGAGAAATGGATAAAAGCTGAAAACAGAAGGTTAAATGCTACCTGGGCACTCAGTGTCTCCAAAGGACTTTCCACTCGTGGAAACGCCATCAAGGGCACGCCTCTTTGCTCATCCAGTTTTGATTTTGAAGGTGTCCCATGTGCTCCCTTGAAATTATGGACTACACAAATGCCCTTGGCGATTGGAAAGAGAAAAGAAGATTATTGAAGCAATCACATTTGCAGGCATTTTGTGGGATGGATTTAGTTTCTATCACTGAAATGATATTCTTTTAGATGGATCTAAGCTACCAGTTTTATCTTGTTCATACTTTGCAATGAATTAAAAAGTTCTCCTATGTTCTAAAAATAATTCCATGTGCGTTGCATAATTTTGGCTTATACTGAACAACACCTAGCAAAGGTATTTGTTGTTGTTAATTGCAAAGTTTTGTCCGACCCATCGTGACCCCATGGACAACGTTCCTCCAGATCTTCCTGTCCTTTACCATCTTCTGGAGTCCATTTAAGTTCACACCTACTGCTTCAGTGACCTCATCCAGCCACCTCATTCTCTGTCATCCCTTTCTTCTATTGCCTTCAATATTTCCCAGCATTAGGCCCTTCTCCAGTGAGTCCTTCCTTCTCATTAGGTGGCCAAAATATTTGAGTTTCAACTTCAGGATCTGGCCTTCTAAAGAGCAGTCGGGGTTGATCTCTTCTAGGACTGACCGGTTTGAACCCCTTGCAGTCCAAGGGACTCGCAGGAGTCTTCTCCAGCACCATAGTTCAAAGGCCTCAATTCTTTGGCGCTCAGCCTTTCTTATGGTCCAACTTTCACAGCCATACATTGCAACTGGGAAAACCATGGCCTGGACTATACGCACTTTTGTTGGCAGGGTGATGTTTCTGCTTTTTAGTATGCTGTCTAGATTTGCCATAGCTTTCCTCCCCAGGAGCAAGTGTCTTTTAATTTCTTGGCTGCAGTCCCCATCTGAGGTGATCTTTGAGTCCAGAAAAATAAAATCTGTTGCTACCTCCATTTCTTCCCCATCTGTTTGCCAGGAATTGAGAGGGCCGGATGCCATGATTTTGGTTTTCTTAATGTTGAGTTTCAAGCCAACTTTTGCACTCTCCTTCTTCACCCGCATCAAGAGGCTCTTTAGTTCCTCTTCACTTTCTGCCATTAGAGTGGTATCATCTGCATATCTTAGGTTGTTGATATTTCTCCCGGCAATCTTAATTCCAACTTTTGATTCATCTAGCCCTGCCTTTCTCATGATGTGCTCTGCATATAAGTTAAATAGGCAGGGTGACAGTATACAGCCTTGCCGGACTCCTTTTCCAATTTTGAACCAATTAGTGGTTCCGTGTCCAGTTCTCACTGTTGCTTCTTGACCCGCATATAGGTTTCTCAAGAGACAAATGAGATGGTCTGGTACTCCCATCTCTTTAAGAACTTGCCACAATTTGTTGTGATCCACACAATCAAAGGCTTTTGCATAGTCAATGAAGTAGAAGTAGATGTTTTTCTGGAACTCCCTAGCTTTCTCCATGATCCAGCGTATGTTGGCAATTTACTGACCCTCAGAATCAGTAACACCCTTTCTAAAATCGCTAAAACTTTTCAAAGTGGATTTATATTACAGCAATCCATGATCGTACCACATAGTTCCTAGTCAGCACCTTAGATAACCGTGCACAAACTTGTGACTGAGATGAGAGAGAAGCAGCTATTTCATGGGACAGATGTTGTGGTACAAAGTAAACCAGAGATGTTATGAAGCAAAGTCTGCCACAAGTATAGCAGAGGCCAAGAACCACTGACTGGCCACTGTTGTTAAAAAAAGTCTGACCAATTTCTGTTCAAAGTAACAGGAAACAGCCTGTCTGCTCCCTCAAATTGATCTTGAAAATGACTTTTCTGTTTCCTTCAGCCTTGTACGAACAGATAGCTGGCCCAGTTTGCATACTGAATTTTCCATACGAAAATGATAGTAAAAGTTATTCACCTACCAGGAAGAGTGCTACTGCGCTTCCCAAGATGAAGCCTGCAATGACATCTGAACAGTGGTTTCGGTACTCAGAAACTCGGTTGAGCCCTGTAAGGAAGGCAGCACAAAGTGTCCCCAGACACAATACTGGCTTGGCAAGCCGACTGCTCTTTGTCTTGATTGTGCTAGTGATGTACATCTGAAATATCAACAAGTCGACCTTAGTCACATAACCTATTCCTCTACAATCCAGTACCAATCACTTGTTATGGTGGTCATCTGTATACAGGTACTCCTTGACTTACAACAGTTCAATTATTGATCATTCGAAGTTACAATGGCACTGAAACAAGTGATTCATGACCGTTTTTCAAACTTATGACCATTGCAGTATCCTTGTGGTCACATGGTCAAAATTTAGACATGTAGCAGCTAACTCATATTTATGACGGTTGCAGTGTCCCACGGTCATGTGATCACCTTTTGCGACCTTCTGACGAGCAAAGTCGATGGGAAACTCAGATTGACTTAATAACCTTGTTAACTCACTTAACCACTGGAGTGGTTTACTTAGCAAATGTGGCAAGAAAGGTCGTAAAATGGGGCAAAATTCACTTAACAACTGTCTGGCTTAGCGACAAAAATTTTGGGCTCAGCTGTGGTCACAAGTCGAGGATTACCTCTACAAAGTTTGAATTGATGCTCCATTCAGTTTTATGGGAAACTAACCTTGGAAGCAATATTTGGTTATTCGATTTCTATATGAATACTTTCATTAAATCTTGCCACAAGAGAGTCATTTAAAGACCACTAAAACTGACTGTTGCTTCTTTCGCCAAATCTTTCTGCTTTCATAGACAGATGTTATTGGAGACACTGAATTGATATATTGTATGGAGGTTCATATAACAAAAATGGGCTTCATTCCAGCCATTCACTGCAAAAAAAAAAAAAAATCAAAATATGGATTGGTTTATTTGGAGAGAAAGCTAACTAAGTAGCAGAGTTCACACATTACGATAAGCAAAGATACCTTTTATTTATTCTTCTTTTGTCATAATAAAGAGCCATGGTGGTGCAATGATTAGAATGCAGTATTGCAGGCTAACTCTGCCCACAGCCTAGAGTTTGATCCTGACCAGCTCAAGATTGATTCTGCCTTCCATCCTTCCGAGGTTGGTAAATTAAGATTGTTGGGGGCAATATGCTGACTCTATAAACCCCTTAGAGAGGGCTGTAAAGCATTATGAAGCGGTATATAAGTCTAAGGGCTGTTGCTATTGCTATAATTACTAAATATCAGAGGCTGCCTGATTGTTGAATGACGCTGGGTGGCATATACTTAAAATTAGAACAATTTAAAAGAAGAATCTATGTTTCAAGAGAAACCATAGCCTAAATACCATAGCTCAGCTTTTAGCCTAGCATGTTGGGTAAACCCAGTCAGTATGGTTTGAGAACTACAATTTAAAACAGATTGCACAATCTTTGTGCAGTTGGAGAATACATTAAAAAAAAAAAACAGGTTATAAGGGTTGTATGCTTGTACAGGTAGCCCTCAACTTACAATAGTTCATTTAGTGACCGTTCAAAGTTACAACAGTACTGAAAAATGTGTCTTATGGCTGTTCTTCAAAGTTATGAACTTTGCAGCATCCCCAGGATCATGTGATCAAATTTCAGATGCTTCGCAGCTGGTTCATACTTACGACCGTTGCTGTGTCCCAAGGTCATGGGATCACCTTTTGTGACCTTCTGACAAGCAAAGTCAATGGGGAAACCAGATTCACTTGACAACCAGGTTACTACCTTATCAACTGCAGTGATTCACTTAAGAACTATGGCAAGAAAGGTTGTAAAATGGGGCAAAATTCACTTAACAAATGTCTCATTTAACAACATAAATTTGGGGCTCAAGTGTGGTCGTAAGTCAAAGATTACCTGTATTGGTATGTTACTGCAAGGTGCAAGCTTCGAATCTTGGCCCCTGTTCAGATTTCTTAGGATTTTTTTAAAAGATGAAATTAATATGGCTAAGCATGCCTCAAAAATGATTCAGAAGAAATTATTTGAATCTTGCACAGTAAAAACATAACATACCACTGCTATTCTTTAAAACTTATGTGTTTTTTTTCCAAACTTTTGTAACAGTTTAAAAAAAAGTATTGATCTATAAAGAGTAGATTCATTAAAGATAATATGACTCTTAAAGGAGCCACAACTTTTTTGCAGGCTCGTGTTATTGGAACAAAAGGCACTACACTTGTACAAAGTCTAAAGAGCTTCATCTGTGTCATGTTTGAAATATTTGCAGTCTCTAAAATAGTTACATTAGATCTAGCAAACTGAATAGAGTCTAAAATCATAGGTACTGTTCCTGAGGTTGATATAGAAAATGATTATAAATGCTGAAACCTGTCTTTTTATCTAAAACAAAATGTGGTACAGAAAGGCATAAACAAGTAACAGCTCATTCTTCCACATACTGTAATAGAAGAATATTCTTTGCTATTTTATCCCATTTCCGGCTTTTAAAAACTGCCATTATAATTTTTAGTGTAATTAATAAATGATAGAAAATGAAGAATGTATGCAAGTTTTTTTTTTTTTAAAAAAAAAAAACAGGCACACTGCCATGAAAGACAATGAAAGTGTAATTATAGGATGCAAGATTTCTTTGTATTCTCAACTATTCCTTCAGCAAAACAGCAAAACCGTGATAAAAAAAAAATCAGTAGCTAGTTACCCTAATTTTTGATATTATAATTACAAGGGTGACATGAGTAGGCAGATACCGTAGCACTAAAATAAAAGTGATGGGCTAAATCAGCAAATACAAAAGAAACTTCTCCAGCAATTTATGCTTTCCAAAACACAGCCGGGCTCAGTGGTGGGATTCAAATGTGTGAATAACCAGTTCTCTGTGTGAATGCTGCTTCTGGAAGTCCATTCTGGACCTAGGCAACAAAAAATTAGCTACCAGTTCTGCCAAAGTGTTGCAAACCAGCTGAATCCCACCACTGGCCTGGCTTCATTAAGACCTCGCTTCCCAAAATATCATCATGCCAATATCAGATGCTTTCCAAGTGTCAAATAAGGATTAATGAGATGTAAGCTAAGGTTAGGCCAAGTTAGATCAATCTCATGGGGATACAAATTGAGAAAAATAAAACTGAAAAAAATGGGGGATATAATTAATTGGACTGCTATAATTGTAGTTTGTTGAACACAGTGGCCTGGTTCCCATAAAATGCTAAGCTCTAAATCATGATTTCCAAATGCCAATGGCTGAGCTCACAGAAATATAACTGAGACTTAGCGTAATGACTAAAAACTGAGTTGCGCTAAATTCATCATGGAATCACATTCCTATTCAAATATCTTGAGAAATATGAGCAAAAAGGTGAATCAACTGTGCTAAATAAACATATAATTACGTACAAATTCAGCATAGGAAAATCTGTTCTGCATTTTTACCATTATAGTTTTTACAATTATAAGCATCCTAGAAGACAAACTCAAGATCCAAAAAGATCTTGACAGACTTGAACATTGGGCCCCATCTAACAAAATGAAACTCAACGTAGATAAAAGTAAGGTTTTACACTTAGGCAAGAAAAAACAACTGTATAGGTATAGACTAGGTCAGTGATGGCAGACCTTTTAGAGATCCACTGCCCCAAAACCGCCCCCGCCCCCCTGCCCCACTCCATGCCCCGCAGCATCATCTGCACGCGACGGGGCACGAGGGCGGAGTCTTGTCCCCTCTGCCCAGCTGCCATGTCCTTGGCTGCCTTACTCCGCGTGGCCCGCACCCGGGGGTGACTCTCCTCCAGGGGACTGCTGGTGAGGAGTGGGCCGTGGGGGGAGGTGGGGCTGGGGAGACAGTGCACATGCCCACAGAGAGGTCTCTGAGTGCCACCTCTGGCACACGTGCCATAGGTTCGCCACCACTGGACTAGGTGAAATTTGGTTTAATGCCAGTAACTGTGAGAGGGATCTTGAAGTCCTAGTGGATGATCACTTAAATATGACCCAACAATATGTGGCAGCAGCCAAAATTGCCAATGTAATCCTAGGCTGCATTGACAGAGGGATAGAATCAAGATCACATGAAGTTAGTGCCGCTTTACAAAGCCTTAGTAAGACCACACTTGGAATTCTGTATCCAGTTCTCGTCGCTCCAATATAAAAAAGATGTTGAGACTCTGGAAAGAGTGCAGAGAAGAGCAACAAGAATGATTAGGGGGCTGCAGGCTAAAACATACGAAGAATGGTTACAGGAATTGGGTATGTCTAGTCTAATGAAAAGAACAAAGGGAACATGATAGTGTTCCAATATTTGAGAGGCTCCGAAAAAGACGAGGGGAGTCAAACCATTTTCAAAAAACACCAAAGGTAAGAGGAGAAACAATGGATGAAAACTAACCAAGGAGAGAAGCAACCTAGAGCGAAGGAGAAATTTTCTAATGGGAAGATCAATAAACCAAGGGAATAGCTTGCCTTCAGAAGTTGTGGGTGCTTCATCACTGAGGCTTTCACAAAGAGACTGGACAACCATTTATCTGAAATGGCAAGGGTCTCCTGCTGAAGCAATGGGTTGGACTAGAAGACCTCCAATGTCCCTTCCAAACTATATTCTATGTTCTACGTTTACCACTGTGTAGAATTCAGAGCTTCTTCAAAATAAAAAATGTACATGAAAACCGTTACTTTGCTTTGCTTACTACAGCCAATCCATGAACACCCAAGGTACATATAAACTAGGTTATGTATTTTAAAATAAAATTCATACTGATTTCAGGAAAGGAACTAGTCTGTAATGCATACATTCAGCAGTTTAGAAATACACACTTTCACCCTCTGTTAGGTAACAGATAATTCTGTAAGCAAAGTGATTTTATTGGGCGTGTACATTTCTCTGGAGGGGATAGTAACAGTAATTACTTCTCAAATGCCCCCCCCCCCTTCCGTTAATTATACATTTCCACATTTCAAGGCTGAGTAAGCACAGCAGTCAGTCTCCCTGTTTCTCTCACACTCACACTCACAATACACACACAAACACCGAATCACAAAATAGAATCACGGATGGCAGGTAGTGCTCAGTAAAAGATAGTTCACAGCTTTGGTGAGCTATGTATCAATATTTTCTTTACCGTGAACAGTTTGAAATATTTAAAAACAATGGCCTTTTTCAAGTAATCTCTTTTCATCACCTTCACAATGAGAGTGAAAAAGGTTAGAAAAAGGGATACTCCTATTTATATTAGTTTTTCTCACTCCCCTCCCCTCTCCGTTAATGTTCTTGCCTTTCCTCTGAGAAACAAATTAAATGACTCAACGGGGGAGTCAGAATGCAAAATGAGATAAGAATGTTTTTACTCTCCTACTCTGCTGGAGCAGTTTTATGTTCCTTATAGTCCCATGAAAATCTTAGTCTGCACACACATCGTTGCTGTTCCAGCTATGCCAATTGCTCTTTCTGCATCATGTAAATTATTTTTTTCCTTGGGGAGATGATGATTAAGATGATGGTTGCTAGAACTGGGTATGTCTAGTTTAATGAAGAGAAGGACGAGGGGGGACATGATAGCAGTGTTCCAATATCTCAGGGGCTGCCACAAAGAAGAGGGTGTCAAGCTATTCCCCAAAGCGCCTGAAGGCAGGACAAGAAGCAACGGATGGAAACTAATCAAGGAGAGAAGCAACCTAGAACTAAGGAGAAACTTTCTGACAGTTAGATCAATTAACCACAACCTGTCTCCAGAAGCGATGAATGCTCCAACACTGGAAGTTTTTAAGAACAGACTGGACAGCCATTTGTCTGAAATGGTATAGGGTTTCCTGCCTGAGCAGGGGGTTGGACTAGATGACCTCCAAGGTCCCTTCCAATCTTCTTCTTCTTCTTCTTCTTCTTCTTCTTCTTCTTATTATTATTATTATTATTATTATTATTATTATTATTATTATTATTATTATTATTACTACTACTACTACTACTACTATTATTATGTACCAAGCTAGCTGCAACAATCCAGATGACTAATTAGACAGCAGAAAAAAAATACAAAACACCATTAACTTTTTATAGGTAGTCTCAACTTATAACCACAATTGGGATCAGAATTTCTGTGGCTAAGCAAGGTGGTTGTTAACTAAAGTCATGTCCAATTTTACTTTTTGTGACAGTTGTTAAGCAAATCGCTGCAGTTGCTAAATGAATCACATGTGGTCGTTAAGTCAATCTGGTTTCCCCCATTGACTTCATTTGTTGGAAGCTGGCTGGGAAGATCACAAGTGGCAATCAGATGACCCAAGATATGCTGCAACCATCATAAACACAAGCCAGTTGCCAAGTACCCAAATTTGATCACGTCACTGTGAGGATGCTGTTAAGAGCTATAAATTTGAGGATCGGTTGTAAGTCGCTTTTTCCAATGCTACTCTGTAATATTGTGACAGGCAGTAAATGGATGGTTGTAAATCAAGGACTACCTTGATTTACTGCCACCCAACAGTTATTGAGATTTTTTGCAAAATGTATCAAAAAGGATGAATGAAAAAGGAGATAAGAAAAAAAAGGCTCCTTGGGAAGTCAATATATGAAGGTGAAGGAAGGGCAGTGAGGTTTGTGAACTCAGAAATGCTTGGCGAAGAAACGAATTAAACTCAAGAAACATAGAAATGAATTCTGCACAATTGAGCAGCCAGATGAATTTAACTATTAGGAGGAACTGGTACTCTCGGGAGGAACCAGCAAATACACAGGGCACAAAAGTGTGATTTAACAAGTTATAACCTATGGTTCAGTTTGTCATGAAACTCTTGCTTGTGTTATTGCTAACAATGCCCGGGGAAACTAAGCAACACAGCTCAAATAAATGTTAAACAGCCAAATAAATTTATAGCACTACAAGACACAAGCTGAACAACAACCAATCGTTTGGACCTATTTGTTTCCCCAAAGAATCACATTTGTATAGCATGGATTTATCAAAAGCTTTTTGCAATGGCAGCCAGATGCAATATTCAAAGGCAGTATGCCACTGAATCTTATATGTTTCTACAACAAAGCAAAGAATAAGGGAATCAAACAGACGGAATGTGATATCCTAATAGAGGGGGACAAATTTGATGCAAGAGGCATCACTGTCATTTGATGGGATGACATGCATAAGTGGAACACAGCCCTGGAAGATTACAGCTTATACAGAAGGAAGAGACTCAACAGGAAGGAACGGAGTGTTGCACTCTATGTAAAGAAAGCAGATGCCTGTACAGAAATGCACAAATAGGAGCACAGAAATCCTGTTGAGAGCAATTGGGTAAGAATAAAAGAAGAGAAAAACAAAAGAGATATCATTGTGGGATTGGTGTAGACAGGCAGAAGATATAGATAGGGTCTTCTCGATCAGAAAACAAAATTTTCAAAGAAACACAGGACAGTAACAATGGGTGATTTTGCCCATCCTTACATTTGGCACAAGTTTAACTCTACATTTGTCAGAGGATGGATGAAATAACAAAGAGTTATACTAAGTGTTGGAAAAAGACCCCCGTTAAAATTTTAAGAAAAAAGCCTTTTTATTAAGAATCAATCAACGACATTTGATCCTGGATGGACCAGACTATTGTTTGGCTCATGGTAGATTAGAAGCCATTGTGGATTTTCAGGAGTGTTGGCTGTTAACAAAGGGCTTTGAAGTTTAACTCTGCTGTTGGTTTTACCTGTTAACTATGCAGATAGACAGACAGACAGACAGACAGACAGACAGAAAGACAGATAGACAGATAGACAGATAGACAGATAGACAGATAGACAGATAGACAGATAGACAGATAGATAGATAGATAGATAGATAGATAGATAGATAGATAGATAGATAGATAGATAGATAGATAGATGTCAGATCAAATGGGCTGGGTAAACAGAGTTGTAGAAGTTCATAAACTGTGTGCCTGTTTTGAAAGAGGAGGAAATTATTATTTTTGAAATATATTATTCAATTAGGGGAGACAATGTATATGTTTTTTTTCTTTTTATGCACATATAATTTCTTCTTTTGTTTTGTCTAGTTGCCAACGCTGTGACAATGTCGTCGCTCTGACGACATCCATTTTTACTCTTGCTTTAAATGTGCCTTTTTAGTCTTTTAGAGTTCAGATGTAGAAGGGGGAGTTGGGGTAAGTGCCTGAAGGTTTAGCTAGCCATAACAAGGGAGAAGTGGGGAACTCAAGGACACGTTCCGATAAGGTTGTGGCAGGCTTGGAGGCTAGAGAGGAAAGCCCGAGTTTTGTGCTAATTGGAGACAGCTCTTGTGGGGTGGGAATTGCAATTTGTTACTTTGTATCTGGGAGGAGGGAATCTCATTCTTGGGTTCAACTATGTAAGTGCCCATACTTTGTTTCCTAATAAAATGTTCTTTAAGGAAGAAATCCTTACTTTGGAGTTCTTTTAACTGGTTCCATCTATTGGAACCATGACATTAGTTTTGTTTCGTTTTTGTATTTTCTTTTTTATCCTTTTTTTGGCGTGTATTCTAATGTTTGAATAAAAAAACAGTTAATGAAAAATAATGAAGAGGGTATGCTATTCTAGACCTAATTCTTATTAGCAGGGATGGATTATTTGAAGAAGTAAAAGAGACTAAAACTTTGGGAGAAAGTGACATGTTATCTATCCTTTTTTGTGAGTTTAAGGGGAAGAGGAATAGAAAAGCTTTAGACATGTACAATGAAGTTCAGAAGAGAGGACTCTGGTGAATTCAGGCAGAAAGTAGTTCAGATCAAATGGCCTGGCATCTTGAAGAGGGCAGTGTCTCAGGAGACTGAGAAATCCTACAAACGAGATATAGGTAGTCTTTGATTTATGAGTTTAATGCAGCCTGCCTATTAGGGTCGTAATTCATGATGGTTTTAAGGCAGCGCTCCCCAACCTTTCCGGCTTGGCTGACAAGAAGGGAGAAGAGGGGAAGGTTCTGTGTGAGTGGCAGGTGTGCATACATGCACACACGGAGCTCCATTTGCGCAAGCGTCATACATGTGTGCCCACTGCTCATGCCAATGAAGCTTCGTGTGCACACTTGCTCGCCACTCACACAGCCCAGTTCCAAATGGGCCGAAGCCCAGGGGCTGGGGACCCCTCTCTTAAGGGGGTTACCCATATGACCAACCTGATTTTACAAGCTTTTTTCAGGTATTTATTAAGTGAATACCATTGTCATTTAGTGTACCCACTGTTCACTATAAGGTGTTTTTTGCTAAAAACCAAAAATAAATACTGAGTTTTGGCAAAAAAAAAAAGAGTCATAAATCATGGTCACATCATTGCCGGATGCTGTAAGCAGTTATAACTATGGGCTGGTTGCTAAGTGCGTGAAATGCAATCACATGACCATGGGGGAGGGGTGCATGCGAACTTCAGAATCAGGTCTTGCAAACCTTTTAAGGAGTCTATCGTAACTTTGAATGGTTGCTAAGTGACCAGTTGTGAACCGAGGACTACTTGTGCTATAGGCACAATTGCAAGCAAAAAATGACATTTATCAAGGCAGTATTGATAACTACAGAATTTTCTAAAAGGCTAAGAAAAATAGATACAAGAAATAAAAGAGGGACTGTGTATAACCAAAGAAGGATATAAGGCAATAGCCAAAAACTATAGAAATTGTATTCCTATAGAAAGGCTAATACTCAGAATAAGTTGGGCTTTGTAAAAAAAGCCTAGAACAACAACAACTACTACTACAACTACTACTACTACTCAAGTGTGTCAGCAACAAATAAAATGGCTGTAGATCTGCTCGGATGTGTAAGCAGTAAATCAATAATGGCTGGTGGTAAGAAGGCAGAATATCTTTAATTCATAGTTTACATTTATCTTCTCACAGGATGGCAATTAAGACCTAACTGGTTATCACTGTGACACTAGTGGAAGACAGGAGCTTCAGTTTGGGACAGACAAGAACCAGGTTAAAAATATGTGGCTAATTTAAATGACTTCAAGTCTCCAGGGCCAGATAAATTGTACTCATTCTGAATATTGATGGAACTTGCAGATTGCAAATTCACTAAAGGGGAGTATCTTTGAGAATTCCTGAAGATCTGGTGAATCCAGAAAATGGGAACAAACGCTGTCCCTTTCTTGAAAAGAGAGAAATTACAGACCTTCAAGCTTAAGAATATTAAAAAGCAGCTTCATTGTAATTCATGCTCCAACTGCAAATGAGACTATGATCACTTGATTAACAACCACCAAGAGCCAGTATGTATTTGTCCAAAACAAATGATGCAAAATTGCCATTTTCTCCTTTTTTTTGAAACGGTTACTTGTTTTAATAGATTGGGGATGTGCCCTGGACAAGAATGTATCTTGACCTCAGCAAAGTATTTGATGGAATCCTTCATGATATATTCAGTAATGAACTCCTAATTGGCTAAATCACTGCCCTCAGAAAGTATTCTAAGTACTAAATGACTTCATTAATAACCACATTAGTTTGGAGAGCTAAGGGCCCCATTGACCATTTTTATAAATAACCTAGATAATTGGTTGAGACAAAAATTGGTAAATTTTCAGGTGACACCTAACTAGAAGGAGTAGCTAACAATTTATTATTTTTTAATATATTATTGAAGGGTTTAAAAAACAAAAATAAAAATTAATACAAACTAAATAGAGTAAGGAGGAAAAAAGGAAGAAATGAAACAAAGCTAAAGTGCAGTAAGGAAAAAAGGGAGAAGAAAAATAGAAAGTACAGAAAAAAGATAGAAAGAAATGGCTTCTGATCTTCTTTATAGCAGTTCTAAGTACAACAGTAGATTTACCTCTTTCTCTAAAGTTACATTGTGACTCTTCTTTCTATAATTTATCCAATCTAATAATCAAAACTGTAAGTCATAAGCTTATTTTTTTTTCTGTTTTCTTCAGAAAGTCCATAAGGGGCTTCCTACTAGCAATGAGGGGAGGCTAAAACTTCAGAAGTTAAAGAAAGGATTACAAAACATGGGCCTCTAGGCAGGTGTGAACCTAGGCCAAAATAAATAGGATGGATTTGAACAGGAGAAAAAAAATGTAAAATCCTTATCTGTGGTTATAAAATAAAAGAGAAGACCTGGTTTGGCAGTAATACAAGTAGAAATGATCTGGGTGCTCTATCAGATCACAAGCTGAAAATGAGTAAGTGAACAGTGTTATACAGCTACTAAAACACTATTTTAAGATGCATTAACAGCAGCAAGAAGTACAGACCCCAGGAAAGCATTATTCTGTCTTGGTCTAATTCTTTCTTGGAATACTGCATTCAGTTCTGGGCCCCACAGTCTAAACAGGAGTGTAAGATCAGAGGAGGGCTGGCTACTAAGATACCTGGGTAGGGGACTGGAAACCAATTCCAGTGAAAAAATGATTCAAGGAATGTCTAGGGAGATTCTCAGTCATCCAGCTCATGGTTGTCCCAAAGATGCTTTTTCAAAAGGTAACTGGACTTCGTTTTTCCTTGGAGTAAGAAAGGAATGGAAGGAAAAACAAAATCCAGTTGCCTTTTGAAAAAGTACCTTTGTGATTCAAGGAATATGCTTAGCTTGCAGAATAGAAGACCGGGATGGAAATGATGACAGCAGCCTTCAGATTTTTAAAGGGTTAATATGTACAGAAAGGAGTGAAGGTATTCTGTGATCCCTCAGAACCACAACTACTGGGTTACTACTGGGATTTAGTTTAGATATTACGAAACTTTTGATTTAACAGCTGTCAACCAATGGAATAGATTATATCATAACATATAGGCAATCTATTCCACTGGTTGACACTCTTAAATACAATGGTATTATCATTTTCACAGGAGATTTTCAAACAGAATCTGGATACCCATCTATCCAATATGCTTTAAGAAATCCTACATTAAGCATGGGGTTGGACCAGATGTCCTATAAAGATTTTTTTTTTCTAAGTGATTTTAGTGAATATTAGAAACTATGCGTCACGCAGAAGCCAGGACCACCCCAGCTCCGGCAAGGGGAAAAAAGTCACAATACGTCACGACACGACACATGACACAGCAAGTTTGACACCCCTGCTCTATAAATAAACATGATCACACTGAGAAGATGGCAATGCTTACAGGTAGTCCTTGACTTACGGCCACAATTGAGCCCAAACTTTCGGTTGCTAAGGGAGACATTTCTTAAGTGAGGTTTGCCTCATTGTACGACCTTTCTGTTCACAGTTGTTAAGTGTTAAGTTAGTAACACGGTTGTGAAGCTTCCCCGGCAACTTTGCTTGTCAGAAGATCAGAAAGGATCTCATGACCCTGGGACATTGCAACTGTCACAATATGAGCCAGCTGCCAAACGTCTGAATTTTGAGCATGTGACCCCATCCCCCAGAGGGATGCTGCAAGTGTGAAAAATGGCCATTAGTCACCTTTTTTTGGTGCCATTGTAACTTTGAACCATTACTAAACAAACCGTTGTATGTCGAGACGACCTGTGTATTTGATTGTGATACGGTACAGCCCAGCAAGCCTGCCATGGCGGATCTCTGGGATTCTGCATTTAAATCTTTATAGAGAAATGAGAGGACGTTAAAGCAATCAGAAATGATAAATGAAGGACAGATAAAAGCAGAATCTCTTTATGTACTTACTGTAGCATATAAGGCTGAATATATGCTTAAAGCAGCATGTTTGGATGGAAAAGATCTCCTCGCTTTCTCAATCACATCTTGGTCACCGGTGCAGATATTCCCATTGTTAACAAACTGGTGATGAACTCGGCAGTCACTCCCAGTGTAGTTGGGTTTACAGACAGTCAAGAAATAGGGTGCCAAGTTTCCAGTCACTACCTGGCCAGCATTTACAAATATGTTGGTAGCAAAAAGACCAAATGCAAATACTCCTGGGAGAGTGAAAAGGTAAAACAACAAGAAAAGTGGAATTATTATTAAGAACTGAACACACGATAGGCATGGAAGAAAAATAACAGCTTCTTTCCCCCACTAGAAAAAAAAGGGGAAGAAGGAAAATTTGCAATACAACTAGGAAGAAAAAAACTGAAGGTCAGATCCAAACTACGTAAGATGAAGATCTGCAATCAAATCTCTTTGAGATTTAAAAATAAGGATATATGTAATTAAACCAAGTGCGGAGGCTGCAAATTTAGAAAAAAAAACTATATAGATATGGAGACATTCAGATGTACTTGAGCCCTTCAAAGTTGCTAATGTTATTTTATGCTAGTATCAGACACGTTCAAGGTATGGCTTTTGTTTAAGTTAAGTACACCAACTGCCCAGCACATATAAAAAATGAGAACCCAACTTTCCTTAATGTTCAGAACATAATATGGGAATGTATGTAGAGGAAAATGAAGAGAGAAATGAAGCGAGTCTTCTTCAAGTAATCAATTCAGAATTGTACTAATGAGGGCAGGGAAATGGTTAGGATCTAATGAAAATACAGAACATTAGAATAACCGAATATGCGATGATTAAATGAAGCATGGATAAGCGTTTTGGGATGGAAAGTTTATACAATCTCCATTTCTCTATTGGAAAATCAGAAAACACTTTTGTTATTTTGTCAGTGAAAACCTTTTGTCATTATTAGTAACAATCCCAGTTTAACAGGTACCCTTTGCCACAATTAAGAGATTGCAAAAATATCCCATCTAGTCAAGGAATACTAGATAGATAGATAGATAGATAGATAGATAGATAGATAGATAGATAGATAGATAGATAGATAGATAGATAGATATAGAAGTTAAGTCAAGTCAAGGTCAGGTCAGGTCTCAAATTTCCATTTCATTCTACCATCTACAACGTAGTATTTCTTGATAGTTTTTCATTCATGTTCCCTGCTTAGTTTCCTTTGCCACAATTAAGAGATTGCAAAAATATCCCATCTAGTCAAGGAATACTAGATAGATAGATAGATAGATAGATAGATAGATAGATAGATAGATAGATAGATAGATAGATAGATAGATAGATATAGAAGTTAAGTCAAGTCAAGGTCAGGTCAGGTCTCAAATTTCCATTTCATTCTACCATCTACAACGTAGTATTTCTTGATAGTTTTTCATTCATGTTCCCTGCTTAGTTTCCAAGCCCCAATAAGCTGGTTCATGTACAGCCACTTGCTATATCCATAGTTACATTTTTTTTAAACAAATTTTATTGGTTTTTTAATTTTTACATCAGAGTGTTCAGGAAAACACCGTGGTGAAGGGGAAGTTAGTCATCTAAAAACAAAGTCATACATATATAACTGGAGTTAATGCATTAAAAATTTCCCTCTCTACTTCCCTCTCATGATATAAGGAATATAGTTTAATCTATTTCTTCATAAAATTCAGTCAGTCCAAACGATCATCATCCTGATTTAAACTTTACTGATTTCGGTTAACGTATTCCAATTCATCTTAAATAAATATATTAATAAAATTTCTATAACATACATACTATTCCATCAATGACATTCTAATATTTTCATATATATTCCATTTCTTAATTTAATAAATCATTGGTTAATATCCTTTCTTCTCTTATCAGAAATCTCTCTAGTTCTTCTTCTATTACAAAATAGTTTTCTATATAAACAGAATAAAAAATAAAGAAACATTTCAGCCCGTTGAATAATATTTAAACCTCAACCAAAGTAATTATCATGTCTAAGACAAACATATAAAATCATGGCATCCGGCCTTCTCAATTCCTGGCAAACAGATGGGGAAGAAATGGAGGTAGCGACAGATTTTATTTTCCTGGGCTCCAAGATCACCTCAGATGGGGACTGCAGCCAAGAAATTAAAAGACGCTTGCTCCTGGGGAGGAAAGCTATGGCAAATCTAGACAGCATACTAAAAAGCAGAGACATCACCCTGCCAACAAAAGTGCGTATAGTCCAGGCCATGGTTTTCCCAGTTGCAATGTATGGCTGTGAAAGATGGACCATAAGAAAGGCTGAGCGCAAAAGAATTGAGGCCTTTGAACTATGGTGCTGGAGAAGACTCCTGCGAGTCCCTTGGACTGCAAGGCGTTCAAACCGGTCAGTCCTAGAAGAGATCAACCCCGACTGCTCTTTAGAAGGCCAGATCCTGAAGTTGAAACTCAAATACTTTGGCCACCTAATGAGAAGGAAGGACTCACTGGAGAAGGACCTAATGCTGGGAAAGATTGAGGGCAATAGAAGAAGGGGACGACAGAGAATGAGGTGGCTGGATGGAGTCACTGAAGCAGTAGGTGTGAACTTAAATGGACTCCAGAAGATGGTAGAGGACAGGAAGATCTGGAGGAACGTTGTCCATGGGGTCGCGATGGGTCGGACACAACTTCACAATTAACAACAACAAAGATGGGTCGGACACAACTTCACAATTAACAACAACATATCATTACACAAGTTATCATCTTACTAATTTCACATAATCAGTTAATTGTCAAATCAGTCCAAATCTCTAAAGCCTTTTTGACCCAATAAGTAAGAATTTAAGTCATATTTTTAAATCTAACTCCGGCTTTTTTTCTGTGCCAAGCTGGTGTCCATGATGCCATATCTATGTCATCAAATCTCCATATTTGAGTAGTGATATTTATCAATGTAATTCTGGTCAAATTTCTCCTCCCCATCTTCCAATATCATATTTAAAAGTAGGAGTGTTTCAGTTGAAGACATTCTTTGATCTTCAGAGTTCTCCATAGTTTGTATATAAACTTCCTCTTCTGTAGTAATTAGTTGACTTGTAGAGTGATCAATTAAAGTCTCAGTCTGGGATTTTGGGTCCAAGGTTTTTCTAAGATTCAATTGGTCAATAGGTTCTTTTTCCATCACATTAAATTATGTACACTGTTGCATATTGGCTTCTTCTTGGCCTATAGGTTGATCTTTTAAAATTTGAGGCTCAGCTTGTGGTTCTGCAAGATGATCTTTAATTTTTCTCCATGATTTCACATACTCTGTAGCTTCCAGTATTTTTTTCCAGTATAAGCTCATAGTCAAGCTGTGGGTAAGGTTCTTCCATTTCCATAGTAAAATCGTCTTTTAGTCTTTTAGTAAAAGCTATATTTATTAAAAGTCAATAAACTTCCGCCTTCACAATTTCTAAATCACAAAGTCAACCCACAGCTGTTTCCAAGCCTTTGTCTTCTTGTTATAATTGCAGTAACACTTTTCACCACAAGATGTCCTAAGTGAGCCTAGAAACTTTTTTCTTTCCCCAAGTTAAAAGCGTTTATCTCATTTTGAGAGCAAGGAAGAAAGAGGCAGGAAGAAGCAAGTATCTCCGATATAGTAAGTAAAATAATGTTCTATATTACAGGTTTTTCCAGGGGTCCCAACTATCCCAAAGATTAAAAGTTCAATAAATGCTGTTTTGTAGTTTTATTCAAAGTATTTTTCCCCAAAATAGTTGAACATCGCTTTCTTAGGATAGGGAAGTCATCCAAAGGCTTTTTGCAGAAAAAATAGTTGCGGGTAAGGGGGGGGGGAAGTCTCAACCAGATTTCTACGCGGTGGTTTCTTCATGTTTAGTTGTTCTTTTGAGTTCGGCTGGTGCAGCTAAATGATCGGCCATCTTGCAGGACGATCTTTAATCCATCGGCCCTAAGGAGTTAGCTGGAGCCGAGGGAGAGGCTGCCGCCCTCCCACCGTCACCAGCAAGCCTCCTCCTCGGTGGTCGCCCCTCCAGGGCGACTTTCAACCCCCTTTGGGGTCTACCAGCAAAGGAAAATTGGCCGGTGAAAAGACAAATCTTTTCACTCGACCACAGTTGCCGCAAAACCGAAAGTCCATCCATAGTTACATTTGGTCTGTGATCCTCCAAGGGCTGACTATGGCCACCCTTGCTTAATTTTCCATATCAGCTAAATGCTGCCATCCTATGGGGCTTATTCAGCATAAATGTACAGGTACAGAGAGTCCTTAGTTTCAATTATTTGTTTAGCAATAGTTCGAGTTTACCACAATGATGAAAAAATAACTTTGCAACCAATGGTCACATTTACAACCTTCAGAGTCTCTTTCTCTCTCAGTAACATGTTTGCCATTATACTTCAAGGTAGGCTTACTGGGAATGCTGGTTGTCAATGGGTGAGCCCTCTTACTCCCTGGAGGTGGGAGCTGAGTTTACAACTATTTCCCCTCCCCCCTCCAGCAAACTGGCAGGCAGTTCCTCAGTAAACCAAGGAGGAGGAAGAATGACTTCTGATAGCTTTTCACAAACAAAGTCAATGGGGAAGCCAGCAGGAAGTCAGAAATCACTCCCACTCCCACTGCTACATCCAATCACCTGGTGGCAAGACCTGCAGGTGAGCAGTGATTCGCTGCCTTGTAATCAAGGCTGAAATCTGAAATCTCTTTAACAGCAGTGAGTGGCAAGGAAAGAATAAATGATGACTTGGATGCCTGCTGGTGAGATAGGGCTGGATGGGGGATGCTGGCAATCAACGGGTGTGCCTTCTTCCCTGGAGGGGGGGGCTCTTGGGGACATACGGGAGGGAAGAAGAGTGCAGTTTTCCTCATGGTCTGTGGCTCCCTTTGTTTCTCTCTCCCCCAGCAAAATAAGACAGTTCCTCAGGTCAGCCAAAGAGAACAAGCAGTAACTTTTGATAATTCCTATCAGCTTCGCTTCCTAGAAGCAATGTCACAGGACAAGCCCTTAGCTCTCATTCTCACGCTTTTTTTGCCAATCCATGGTCATTCTGCTTCTCTGTTTAGATGAGGAAATATCTCTGAAAATATGACCCAACGGGGCTATGAGTAATTTACTTCCTAACTATAGGTCATGCTAGCTGCTGCTGATAAGAACTGGCATTCAACAATATTTGCAGGCCTAAAGGTTTTCCAGCCCGGTGCTCATTTATTTATTATTCTAATAGTACAGGAATATGTCCATGGTGTTAAGCTGCATTCCTGGAGATTACCTTGATTATTTGGCAACAAAATGGAAGTTGTTTCTTTTGATTTCTTCTCATAGCCCTTATGGTTCCCCATCCAACTTCTAAGCAGGTGCAACTACGCCTAACAATTCATGATCACCTAGCTGGGTTTCTTCAAATTTTGTTTTGTATTCTTATATTGATAATAATGGATACACCTTATATGAGAAATAACCACTCTTCTTTCATCACATCAGATGCTTTATTTTTAATTCACCATTATCGGGAGGTTCTGCCTATCAATATGATCCACATAAAGTGTTTTCTATCTAAGGAACTACATATTTCAGAAGCTTATATACAGATGAAAACCATCTAAACCAGGGGTCCCCAACCCCCGATCCGTGAACCAGCACCGGTCAGCAGCATGCCAGAAAGCAGGCTGCACAAACAAGGAAAGCTCCATACTTGGGATGCAGGCAGTATTCAAAACCACACACCCCTCTGGTCCATGGAAAAACCTTTCTCCATGGCACCGGTCCCTGGTGCCCAAAAGGTTGGGTGGGCGCTGATCTAAACTGAACCAACTTTCACATTTAGCCCAGCCTATCTAATCCTCTAACTACAAGAAATCAAGGCAGATAGAAAAAGAAAATACTTGGGATGTACACTAACTGAAGCTGCTGAAAAGCATATCGGCCAAAATAAATATTTAGCCATATATGCACAGCTGAAGTGCTTTTAGCAGAAATCCTGATTGCCTGATTAGTTTGGACTTCAGAAGCACAGTGAAAACACTTCCTAGATTTTCTAATGGCCTCTTTACCACTTATCAGTGCAATAGAAATTGCTTAAAATGCGTATTTTAAAATCATTAAAAATATCAGGGTTTTTTTTTTATTTCTTACAAGTGATGTCTTCATTTTGATTACTTTATTCAGGAAAGAAGCAAGCTGCAGGAAATCTTAAATTCTATGTTCATTTAAAATGGATACACACAAGGAAGCCACTAATAAGACACTAATTCTTCAATTCAGTTTCTTCCTGCAAGATGGGAATAACACTACAAGGCTGCTAATATGATTTAGATAATGCATGTGAAACACAGAGTAGGTCAAATGTCCTAAGCCCTATTCCTTGGACACAGTTCAGTTGGAAAAGAAAGAAGAAAGAAATTATTTTGTTTTGCTCATAAGAACACAGGGAATAATCATAATGGAGTGACAGGAATCATAGTCCTGTGGAAATAGTAAAAGAACTTGATTGCTGCTTAGATCCAAATTTCTCCCAATTTTTTCACAAAATTAAGACTTCAACTAAATCAGAATATATTTTCACTGGAAGAACATGGAAGCTATGTTTCCAGCTCTTATACAGGTAGTCCTCGGCTTATAACAGTTCATTTAGTGACTGTTCAAAGTTACGTCATTGTTTTTTACACTTACAACTGTTGTAGCATCCCCACAGTCAAGTGATCAAAATTCAGACACTTAGCAACTGATTCATATTTATGATGTTGCAGTGTCCCAGGGTTACCTTTTGAAACTTTCTGACAGGAAAAGTTGTAAAATGGGGCAAAACAAATTTCTCATTTAGCAACATAAATTTTGAGCTCAATTGTGGTCATAAGTCGAGGAGCACCTGTATTTCATCTCTTCATATAATTTCCAGAAGAAAACCACTATTTTATTTTTGTAATCTGTTTTTAGAGGGTGCCTCTAGTTGGAAATTCTACTTCATAAGCCACTGAAAATCTTGACTGCTATAGGAAACTAATGGAAAATAAAAGTGATGGTTGCCAGCCAAAAGTCATCAGAATGGCAGGTTAGTACTTGGCCTTCCATAATGAATTTTATTTCTTATTTCTGAAAGGAAAAAGAAGAAAATAGTTTTGCCCTTCTTTTGTCACAGGCGTCTCCCCTTTGAGAGAATCTGTCTCTGGATATCAATCAAACTGTACAAGGTCTTCTATATCACTAAGCTTTATGAAATGTGATTTGTTAGGTGTGAAATATTGTGCCAGAAAAATGCCCAAAAAGGCCGTGTCTAAAAATTGGAGCTAGCAAATTCTTTCTCACACACATCTTCCTCCCACCCACCTCCCTGGGGATCCTTACATGGGAGATTTGTGCATAGAAACATATGAAATTGTTTTTCTTATTTTATTCTACAAATGTGTTAATTATGCTTACCTATAAATCGAATGATTCTCCGAAGTAGTGGATTCAGGTAACAGCATTCTCCTGTCAAAATGGTTTTCTCTTGGATAGTTAAGCTTTCTCTAGTGGACTTGATGAAATACATAGATATCTCTCCAATAAAAATCTGTAAAAGGGAAGGGAAAGGGGGAATGCTGAGAATCACAAAGACAAATGAATTGGTCACTGCTGAACTTCTCTTGATAACCGGAAACCACTCTCTGGAAAGGGATGTTAATTCATCCCACCCCATTCCTTAGCCTAACTTGGCTATGACAGCAGAGAACAGAGCACCAATAGGGGACAATTAGTGGGAGTAGTAGAGAGGTCAGATAAATTGAATTTTCACCAATTCTGGATGATCATCTATGGATGAAGAGATTAATTAACCATTTACTACATTTCACTGGGTTTACATCTGAAGTAACAGACTTGAGTCCTTAATTTTCCAAAGATTATCTTCTATATATTACTAAAACTCTGAATCTTGTAACTTTTAATTGGGTGGAATAGCTTTGAATCAAGTTACCACAAATGGGCTAACATATGGAATACATCCCAAAACCGGGACCCATGACTCCCTCGGAATTGAAATTTGGCAAAACGTATAAAACACTTTATGACATAAACATTATCATAAAGCATTTTATGACATGATACAAAATGTCATAAAACACTTCCTGAGCTGGTGTTTGACAGTTCAACATGGGCTACTTTCAAGGCTGATCCATCTCTGAATGTATCCTGACTTTTCCAGTGAAGGCAATACAATAGAAGCTGTGCCATTGTTGAAAGCACTGAGGAATCTGGTAAGAAAATATCTCTGAAATGAGATATTTAGTTAAATGTCTAAAAACTTAAATTTAAAAATAAGTAAAAATTGCAACCAAAACAAATGAGACTTTTTCAATTCCTCACTTGCTAAAGTAAGGGGAGGTATATGCCTGATGATTTTCCATTCATATGAACTAAATTTATTTTATATTTTACTAATCACCCTCAGTTGGGAGTAACACAATTTTATCCTTTAAAAGATGTATTTATTTTTTGTTATTAGTACAATCAGTATAGGAACAAAACCTAATTACAAATTAATAGAGGAAAACGTTATACTTTATTTTTTTAAAAAAGTAATTAATCCATTTCCTTTTTTTAATTTGTTGCTGCTGAATCTCAGTTGGATGCAGGAAGAACTACAGAATAGAAAAGGGAATATGGAACAGCTATATTAAAAGCAAAAATGGCAATAAATAAGCCTTGTGGAATATAGAGGCTATCAAATTCATTATGCAATAAACATACATTGTGGACAAAAAAATAATCCTCATGGTGCTCTTTTTGGAAGAGTGTATTTCTGTTTTATTGCTACTTCTCCCTCTTGGTACATTTCTGTCAGTAGAGCTTCTTGTATCTCCGCCTCTCCTTATTTTCCCAGTTTTTTTTAAAAAAAACCCTCTGCTTCCTCTTCTCCTATTACTTCCCATTCTCTTCAACATCTTTATTATTATTCATCTGAGTGCTTATCAGTGGAATAATGGTGCAGGCACACAAGACTTGATTTTTTATAAAGATATCTGATTTTTTTTTTCCAACAGGAAGGAAATTAACTTCAACTAGAGTACCTTTAAGGCAGACACAGAAATAAAATTCTCCCATTTGTGCTACCTGCAACTGGAGGCATGAAAAAGACAGAACCCAACCAACTTTTATGTGATTTCCAGACATACAGTGATGTTGCTGGATAGTTTGTTGCTAAAATTTCCAGCCAATAGAATAGAATACTTTATTTGGCCAGGTATGATTAGACACACAAGGAATTTGTCTCTGGTGCAGAAGCTTTCAGTGTTCATGCAAAGCAACAGAGTAATGGTAGTCATAATAATGATACTGCTACTGATAATCATAATGTAATGAGATGTACAACAGGAAGTCTCAAATAAGCCCACTTCCAAATAAACATCTATAGGAATGGTTACATTTAGCTGGATTCCGCCTTTAATGGATTGTCTACTTTGTCTTCTGTGCTGTTTCTTCTAGTAATCACTCCTCCTCCAATCAGGTGCACCATCAGTTCCTAACTGTTGCTTTCTCAGATTCTATTCGCTACTATGTATTTATTTAGATTATATCTTGCCTTTCATTCATGAGAATGACAGCTCTTTCTCCAACGATTTTTGCCCACAACAAATCTGCTACGCTGAAAAAGAACTAGCAAAGTTACCCAGTGAGCTTCCATGCCTAAGGGCAGATTGGTCCCACTTTCTAGTCCAACATTTTAACCACAACACCAAATTTAGCTTTCTTAATTATATACAAAATTTTAATTGGCAAGCAGGACATATCTCCCTCACATGATGCTTTCTTCACCCCTTGAATCTCTGCAATTCAATAAAGTTTGGGCACTTATTTTCAAGAAATGCAACTACTGCTGGTATTGCTAGAGCTATAACAATCTACCACTTTGATTGAAGCAATGACATTAAGATTTTTTTTGTTGATAAGTAAGTTTATCCAGGAGACTAGTGTAGTGTAGCCATTATTAGTATAGTATTGCATCAGGGACACCCAGATTCTAGTCCATCCCCAGCAACAAAAAGCACTGGATATTTTTGAGTCAGTCATTAGCATTGGTCTGTCTCCTAGTCAGAAAAGTAATAGGTGTACATAACCTATTTTAACTGTGCATGCCATATATATATTAATAAGTTCATGATGTCCAGTTGCCCTGGAGTGCAGAGCAGAAGAGAAGCACACTTTGGCTTTCATCTTCAACCATGTGACCATCAATTGCTACTCTATCATTAACGTGGCTTCAACCACTGGATGGAAAATTAGCAGGTAAAGCAATGGTTCCCAACATTTTCTATACCCCACACCCCTAGAATGCTTCTGATATATTCTCGCACCCCTTACAAAAGTTTGAAATTATGCATATACACTACAATGTGGAAAACCCAAGTTTTTGCATCCCCTGGAATATAGCCTCACACCCCTGCTTGGGAACCCCTGAGGTAAAGGAAGCTCATGTTTCTATTGAATCAAAGAACTTCAAATAAATCTTCCAGGTGAAGAAGATTTTTCCATACTACATGGAAATTCCATCATAGCTACACTTTGGTTGCATAAAATATAGTGTGTCACTGAAGGATTCAGCTGATTAATTCCATGCACTGCATTTATGCACGAAAGTGATAAGAAAATTGGACCTCCCACTGTTATTTCCTAACCACAGACTAGTTATATCTCCTGGGGCTGTGTGTTTAGTATCAGTGTTAAAGGATCCTGCATATGTCTCAATACATTTACATAGGATGGGGAATGTTAATTAGCTAAGGTTCTACTGCATATAGAAGAATCTCAGAAAGATACAATAATAAACATTTAATCTTTTTCTATAGCTGACGGGCTGCCTGGCATGAACTGGAATAGAGGTCATATGGCTGGACATTCTTATTGAACATGCCCTGAGTGAGTGTAGGTAGCAAGTAAACACTCCTCAAATATCTTTTCAGATTATTTCCTTTTTCTAGAAGCCTGTACACTTGTATCTGCAAATGCACCTTTAAAAATTCACAATACCTTTTCCCTTCTAGCTTTCAATATTCTTTTGCCATACCTTCAACAGATATCTCCTACCTTTGAACATTTTAACAAGTGTTATCTGAATATTTGACCTGCACATTAGTTCAGCATTTTTAAATTTTTATTTTGAATCATTTCTTTAAAAACAGATGTCATTAAAAAAAACAAAAACCTTTCTGGAAATGTGGGTGGAAGAAAGTATGTTTGTAGCACTCTTGCTATCAGCCAATCATATTGCTCACAGCGGTGCACATCCTGAAAGGATGCTGGATTAAGACTTGTGAATTTGAATAAGAAGCTAAGCTGAGCCTATCCTATATGGACACGTTCATCTAGTTAAATGTGCTTAATATATGTTGCTCATTATTCTTCTGTTGAATCTCTTTTTGCAGTGAACTTAAGGAAAGAAATTGCAAACATGTACAACAAATATTCTGGTGGGAAGGAAAAACAAACCGGGTTGCACAAAAGGAAACTAAACAAACATGTGTCAGAAGCTTATTTGAAGCAGCGTTTTAAATTAAATCAGTGGCTAAATCTATTTGCTTTGTAACACAAAGAAGCTAATGTCTGCCATGAAAAGAAAAGCAATCAGGACATTTTTGGCGTTTATTTCCTAATCAATAGTTTTCTTGGACTTATGACAGCCTTTAATTATTTTCCATGGGAATTATATTGGAAAGAGTTGGGAAACTGACATTGGATTTGCAAAAGGCTTTTTTTGTTTATTCGTTCATAAGCACTACTCAGCTTAAATGCTTTTTGAAGCAGTCAGTTTTGCCTTCAGCATATGAAACCTCGCGCACCTTGCAAGATTCTCATTTTGCTTTTACTAAAAGCATTGTTTATTTATTTACTAAACTCCCTGAGAACTCATGGTGATAAACTCCAGCACCAATCATTTACATCAAAGTGCTGTGGTTGATCTAAATGTGTGAAGCTGTTTACCCAGCGAGAAACATTTAGCTATTGCACTTCAGCTGAGAAATATGTAACATGGTGTTTTGTCTTCCTGTGAAACCACATACAGATAATTAATTAATTAGTGGGATAATTAATACCCAAAGGGATTATGATAATGTGCCAATGTCTGACACAAGCTTATCAGATAAAACGAAACAAAACTAAAGATGCCTTGAAGTTGTGCTGGACTCCTCATGACTATACTGACGTTTATGGAGTTAGATAAAAATCATGAGGGTAGAAAAGGAATAAAGTCTCTTCTCCAGGAAGTCAGCAATCAACAATCCAATAGTCAAAGAATCTTTAAAATATGCATTTACATATATATATTTAATATATTCAATCTACTTACAATTGCTGTTGGGGTTGCAGCCAGGACACAGTAGAGGACAAGAGGGGAAATGAAGCTTTCATCCTCTATTCCTGGATATGGTTTCATCAAATTGCTGTCTTGACAGAAGAAGCCTTGAATATGTACCTGGAAAGTGTCCGTGCACTCAAAGTAGTAGGCAAGCAAGACCGTCCCAGCCATAATGACAAGCTGAAAATACAGCATGGTGATAACGAGACATTAGCAGCTGCTCAGCACTTACGCCTCTGACAATTGCCCCTCTCCATTCTCACTGCCACCATTCCAGCAGCAAATGCCCACATCGGTGCAGGAATGCGCTGGGATGAATGTCTGCCCTCTGGAGCACTTCTTACATAAATGGCAAAGTAACTCCCCCTTCTACTCCCAGGGAAGTTTGGGGGCTACAAAGCACCTCACAAAAAGAAACAGGAGGTACCGCCCTGACTTATTCCAAAGCGTGTAGTTGTTACCAGCAGTGTGGATCAATGCAAATGAAATGGGGCAGCCCTGAACAGGGCATACATCCTATCAGTTCAGGAATCTGGGCTGGAATAAACACTCCCCAGCCCACAAGGGCGAGGAAAGTAACATACAGATGGAAAAGAAACCTTAGGAAGGAAAAAAAAATCTAGTGGGATTTACTCTGGAGGGTGCATAGTAACGTAGCCAAGGAGTTTCAGAAAGAAGGGAAGCAAAACAGTGACACTGACAATCCTCTGCTGTTCTCTCTCCACCTACTTCCTATTTTTAGCTCTCTAGCTTCCATCTGAATATGCCGTATTTTAGGGTTTTAATTCTTTTTGGGAGCCGCATCTTACTCCTGTACTCAGTATTCCATATCTTTATCGTTTTATTTATTTATTTTTAAATTTATTTGCCACCCGTCTCGATTGAAACAGGCCTAAGAAGAACATTTGAAATATTCCAGCTAATTTGGTTTGGAAATTAGTCCAGCTCCTCCCCCCCCCCACAGCTACCATAAAAAGCACTATGCCTTATTTCCAGATTTGTTTGTTTGTTTGATTGTTTAATATATTTGATTTATGTCCTCCCTTTCCATCCAAGTAGGATGACCAAATTAGCAAGGTAATAAATTAAAAGCAACACAAATTATTAACATGCATATATAATTAGTTTTAAAAAAATCCTTTAAACAGTTCAGAGTATCAGGCTGAAAGTGCTCAATTTAATCCCAACTTGGAACCCCAGAAATTCTTTTCTCCCCATGCAGTCTGTAAAAACCTTCTGGCAGGCAATAATAATAATTACAAGGCTCACTCAAAGTCCATCTCATTCAGAAAAAAGCAAATTACAAAAAAGTAAATAAAATAAATTTTGAAAATGGAAGAAAGGCAGTAACGGGAAGAGAGGAATTGATCAGAAATGCTAATAAAGAGGCTCAGGATGAACTTAATGGAGGCGCAACTGGCCCAGCACTATTGCTGAGGTCTATTATTGTCTTCCTGAAATGAGGAAAAGTTCATGTCTTTCAAAAGCTAAACCCAGCTTTCTTGAAGAGGTGTGAAGTCATACTCAGTGGGAAAATTTACAGTAAATATCCTGACATCTGTTTGGCTACAACTCTGCCAAGCAGAATCCCTACAGGAAATCCCTAACTTGCTTTACTGGCAAAGTTCTCCTTTGGGACCTCAGAAAAAAACAAAAAGAGAGGGGCTTTCTTTGGCATGACATACTACTCAGTGTAGAAGGTGTAGTTGAGAAGGAGAAGCCAAAACCCTGAAGAAAAACGACAATGCAAAAGGATAGCATGTTTGTATCGCCGAAGATATGCTTATGCTTTCAAAAACAAGGAGGAAGGAGGAATATTAGATATGTTCGCTGCTTTGAGTTGTTTATAAAAATAATAATAAAGGCAGACTATTAATAAAATAATAAACTAATAAAGCAGATTTTAACAAACTCAGAATAATGGTAAGTAGGATCACGCCGCAGAGAAAGTTAATGCGAAAAAGGAGTTTAATACGAGTGGGTTTCCTGAACAAGGGTATCAAAAGCCAATTTTAAGAAGGATAAAAAAATGGAGGACAACTAAAGAAACTAAATACAGGAACACAAAAGTTTTAGCAAAGGTCTAAAAACAAGAAAGAAATGGGAAGAGGGCCACTTCACAAACAGGTAGCCCAGATATGTAGAGCTAGTGTCAGGAAACCAAAAATTCAAAAAAATGCTAAGAATAACAAAAAGGGTGTATTTAGATATGTTCAAAATAAAAGAGAAAAAATAATTAGTATACCAGCTTCTCTGTGAATGAAGGAATGTATCTCAAATCTGTAGATGATTAAAAGTTGGTTGAGATTAATATCCTAGTAAGTTGTTGAAAATTCAAAACAATTTTGATAGACTGAAAAATACACTGAAGGCAATATGATGAAAGGTAACAGAGACAAGTGCAAAGTTCTTCACTTAATAGCGCTTACATTTATATACCCCTTCGCAGTGCTTTACAGCCCTCTCTAAGTGATTTATGGAATCAGCATATTACCCCAAAGAATCTGGGTCCTCATTTTACCGACTTTGGAAGGATGGAAGGCTGAGTCAATCTTAAGCTGGTCAGGATCGAACTGCTGGCAGCAGAATTAGCCTACAATATTGCATTCTAACCACTGCACTATCAGGGCTCTCAAGAAACAACAATCAGATACATTGGCATTAGAAGGGGGGATGGCTTCATAATAGCATGATAAAGCTACTTATGTTTCTTTTTTAAAAAAACATACCCTTGGAATAGAAGTTGATGGCAAGCTGAGGATAAGAGTAGTGTGATATGGCTGTAAAAAGCTAAATGCCACTTTAACCTACATCAATGTTGACTTTCAAATTACTGTTCATAATCAACATGCTAACAAAGGTGTGTGACAACATCCGTTATTTTATGTGTGCAGGCAAAAGTGTGTATCCTGAGTTTTTCATTAATATGAAATGGAGCAAAGCATTTGATCAAATAAAACTAATTTCTAGCAATCTCTGCCCTTGCATCCTTCAGCTTACACAGATGTCTCAAAGGTTTGCAACAGGACGGAATGGATGGGAACTCCAACCATCCATTCAATATGAAATAATGAATAGTGCCCAATTGGTTGTTTACAGGTAGTCCCTGACTTACAACCATTCATTTAGTGACTGTGTGGAAGTTACAATGGCACTGAAAAAGTGACTTATGACCATTTTTCACACTTATGACCGTTGCAGCATCCCCTTGGTCATGTGATGCTTCACAACTGGCATGCATTTATGACAACTGCAGTGTCTCAGGGACATGTGATCACCTTTGGCAACCTTCTGACAATGGGGAAGCCAGATTTACTTAACAACCGTGTCATTAACTGCAGTGATTCACTTAACAACTGTGGCAAGAAAGGTCATAAACTGGGACAAATACACTGAACAATTATCTTGCTTAGCAATGGAAATTTTTGGCTCATAAGTCAAGGACTACCTGTAATTCACTTCAGGAGGCAACCTAAAATCAGAGGTTTTACTTTCCTTTTACTATGTATTCCTTTCCTATCATATTTTAAACTGCTATATGCCATGAAAAATAGAAGCAGACAATGTATTTCTTTGCTCCTTCACAATGCGATTGTTATGCATTGAGAACATCTACCTTAAATGAAAACGATACAAATTTCAACCTCCTGTGTACTATAAAGGCTGTGTATCACACAGAAGCAAAGCAAAGCAAAAACAAAAACACAAGATAGAACAGCAGTTCCCAGGGATACAGTAAAATAGAAATGATGAAAAGAACTACACTGCCTCCTTGTGAAAAAAAAAAAGGCAACCTTGAAAAACATTTTTTTCACTTGAATGCGTACTGCAACCTCACTTTCCTCTCCTTTCCCTGCTAGGCCAAGTTGGGAGCAGCGTCAAAGGAGACAGATGGCTGTTTGGTCTAACCATCTGCAAGAATATGTAGTTTAGCTAGAGAATGCAGTATTACAACTAGAAAGAGAGAGAGGCATTCTCCTGATTCTTAGAAAAGAAAAACTGAAGGCAACTGTGTGAAGACAAGATCTAGGTTCAGGCAACCTTTGTTGAACAACACAATAAGCCCAAATGTGGTGTAGCATGTTGTGTGAGCTCAGTCATCAGGAGGAGTAGTAGTTGTTGCCCCTAAATATTTAGATGCTGCATGGGAGAAGATTCCCCATTGTTGGTTCTCCAGAAAACCCATTCTAGGTCCCACACCAAATATCAGCTCAAAGCCTATACAAAGGATTATGAAAAGACAAAAACAGCCCTGCCATAAATGAAAGGATGGCCAGCTGTCATATGAAAGTGATAAGCCAGTCAAATTGAGCTGAATTTTCATAACCATCAAGGATCAGAGATGAATTCAGAAGAATCAGAGAGAGCACAGTCTCATCCAGCACAATGGAATCATTATTTCCTTGTATGTTTATCAAGTTTTCAAAAAGCAAATTTCTTGTGTGAATTAAACTCCAATTTATCTAGCTTCCTTCAATTTAACATAGACATCAGGCTTTGATTTAGAACTTCTTTCAATTTTGTTGAAAAACCAAAACAGAAATACAACATTAGTACATTATCTGGAAAGCATATATCAAGCTCCTGTGAACAAGATGTTCATCAAATGACATACTCATATGAGAAATCAATTTGCATTTGGACAAATTTCACTTACATATCTTTTCATGAAACTGAGTAGGTAGGTAGGGAGTCTGGATGAGGCAGGGCTTACATAGTTCGTTTTCCCATTTTAATTCTCCATGCATGTAGACTGATCACACCAGGCTTTAGTTGCAACTCTTTTAGACTTTCTACCTGTTTCACTATATTGCGCAAATAAGCTTGATGAAAAAATACAGGTAATTCTTGACTTAGGATCACAATTGGGTCTGGGATTTCATTTGCTAGCAATGTGAGTCATTAAACAAGTCATCATGTGTGATGGTTGTAACTCTGAGGAGGAGCCATAAATAACTTTTTCCGAGACTGTCATGATTTTAAACTATGGTCATAAGACTCGGACTACCCATAGAAGCTGAACTGAACTAGCCGATCAGGATCTGATTATTTGAATTTTATAGACCTGAACTGAAAAGAAGGACTTCTGCTATAGCTGAACTTAGGTCAAAAGTATATGGGTTTTCTTCTGTGGGACTATCTATTTTGTTATCCCCAGACAAACTTGTGTATAAACATCACAGTAAACTAAAATAAAAGTAGTTTTATCTCTCTGCCAAACAGATAATCACTATCTAGTTCCAACTATGACAATAAACAATAGCTATGTGGTGAGAGCAAGCTAATTCTGCCCATGGCCTGGAGTTCGACCTGACCGGCTCAAGGTTGACTCAGCCTTCCATCCTTCTGAGGTCAGTAAAATGAGGACCCAGATTGTTGGGGACAATATGCTGACTCTGTAAACCACTTAGAGAGGGCTGTAAAGCACTGTGAAGCGGTATATAAGTCTTATTGCTATTGCTATGTAGTTTTCCTAGGCTAATTTGAGTTTTACAAAACAATTTGGAAGAATATTTCATCTGAGAAAAAATACTTGTGTGCAGAAATTCAAATCGGGTCCAGTCTGTGGCAGAGGTGGGATTTGGTTCCAGCAAGATTTTCCTAAAATATGCTGGGGAGTAGAAACAAGCAAACAACAATTGGTTCTGCAGAATTTAGCAGGCACAAAATAAAAAAAAAAAAAAAACACAACCTGATTTTTTTTATCTTAAGAAGTGCTCCAGATTTCCTGTAAAAATTCCCTTAAAATGTATCCTTTAAATCTCCCTGCACAATTCTTTTTCCCTCACTTTAGTTAAAAGAAAAAGAAAGAAAGAAACCCCAGAGTTTAAGTGCTGAATATTAGCTAATCCTTGAGCTCCACTGATCCGTGTTTCTATTTAAACTCGCATGAGCTTCTACAGAACTTCAGAAGATTATGCAGCAGGGGGCATTAACGCTTTGTCAGATTTTTTTTTGCAGACAATGCTGTTTGAAGAATGTCATCTATTCTTCCTCCATCAAAACCATTTAATATCCTAAAGAAGGCTAGACTTTCATTTAATTTTCTCACAGTGGTTAATCTGAGTCTTGTGCATGGCAAATGAGGGATTCCTAGATATGTCCTTTTCTGTTGAAAATGGAAGATTAAAAGTGACATTTGGAAGTAGAAGCAGAGAGAGGCTAATTGTTCAATCCTATGTATGTCAATTTACAACCAGGTTTCAAGGGATTATTTCTTATTTCTAGAGTGTTTACAGAGTTACCATTCAAATCAGTGCATGCTATGAATAAAAAGTTCAAAGCTACTGAGGTTTACCATGCAAGGTGAATACTTTGCCTCTACGCACCCTACTTTTTTGAATAGCAGTGACAACAAACCAGAGATAACTGTAGTACATGATTAGGATTAGGATTTCTCCCCCCTCCTCTTTCTATAATCATATCCTTGGTAGGAACATACCCTCTCATATGCCCAAACTCTAATGTTTAATTAGAAATTGATACGCCCCCTATCATGCTCCCCATGTTGTTGTTGTTGTTAATTGCGAAGTCGTGTCCGACCCATCGCGACCCCATGGAAAATGTTCCTCCAGGTCTTCCTGTCCTCTACCATCTTCTGGAGTCCATTTAAGTTCACACCTACTGCTTCAGTGACTCCATCCAGCCATCTCATTCTCTGTCGTCCCCTTCTTCTATTACCCTCAATCTTTCCCAGCATTAGGCCCTTCTCCAGTGAGTCCTTCCTTCTCACTAGGTGGCCAAAGTATTTGAGTTTCAACTTCAGGATCTGGCCTTCTAAAGAGCAGTCGGGGTTGATCTCTTCTAGGACTGACCGGTTTGAACGCCTTGCAGTCCAAGGGACTCGCAGGAGTCTTCTCCAGCACCATAGTTCAAAGGCCTCAATTCTTTGGCGCTCAGCCTTTCTTATGGTCCAACTTTCACAGCCATACATTGCAACTGGGAAAACCATGGCCTGGACTATACGCACTTTTGTTGGCAGGGTGATATCTCTGCTTTTTAGTATGCTGTCTAGATTTGCCATAGCTTTCCTCCCCAGGAGCAAGCGTCTTTTAATTTCTCGGCTGCAGTCCCCATCTGAGGTGATCTTGGAGCCCAGAAAAATAAAATCTGTCACTACCTCCATTTCTTCCCCATCTATTTGCCAGGAATTGAGAGGGCCAGATGCCATTATTTTGGTTTTCTTAATGTTGAGTTTCAAGCCAACTTTTGCACTCTTGTTCTTCACCCGCATAGTTCCTCTTCACTTTCTGCACACATGCTCCCCATGTCCAACCCATAATCCAGCCCATGGATTACAACCTAAAAATGAAAATGGCAGGTAGGATAATGGATAATTGTTTGCAGTAAACCACAAAACAGTAGTTCTATAGAAAAGAAATTTATATAAGAAAAAAAACCAACAAGAACTCTACTCCCACAGCTACTATCTCAGAGATGACAAGGTACATAGATTGGTGTGGAATCTGCCCTTTGTATGAAATGGCAGAAGTCCAAACAAAAATAAAAATAAATGTACAGTATTAAACAAATCTCCCACACACACTTATTTAAAACATAACGTTACATAACGGCAACTGCTTATGGCTTCTCATGAAGCAACACCTGCTGATTACTTGAAAGCAGAGCTTAGAGTGGCAAGTAAAATAAAACATAAAGTCAGGGACAAAATGCCCTCTGCATCTGTAACCCAAACAAGCCTTCTAAGAAACAAGAGCTCAAGAGCAAACCCATCTTCTGAATACAGGTAGTCCTTGACTCACAACTATAATGGAGCTTGCCCATTACGGCCAGAAGTCGTGACGACTGTTAAGTGAAGCGCCCATGTGATTGGCTCACTTAAGAATCGCCATCCCTGCGCTATCTGATGTAGTCATTAAGCGGAGTATGAGGTGCCCCAGGGGCATGGAGCCGGCCCTGGGAGGCCCAGCATAGGTCCAGCCCTGGACTTCCCAAGGCCTCCCCCACTCCCTGGGACACCCCATGCTCCACTTCAAACCCCTTTGGAATTTCCGCAGGCCTTGGTCTGCTTCCCACAACACTGGGCCCCACACACTCCTCACCCAGCATCACCATTGCACGCTTACCCGCAAAACTCACGTTAGCTAAGGGACAACTTCTAAGTTGAGGAGTACCTGTATGTTGTGTTTTATATTACATGTGATATTCTTGAAGACTAAGGTTGAGACTGGCTCAATAAACCTTATTCTATTATTTATTATGTGATTACATCATATTTCTAGGAAAACCACCAGAGAATGCTATCTAAGGATGTTATCAGAGTTCTACTTTTAAGGCATTTATACTTGTTATGGGACAAAGATCAATTTGACTTATAATTTAAATATGCACATGGATTATCTAAAATTCCCTGCAAGGGTCTGCAAGTATGTTTTTCATTACTGATGCCAACCAAATATTTTCCTAAGTTTTAAAAGGTTTTAATGTAGCTTCATAAGAAAAACAAAATGCTCTGTGATAATGTTAGATTTGGTTAGTTATCTCTTCTTTATCTATACATAGATAGGCAGACAGCCAGGTAGATATGCAGAGGAAAACATTGACTCAAATTCAAGCGAATATTAAATTTAAAAATCTAATGTTTATAAGTCTATCCAATAAGCAGCAGCTCAAATATATAGAAAGGCCTTCTGAAAAGTATGGGTAGAGAAATGTTGACTTGGTTCATATTTCTTTTATATACTGATCTAGTACCATTATCATAAAACAATAATCCCAAATTTTGTTATGTAGCTCTACAATAATAAATTGAATCAGTGGTGGGATTCAAATACCTGAACAACCGGTTCTCTGCGTGGATGCAGGCCTGGGCCTCCAAGGTCTAGAATGGACTTCCACAAGTGACATCCACACACTTCCTGCCTGGGCCTCCAAGTCCTAGAATGGACTTCCGGAAGTGACATACACACACTTCCTGTGGGCCATTCCAGGCCTGGGAAGCCTCCTCCAGGCCTAGAACGGATTTCCAGAAGCAATGTGGGTTCAGCCAGTTCTCCAAACTCAACAACATTTAGCTACCGGCTCTCCCGAACCTGTGCATACCGGCTGAATCCCACCACTGAACTGAATTAAAGAATGAGTTCCCATGTCTTGATTACTGCATGCATTTTTAATGAGAGCCTAAAATGTGCTTATACTTCTACCATTGCATGGATTTGTTTAAGATGTAAATAATAGTTTGTCAACTATCAAGGTGGGCTAATGCAACATATTAAGCTAAACCAAAGAAGCTGCATGAAGGCTTAGGACATTGTATGAAGAATTATGTATGAAAAAGTCTCTATTGTTAGGAAAGGTAGAAGGAAAAAAGAAGAAGATAAACAGCAAGATGGATGGGGTGCACCATTAGAAAAATTGAAAGACCTGGTTAAAGACAGATCATCATGGAGAAAAACTATGTGGTAGCGTTGACACTGACTTGATGGCAGATAATGAGCCATTCATTTATGCATGAAGACCAATGCGTGCAGCGTATATAATTTTTCTGGATTGTTCATTTATCTGTTGGATAATGCAGCTGAAATCCTGAAGGTGGAGATAAATGTTTGTGAGAGGAAAGAAGGCAAAAAGAACATGCAGATTCTTAATCTCTTGAGTAGCAGATTTAACAATCATACTTGGAATGTCAACCATATGATGGAATGCTTGTGAAGACAGTACCTGGTAGCTTGCTGTTACACATTTGCTGCAACAAGGTTATTTTTCTAGTTTCTATTTTTCTAATAAAATACAGGAAACCTATCAGCAGGGGGCATTCTATCCAAATTCAACAGTGAACCAGAAATTGTCTGCAACAAGCAGCAAAGCTGTTTGGGTTTTTTTAAAAAAATGTTTGCCTTGATAAATTTGAATTGCTTTAAAATGAAAATATGAGCTGAGGATGCACCATCTACTCTAGATTAAAATTAAACTAATAATGGGTTCATTCCTATTTATCACTTTGTGGTCCAGGCTGTATGTACAGAACATTCTCATTATTACTGTCATGTTTCTCTCCCATCAAAATTGGTTTCACACTTTAAACTAAATGAGATTGTTTTAAATATTTAAATATGTCAACAATTATTAGCAGTTTTTTTTTACAACACAATCCAATTCCAAATAAATCACATTATGGCTTAATGCAATGTTGAAAATTAAAATTTGGTGAGAATTGTATGAATTTTCTATTAGCGATTCCCATCTTCTGAATTTGAAGTGCAGTTCCTGAGACTTTCTAGAAAGAGCATTGAATCAGTTGAAGTCTGCATATACTTCAACAGTTAATTTTTTCACGAATAATTTCTATTTTTTGATAATGCCCGTTTTATTCCAGTGGCTTACTACAGGCATGGCGACATTGCTTGCTCTCAAAGTGTACACATACATAACACACATTTCAACATACTATATATAACATATGTATATGTGAGCCATCTCTTGATAAACACTATAAGACTTTCCCTACACCCCCCCCCCGCCCCACTTTTCCTTGCTTATGAAACTGCAACACGTTGTTCACAAGATATTGCGTTATATTTCAAAAAATTCCCAACTGTACTGACAGATGGATCAGAAAAGGATCATTTTGGGCATATATTCTATGTAATTCATTCTTTCTAGCCTTACCTCTTGTCTCTCCTTTATGCCTCTCACTAGTTCTTCTGAGCATCTGTGTATTTCTTTGAAAAAACACTATGGATCTGGAATGACATACTAATGCAATTCCTCACTCACCTCTTCTTTCCTTCCGAGTTTCCCCGTCTCTTCAGTTTTATTAGTTCCCTTCTATCTTTCCTTCATTTTCCTACTGCCTCCAATATGGCCCCATGTGTTTCCCCTTTCTCTTATCCTTCTCTGTACCATCACTATTAGATTTCTTCTGAACCTCCTTTTTGCATTTTTCTCTTATTGGCAGCAATCACTAGTAGAAATACTGCTAATACTAAATTTTTTTAATTGGCCTTGTCTTCTGAGTTAGAGGAAGCATAATCTCTGTTATGAACAGGTTTCTCTTCCCTTCTCAGGCCCAGCAAGATGTCTTCCCACTCCGCAATAAATAACATAAAGTAATTAAAGAAAATTAAAAGCAGTCATTTTTGAAAATTAATTACCTGATAGTGCCTATAACAACCATCAATAAGAAGCAAACTAGACAACATGGCAATTTCGTATTGATCTAGTTTTATTCCCAAGTTTATTTTAATTACAAACATATGGTTGGCTTCTTCCAGATTGGGACAACCGTGCATCGGTTGTGAGAAACCTAAACTCCCCCACCCTAACCCACCTTTTTTTTTTTAGAAATAGCTAGATAGATAGCTAGATACCTTTGGTGTGTTTTAATGCTCTTCTAGCACTTAGGAGGGGAAAATGGGGGGGGGAGAACTCTATGCAAATATGGAGAACTTTTAAGAATCCAATTAAAGGAGTGAAGCTTAAATTTTATCCCCTTCTGATCAGCATCAACCAATCCTGCCCTTGCAATTACACAAATAAAACTGTAAATAAGTATGAACCATGTTCCGCACCATTTTTTTAATGATGCCTCATTATACCTACCCAATAAATACCTCCCCCAAATGACCGAATAATTTTACAAAATGGTGAGCTAAATAGAAACAGTGAGTGCATAGCAGCAATTTTAAACAGTGTTAATTGAAGGGAAGACGGGAAGAAGAAATAAAAACTGCATGTAGATATGTGAGATACTTGCATATATACTCTTATCAACTAACTAACAAGCACAAGAGAATTATTGTGGAAGAGAAAGAAGGGATGGTAACAATAGTTCCATTCAAAGAGTCTCTGGAATTGAAGCTCTGTAGAATATACTTTGCATCAAAGACGTTAGCTTTTTCTTCCAAGATGAATTATTTCATTACAAAACAAAAAGTGCAAAAGAATATAAATCCTATTGTTGGAAATGCAAAAATAAAGAAGGAACATTTCACCATATGTGGTGGCAATGCCCCAAAGCAAAGATATATTGGGAGCAGATAAGAAGATGGATACAGGAAATAACTACAAATTGAACTTAAACCCGAAATATTTCTATTAGGCATAATTAATCCAAAAATGGGAAAACAATTCCAATACATTATTATACATATAATAACTGCAGCACACATGGCATATGCGCAATGTTGGAAAAGAGAAAACATACCAACAAATGCAATGATTGTACGCAAGATATTAGATTGTGCTGAGATGAACAAACTTACCTTAGAAATAAAGCACAAAGACGTCATAGAATTTTATGATATGGAACATGTATTATAACTAGTTAGAATTGAGGAATAAAAAAGTATGAGAAGTAATGTAAATAAATGTAAGAGATATAGGACATAGTATTGTTAAGAAAAAAGAAAAAATGTACTTTGTATATTGTTGTTTGTAAAGAGAAAAAGGAAAAATAAAAATTTAAAAAAATATAAATCCTATAATGATTATAATGAAAGGGATATTTTTAAAATTACTATAGTTGCCCACACACATTTATAGGTCCAGACAATTATAGTCTTAGATGACATGATGACTTGACGAACATATGATACCATTACACAACTAATGATATAATCAGTGTAAGTCACGTAAATTGTTCCATGATCATATAGTCCAGTGGTAGTCAACCTGGTCCCTACCGCCCACTAGTGGGCGTTCCAGCTTTCATGGTGGGCGGTAGGGGTTTTGTCTGATACTGAAACACTTTCCTTTTTTTAAAATTTAATTGACTTTTTTAAAAAAAAATCATAGCATTATTTAAAAACATTTTCATTAGGTTTTCATAAAATTCCCCGTGACAATTTAAATTTCTGAAAATATACTATTTGTATCGCCCGCGCATAAGTTTAGTTCACATTACGTAAGTGAAACTAAATGACGCTATAGTGCAACCGCAAACAAAAGAGCCTCGTTTCAGAATAGCTCGCGCATCTCCCCCCACACCACCCAGCCATAACAAACAAGCAGAGCTGGTAGCCGGCACCCCCCAAACCCAATCCACGATGCGCAAGAGGCATGCGCAGACGACGATATACGGCGCAGGCTCTTTTGTTTGCGGTCGCACTGGTCAGTACACAGTTAGATTTGTAAGAGTGAGCACATGCCTACAGCTTCAAACAAAATATTGTGAGTCCATGTCTCAAAAAAAGAAATACGCTCATGGCTATTTGCCAGAGTATCTGAAGATGGGTTTCATAGAATCTGTTGTAAATAAACAACATCCAGTGTGTTTATTGTGTCATAAAACATTATCCAATGAGGCAATGAAGCCAAGTCAATTGCGAGAACATCTTTCTACAAAGCATCCAAATGATAAGGACAAGCCCATTGAATATTTTCAGGAAATATATAAAAAAAATCAAAATCATTCAACAATTGTTCTATCATTTAAGAAACAACATGCAGTGAAGATGGATTAATTGCTGCTTATCGCATTTCACAATTAATTGCAAAAAGTGGTAAAAGCTATAATATTGGAGAAACTATAATAATACCCTCTATAAAAGAATTTATCTCAACAGTAATGCATCAGGATATACCTGAAATTTTAAAAATGTTGCCCCTAAGTGATAGCACAGTAAAGCAACAAATTGAAGAAATGGCTGTTAATGTTGAAAAAAAACTGATAAGTATTCTCCAAAACTCTTCATTTTCCATGCAATTGGACGAGTCTACCATTGCAGATAATAATGCTTTATTGATGGCATATGTACATTATTTTGATGAAAATAATACATTACAAGAAGATATCCTACTCTCAATAAATCTCATGATACAAGAGGATTATCTATATTTAATACTATGAAATCATTCTTTACAAAAAATAATATTCCTTTGAATAATATTGTTGCATGCACTACTGATGGAGCACCATCAATGGTAGTTTGCTATCGTGGATTTGTTGCTTATTTGAAGGAAGAAGTGCCAAATGTTTTATGTATTCATTGTGTGGTGCACAGACAACATCTTGTAGGAAAACATCTAAGTACAAGTCTCCAGTCATCATTAACTATAATAATTCGAGCTATAAACAAGATCAAATCCAATTCAAAAAAATGATAGAATGTTTGGACAGCTTTGCCAGGACAATAATGAAGATTTTATTACGTTACTTTTGCACACAGAAGTTCAGTGGCTGTCAAAGGGTACATCTTTGGCTCGTTTTTTAGCATTATATGATAGTGTCATACAATTTTTTGAAAGTAATAATGAGACCAATCTGTGTCAACAGTTAAAAACAGTAAAGAATGATGGCTTTTATTTGGCAAATATTTTCAAGAGATTTCATGATGTCAAGTTGCAGCTTCAAGGAGCTAATAAAACTCTTATAGGTTGCCAAAGTATTGTGTCATTATTTATTGACAAACTTGAACTATTTTGTTATAATCTATTGAAGAGAGAATTTCATGTTTCCTCAATTATCATCTATAAAAGATGATGTAACTCCAGAGGATATTGACAGATTCAGTAGCCACCTCAATGAACTTAAATTGGATATGGAAAAACGATTTGAAGATATTTTGAAATTGAAGGTATATGACTGGATGAAAAATCCTTTTACTGCAAATATTGAAAAGGCTGATACAACTTGCCAAGAAGAACTGTTAGAAATTAGATATGATGAAGAAAGTAAACATAAATTCAATATGAAAACCTATGGCAAAGTAAAAAAATGTCTGTCTTATATCCAAATACTTATATTCAGTTTATTGATACCTTTCTCTACCTCATATCTTATGGAATCAGGCTTTAGTGCTGTTAATCATATTATGACCAAAGAAAGAAACTGCCTGAATATTTCTGAAAGAGGAGATCTTCGTTTGTTCCTTACAAAAATTGAGCCAGATATCCAGTATTTAGTTTCGCAGCATCAGCCTCAGGGATCTCATTAATAATTTAATTAATTAAATGTAATTTCATCAGAATTTATGCTTCTATGTATGCAAAGTATAAATAAAAAGATAGATTTAACTACAGTAAGTTGTTTTATAAAGATTTATTCTGCCAAACTTAGTGAAAGTCCAACATAAAGTTTTTGGTAAGTAATTATTATTATATGCTTTAACTTGCTGTAACTCTGCTTTATAAATTTTATAAAGTAAAGTTACTTCCCTACTTTATAAATCACTATTACTATGGAACCAGTGGGCGGTTATAAAATTTTACTACTAACAGAGATACAAAAGTGGGCGGTAGGTATAAAAAGGTTGACTACCCCTGATATAGTCCAAGAAAACCAGTTGTATTCTGGCAAAATTAATAGTACAGATTGAGATTGGTCCTTATGCAGAAGACAACCTTGAATTCATAGAGTAGGTAGCAGGGCCTTGACTGAATATATGTATAGGTAATATTCTATGGGCAATCTTACAGGATACAGGTTATCCAGACCAAAAAACTGCATTCATTAATTTCTCAATGTTTTTCCCTTGCTAGTTTTCTTCCTGGCTCAGTCAAGGAAATGCGAGCTTCTTGTACCCTAAATTATTTAAGACTTTCATTCCATTTTACTCACATTTAACTCTGATATATTATCACTCTTTCACATTTGTTCTAAAATTTGAAGCTACTTGGGACTTTTTTTGAGTAAAAATGAAAAAAAAATGAATATGTGATTCATGGTTTTTATGATTAGGTAGACTAGGATTATAGAAAGAAACTGCTACATATACCCAAAGGCATTTATATCTGAGCAAAAGTCTCAATCTGGCTGTCAACACCCAGCTAGTATAATATTACATTTTCATGTGATGGGGGATCTAGTTTTACAGCAATGTAATTAGCATAATGTTGTACACAGGACGTTCAAATTACCCACAGAAAATGCTCTTAATGTGCTCTTGGATTTTTCCATAATAGCTGATTTGCACAAGTTAATAGGAGCCATTTTTCATAGGAAAGGCATGTAAATATTGAGTTCTGAAAAAGCTATGGGTATCAAACTCGCCATGTCACATGACATGTCGCGATGTATCGTGCCTTTTTTGCATTACCGGAACTGGGGTGGGCATGGCCTACATATAAGGCAACCAGCCCGCGGGCCAGCAGTTTGACACCCATGCACTAAGCTTTATTATGCTTATTCACAGCTTACCAAAAGATGAGATCTCATCAACTGTGCTTCAATAAACTCAGTTTATAGCTTAGTATAAAACTGTGGAGTGGCCAATTGTGATTTAGGCAACAAACCATGGCTTTCAAATTTGTCACCTGCTACTGTCTGTGCCATTTACTTAGTCTTAAAGTACACCTGCTCTGGCCAGCTGAGAAAGTGAAAACAATTTCAGAGTACTTACATCAGAACTGTTTGGCAGGCGGGGAGGATACCATTATATATGACTGTCATTATACTGTATATGACTGATGAGAACTTAAGCCTGTCAGTCTTATTCACACACATGTGAGATCTTTCGTTAAAAAAAACATGCCACTAGATATGCATGGATGTAATTTAAGAAAGAAGATGAATTCTTATGGTGGACATGTGACAAAGCAAAGAAATATTGGAGTAGGATTCACATCTTAATACAGAAGATTCTCAAAGTGAATATAAAGATAAAACCAGAAACATTTCTTCTGGGTTTAATGGAAAAAAGACTTGGGGAAAAAATTGGACCTTTGATGTTATATATGTTGACAGCAGCAAGACTAATTTACGCACAAAAATGGAAGGACACTTTGATTCTTACAATGGATGAATGGTTGCAAAAGATGATGGAAGTCCTGGAATATTCTGGGTATTTCCTAAAGATTTTCGTTTTTACACTAGTTTTCAAGATTCTACTAATAGAAATCTATACTCTCAAGCAGTCCTGAATGGTGCTGTTCTCAACTGCACTGATTGCTGTAAAATCTCATCAAAGGTGTTTCCTCTTGACCCAGAAGACTTTTGACAGAAGGGAAGCAGAGGAACATGCCTTGTAACAAGGAAAATATCGCTTCTGGATGTTAATTACGTCCAAGGCCTCTGAGAATCAATTTTGCCAGGAGGGGAAAAAGAAAAACCAACAAAATAAAAATATTTTGGGATAAAAGGTGTAACACAGGATTCCCTCCCAATTTTCCACAATATGATCAGTTCAAATATATTTTTAAAAGGCAAGATAAAATATTATCAATATTAATGCTAATAATATAGCTAAGCTTGTCTCCAATATTTTGCAATATAGAAACAAACTAGTCCCGCCTCTACTGCAATCTTCACAAGCTAAATGGAATAGCAATCAAATCTTATGTAACAAAGGCAGCAGGATAGGTCCATCCCACATAAAGAGAGAAAGCTGATCGGTGCAGCAGGTCAAGCTATGTTTAACTACAGTGTTTCACTATCACACTGCACTTCCTTATTTCTACTCCCCAACCTCTGCCACCTGAAGTAGCTGTCACACTCCAAAAAATAATGGCATTTTTGATTGATGGGATGCAATAATTGATTTGCATAGTTTAGTTTTGCAAATTTTCATTCAGCACAGTTCAGCTCCTTTTCCTGATACATATTTAGGAGAACACATTTTGAATTTTTAGAACTGTTATTTAGCTTTCATCTAATGTAGCAGAATACCATTGGAGGTTTGACACATTATAAAAATTAACCCTTTTTTATTTATTTTTAAAAGGAGAATTATACTGAGCTAACAGATGGTATTTTACTGTACAAATGGCTCGTATATACACAGCCTCCTCTCCACATTAAGTCTGTTTTCTGCTCTCAAGGCATTTTATCCAATGAAAATGACTATCATTTTACAAGGAATTGTTGGGAGATAATCCCTTTCTCACATGAAGTTGCTTGTCAGAAAGAAATGTCTGGTTTAGTAGATAGTTTGATAGCAATTCAAACACCTATTACAGATTTAGCAATACCCACTTTATGCTATTTATAGAGAATGCCATATAGTAATACTAGTGCTTTATTTTCAAATGTATGTGAAATATGATAAGCATATAGGAATATTCATTTATTAGATTAATATCCCACTTTACCTCCAGGAGCACAAGGTAGCACATGTAAGTGTTTCACTCTGTTCCCCCACAGCAGTAAGCATTAGGAGATGGATATAAATGGGAATTGGGTGTATTTGTTAATGTACAAGGCAAAATATTTTTAAAAACCATAATAAGAAAGTTGATGTCATTTCCATGAAGTTTAGCTCCTACTTCTGTAGGGAATATAATAGGGATAAACACTTTTTTCTATTTGTTTTTACTGAAAACATGCTGATGTATTCAGGAACGTGATCTGATTTTCTAGTTTTTTTTTATTTACTATACTTTAAGAGTTGACTTCACATACCGCAGAAATAAATATTCCCCTACAAACATTGTCTAACAGCAGATCAGATTATTTTTTTTTTTATTGAAAGTTTTATAAATTTTACAAAAAAGGAAAAATAATACAAAACAAGAGGCAACATATACAGAAAAATAAAACTAAACAATACATATATTAAATAAAAAAAAAAACCCCATCCCCCAGCCCTCCCAAAAAAAAAAAAAAAAAAAACCCTCCCTTCCCCCCCCCCTGAGCTTCCCAGAGCAGAATATAGGCTTAAAAAATAAAAATAAAAATTAAATTAAAAACTTTATATTTATATATATAAAAAAATTATCTATAATATATATGAAAATAAAACTTATGAAAAAACTATATAATATTTTTGTATACCCAATCTAAATTGTATAAATTTTATCCATTTATCCCAAACAGCAAAAAACTTCTCTTGCGTTTGTTGCTTTAAGAAAGCCGAAATCTTTGCCATTTCTGCCAGATAAGCTACTTTAAGAAACCATTCCTGCAATGTAGGCAAAGATTCCTTCTTCCAGTATTGTCCTACTAACAGCCTAGCGGCTGTGATCAAGTTTAACATCAATACAACCTCCTTTGTATCACAATCTGTAACAATACCTAACAAAAATAATTGCGGAGTAAATTTTACCCTCCTTCTAAAAATTCTCTGGATATTCCACCATATTTTAATCCAAAATGCTTTTATCTCTCTGCATGACCACCAAATATGATAATAGGAAGCCTCCTTATAACCACATCTCCAACATTTGGGTTGCACGTCAGGATACATATAAGACATTTTTTGTGGATCAAGGTGCCATCTATAAAACATTTTATAAAAATTCTCCCTTAAGTTCTGTGCTTGAGTAAATTTGACATTTCTCACCCAAATAGTTTCCCAGGTGTCCAATGAAACTGGCTCACCAAAATTCTGCGCCCATCTAATCATACAATCTTTAATTAGTTCCGTTTCTGAGTCCAATTCAACTAAAACCCCATAAATTCTCTTAATGTGGGTTTGTCTTTGATCCTTCAGTTGCTTAATAAGATTTTCATCTTCTCTAAGAAAACCCACCTTACAATCCATCTTCCATCTATCTAATAGTTGCCTATATTGGAACCAAGAATAAGTAAAATTTTCTTGTGCTAACTCTTCCCGTGATTTTAATTGCCAGTTTTGTCCATCCCATTTAAGTAACTGTCTATAAGACACCATATCCATTTGAACCCCTCTTTTTATTCCTTCTATCGCATGCCAAGGTATAGCCCATAATGGTACTTTAAAATCACAGATCAGATTATTTTAAAATAATTGTGGGCCACAATGGAATACAATTAGTGCTTGACCTACAACAATAATGGACCCTGTCCATTACAGTCACAAATTGTGATGGCTGTTAAGGGAGATGGCCTCGTTTAAAAAATCCCACTTCCTGCTCTCACTGCAGGTCGTCAAGCGGAGCACAGGGTGCCTCAGGGTGGGGGAGGACCGGGGAGGACCGTCAAACACCTCCATCCTAAAAGGAGGCAAATGAGCAAAGCCAAAAACATTTCAGAAGAGAGGGAGAGAGCCCAGGTAGATTATGGCTCTGCTCTGCATTCCAATTCCAAAGAGGTTTCCAAACAAACCTACATGGCCGTGATAAGGCCTGATGCTCTGAAACACCATAGTGATCCATCCACTGGTTTGTTTTGCAAAAAGTGAATGAAGCTAGGCCTCTGCCCCAATCAGCAAGCAATCAGGAAACTGTAGGCCTCTCCTAGTTCTTGCTAGGCTTTGGGGGAGCCAGCCCCCTGCATGAAAAGGAGGTAGCTCCAGGACAAGCTTCCCAAAACCTTTCCCTTGCTTTATACCAGGGGTCTTCAAACTTGGCCCCTTTATGACTTGTGGACGTCAACTCCCAGAATTCCTCAGCCAGCATGCCTGGCTGAGGAATTCTGGGAGTTACACAAGTCATAAAAGGGCCAAGTTTAAAGACTCCTGCTTTATACCCACCCTCTTTCACAAACCCACATTTTTTTTTTCAACAACAACAACAAAAAAAAACTGGAAGGGACAGACGTACTGTATTGATATTTCTCCCTCCTCCCTTAACTGCTGAAACTAAACTCTCTATCCTCCAATCCCAATCCTCTTTAACAACTTAAATTTGGAGAAGCTTGCAGTCTCCTAATTTCCAGCTGATCACGGCAGAAAGCTCTGGAAGTGGGTGTCATTTCCGCATGAAATTGTCAGCATGCTGAAAGTGGTGGCCGCTTCCAGGAGGCAGCCATGTGGCCTAGGAATGAGTGGCCTTCCCTAACGTGAGATCCAGAAAATATTCAAAAGATAAACATGTGATCGGTGATTGGGGTGAGGACCCAGCAGTGCAAGAAAGGGGAGGGAGAGGTTGGTCATAGGAATAAATGACCACATGGGCGCTGTAGCATCTGTAACTTCAAAACAAGGTCATAAGTAGCTGTTGGGGGAGATCAGTTGTAACTTTAAACAGCTGCTAAGTGATTGGTCATTAAGTGAGGATACCTGTACCAGGGGTAAAGATCACATAGATAGCAATGTCCCTGAGACCTGGGGTAGATAACAGCATGTCTTTTGGAATGGGAAGTGGTGGGCTGCAACAATGGACAGTGGATTATTTTTCAAAAAAAAAAAAAAAAAAAAAGGCCAGCAGGCTACGAAAGGCTGTTGGGCAGGATCCAAGTGGTACAGGCCTGAGAAATAGCCTGCTTCCAAATGATGAACACAGCCAGATTAGAAAGGAAAAGAGCCCTTCTTTGTTTCTCAATCTCTTATGAAAATTTTTAATATTACCAATTGCTATGAAAGCTGTTTGCATATTCCCATCATCACCATTGAGTTCTTCAGCAACTCTCATTTTATCTCCCATTTTAATATCCTGCTGGGTGAAGAAATTAAAGGTAGAATATGGAAAAAAATATGTTCCTATTTCAAAATGTTTAGTTTTCATCTGCTTCAGATATATGTGTGAATATTTTAATCTTTTTTTAATGACCCACTATCAAGGGTTTCTATGTCACTACATGCGGAGGAAAATATTATATTGATATAAGTAAGCTTTCAAAGCAGGCTATTTCAAAGGTTGTTAATCCTTAGAATAAATGGATTTTTAACACGGAGAATAAATGCTCATTTTTCCAGACACAAATTTGAAGATGTCAGCCCTATCTCTGGAGCAGACATAACTAATTGTTGGCGGCTAGAGACATTTAGATCTGATGCTTGCAGAATATACAGAGATCATACAAAGTGGCTGAGATCAGGCTACTTATCTTGGTGTTTTCTGTTGGAATATAAACTGGAAAAATCTAAGTTTGAGTCTACTTTTAACCAGGGTAACTCAGGGTAACTTTTGAATACTCTGGAAGATAGATTAGGAGGTAAAACAGCTTCTGAACTTGATAGCTGCCCTAAGCATACTTATGCTGACGGAATAAAATAAAAACAAAATCCCAAAATTTAAAATAAATTTTAAATCATAAAATAAATTTCCTCTGAGCACAGTCAAGGGATTAAGTTTGTCTAAAGAGGTGCCTGGGATCCTGGTCTGTGAATTTGCTTAATTCATTCGAGACAGCAATTTCCTGAAAATGTATATGAAGGACAAGTGGTGGAAAATGGACAGCTGTTCTTTACCAAAAGTGCTTTTGTGAAGGAAGCGGTACAGGTTTCTAGGGCCAGCTGATTAACAGCTGTACAGTGAAATCATTCCATTTATTTCAGAATCTGCCTGTAAGTGTTAAGAGGATTCAATGTGTGAGTCTCGGTATTATAAGCTTTTCCACAGATTTATATTCATGCTGATGGTCAGATCGCCGAGATGTATTTCCTCTGAATTCCAATACTGACACTGAATCAAAATGAGTTATATCATTACAATAATAAAAACATAATCCTTTATCCAATCTATTTGAAAAATTATTTCATTCTGTTACAACTGAATTCATAAATTAGCTAGAGAGACTCTATTTCCAAAGTTCCATTGTATCTGTTATTAATATGACTTTATTAAGAATGTAGCATAGCAGAGTATAATGCAAGTCAAAGACAAATAAAAAGGAATAATCAGCTCCTTTTGTGGTTAATCAGTCGTATGTTAGAAGGCTCTGATCCTTTATTCATTTTTTTTCTCTCCTAAATTTAAATGACAAAAATGTTCATTTATTTAAACAGACAGCACTACATGAATCCATTTCTGGGACAACAAACCTAAAGACAAAAGATTGTGGATGATATTAGTACTATGAGAATGCCAGACACATTTTTAAAATTAAAAAATGAACTAAAAATAGCATAAAAAACAAAAACAGAAAGGAAAGAAACCAAGTCTTGACATTTTTGGGGAGGCCAGAAAAGTGGGGCTGGTCGCCCTTCTGGGGATAAAGTGTTCCAGTGGGTGGAGACAACAGCAGAGAAGGCTCTCTTCTTGGATCCCACCCGTTGAAATTTTTTTCACCAATTTTTTTTTTAACCAAAAATTATTAATTGTGAATTATTTGAATTTCCGGGATTTCTTTCAGATCTAAGAATTCTATCATTGCTTTAGCAAACTAAATTTATATATTAAAACCTTATGTTAAGACAGACCCAAACTTCAGATGTGGTAGAAGCCCAGATGTAGAATTATAATCCATAAATAGTTTCCAGGCTGACTGAATTCAGCATCAGAAACAAACAAACAAACAAAAACATTTAACATTTTTAACCATCATAATAAGAACAAAACTCAAACTGAGACATAACAAAGCAGTAAAAAAATTTTTTTTTTGCTTTCCTACAAGTTTTCCTGTGTTTATGTTATTTTAAGATCAATGTGATTAGAATGCATTATAGTTTTTAAAAGAAGGCTACAAAGTCTAGGGAGCATTAAATCTTTTCTTTTATCCCCTTAAAACGGGGCTTGGCTATATGGATGGCACCTGATGCTACTCCAATCCTCTTTCCTCAGATTCACATCAAATTTCACAAGACTTAAATCTTATAATCAAAGAAGGGAATGGCAGAAATCTCACAGGATACCTGTAAGATAAACCAGTCTCAGGAGCCCTGGATTCCTGCATATGCAGGCAAAGATTATTAATCATGTAAGTGGTAGTGGCAGTTAAAACAAGGGGCATCTTGAAGTCCAACCTCCCTTACCTTAGAGGATTCAAAGACAGGTACATGTCTGGCACTGGCTTCAAAGCTCAATTATACATTAGTTGAATCCCCCTATGATCTCCAGCTCAAGCTTCCCATATTAACTAGGAATAATTTCTGGCTTACAGCTATAGTAGCAATTGAAAAAAAAAGGTAATGTAAATTTGATTTGAATTCTGTTTGAGAAGGTGGCAATTTCAAGAGTGCATTGATATGGTTCTGGACAGTACAAGAGAAAGAAACCATGTGTGTTCTACCTCTTATAGGTTTTTTTCCTCTATATGAGAATCCATTTATCACTTTTCAATAGCAACAACATAAGCGAAATAGAAATTCTTTTTGGCTTAAAATTAAAGCCATTTATTTTGCAAGTTTTCAAAGAAGCTGACGTGCATTCTTTTGCTTTGTATGTTTTAATTGCAATTGATGAACTAAAAGAACTTCTTAATAAAACCCTGGAGAACTAGTTTGATATTAGTGGTTAAAGCATTAGGTTAGAAACTGGGAGACTGTGAGTTCTAGTCCCAAACATGAATCTATCTGGGTGACTTGACCGAGCAAGAAGGCAATAGCAAAACCGCTTCTGAAATCTTACAAAGAAGATTGCAGAGAATAGTCCAGGCAGTTGTCAGGAGTTGGCATTGAGCCAGTCTCTCTCTCTCTCTCTCTCTCTCTCTCTCTCTCTCTCTCTCTCTCTCTCTCTCTCTCTCTCTCTCTCTCTCTCTCTCTCTCTCTCTCTCTCTCGCACACACACACACACACACACACACACACACACACCACTAACCATAACCTAAATGACAAAATATACAGAGTTAAATTTAAGGCGGAAATCTAGAACAAGATGTGTTTTGGTTTGTTTTAATGTCGGGAATTTAATAATAATAAAAAAGAGAAATGATCAAGGAATTGAACCTTAAGAAAAGTCTCCAAATATTACATAGTTTCCTTTTAATGTCGGGACATACAGTACAGGTAGTCCTCGTTTACTGATAACAATTGGAATTGGCAAGCTAGAATAATTAATCAGTGGAACAACCTGGCTCCAGAAGTTGTGAATGTTCCAACACTGGAAGTTTTTAAGAACAGACTGGACAACCATTTGTCTGAAATGATATAGGGTTTCCTGCCTGAGCAGGGGGGTTGGACTAGAAGACCTCCAAGGTCCCTTTGGACTCTATTATTGTTTTTATTGTGTCTGTTAATAAGTGAGACAGTTGTTAAATGCAACCATGAAGGTGCTGCTACACACTACACTGCGGTTTTGTATTTGATTATAAACAACTACTATCACCAAAGCACATATTTTCTTTCTTGTGCATCTGAATATTTTTCTTACACAAAGGACTTTATTGGCTGGTAAATTTCAGTAAAACTTGCAGCCAATTTATCAAGCTTGTTTTCAATTTTATATTTGTCTTCTATGGTATTAGTTTTTCTGACAAACATTTTGCCACATAGATGGGGCGTTGTCTTACCTGAACGCCTTTTCTCAGCACGGAGATGGAGAATCCACCAATGGGTTTAGAATGTGTTCCTGCCCAATCAGATCAAGTCAGCCAAAGTTGCCATGCCTCTCCTGGGCTAGAGGATCCCAGTCTCGACGCAAGCGAAGCCATGACTGACAGCAAGATGTGTTGGCTCATAAATATAGATCTAGGCCTAATAACCTACTAGGGTGGGAGTAGATTCTCCATCTCCGTGCTGAGAAAAGGCATTCAGGTAAGACAACGCCCCTTCTCCAGCACAGGAAATGGAGAATCCACCAATGGGACATACCAAAGCCTACTGTCCCTGAGGGAGGGAATCAGGCCTGCCCAGTGTGGCACTTTGAGGTAGTACCTGTTGGAGAACTCTCCTGCCAAAGGAGGCCTCCGCCGAGGTGAACCTGTCGATTTTGTAATGTCTAACATTACAAAAGGGTGATGGACCATGTGGCCATTCTGCAAATGTCTTCAATGGACGCTTGAGTATCCCAGGCCGCGGAAGTAGCCACGCTACTGGTGGAATGGGCCGTAATGCGCCCTGGAACCAGCACTGAATCTGCCCGATACGACTCCGCAATACAAGCCCTAATCCACCTGCCAATCATAGAGGAGGATACTTTCCTACCCCTAGAAGGAGGATGACAGGAAACAAAAAGGGCCTCGGTGGTGCAGAAGGCAGCTGTCCGTGAGATATAATAACGGAGTGCTCTGCGGACGTCTAGCAGGTGCCACTGTCATTCCAGAGCATGCGATGGATTAGGACAGAAATCTGGTAACATGATTTCCTGAGTCCTGTGAAATAAAGAATTTACCTTTGGAACAAAGGTTGGATCAAGACAAAGGACCACTCGGTCCCGGTGAAAAATGCACAAATCATCTCTGGTGGAGAGTGCCGCTAATTCGGAAATCTGCCGCATGGAGGTGATAGCCACAAGAATGCTACTTTGTGTGATAAGTATCGCAAATCACATGTTTTGATGGGTTCAAAGGGCGGATTGGTAAGAGCCTGCAAAACCCTCGGTAGTTCCCAGGACGGATATCTATGGACTACAGGGGGCTTGGTATTAGTAGCATCCTTGATGAATGAGCGGATCAAGGGATGGTGACCTAGGGAAGTTACAGATTAACATGTAAGTATGGTGGAAAGAGCAGCGACCTGTCTGCGTAGTGTGTTTGGAGCCAAACCCCTCTCCAGACCCTCCAGAAGGTAGTCTAATATGTGCTTTGAGCACCACGAACAGAAATTCCTCCATGTGGCCTCATAAATACGGTTGGTAGAGGGCTGATGGGAGGCCTGGATTATGGAAATGACTCCTGGTGAGCAGTGCTCCCGGGATAAGACTGAGCGCTCAAGTGCCATACGGCTAATTGGAGCCATTGGGGGTCCAGATGAAGGAGTGTCCCCTGACTGAGTGAGACCCTGTCTGGGGGAATCCTCCATGGTTCCGCTAGGGAGAGGTTCATGAGGTCGGCGAACCACGGTTTCCGAGGCCAGTATGGGGCCACTAGAAGAACCTCCGCTCTCTCCCTGAGGATCTTGTGGATGACTGCCGGAAGAAGAGGGAGAGAAGGAAAGGCGTAGAGCAGACCCTCCGGCCACAGACTCCGAAGAGCGTCCGTGAACTCTGCCCCTGGGGATGGGAAACAGGAGAAGAACCTCGGTACCTGAGTATTTGTCGGGGAGGCGAAGAGGTCTAGGACTGGAAGTCCGAAGCGGTAGATTTCCCTGAAAATCCTTGGGTGCAGGCGCCACTCCGAGTGGTTCACCGTTGCCCTGCTGAGGAGATCCGCCTGTGTGTTTGCCTCTCCTGATATGTGATCGGCCTTGATGGAGGCCAGGTTGGATTCTGCCCAAGAGCCGAGAAGAGCCTCGGATAGGAGAGCATGAGATCGGGTGCCCCCTTGCCGATTCACATGGGCCTTGACAGCAACGTTGTCCGTGAGGACCAGTATGTGATGTTTTGCTACTGAGTTGCGGAAGTGTCAAAGGGCCAGGTGGATGGCTCTGAGTTCCAACCAGTTTATATTGTGCCGAAGGTCAGAACAGGACCAACGGCCTTGGGCCCACTGCGAGTGTAGGTGCACACCCTAACTGAACAGGCTGGCGTCAGTCATCAGTGTGATTCGATCCAGCTCCTTGAAGGAGGACTCCTGGAGCATGGCCGATGAGAGCCATCACCTGAGGGAGCGCGAGACTCGGAGTGGAACTCACACTCTTTGAGTGGATGAGCTGATGTTCAGTCTCTGGAAGGGGAGCAGGAACCACTGAAGGAGCCTGGAGTGGAGCCTGGCCCAAGGCACAATGGCCGAAATCATCTTTCCTAGTAATTGGGAGAGACTTGCTAATGTTACCGTATGGTTCTCGCAGAGTTGGAAGATTAACTGCCGTATGCTGTCCCAGCGTTCTTGGGATAGATAGACTGGCAGTTCACCGTGTCTATGATGGCCCCTAAGTGTAATAGCCTTGTCGTGGGAGACAAGTGGCTCTTGGAGAAGCTTACCGAAAATTCGTGGCTTTGAAGAAGGTTGACCACCCGTTTGAGATCCGCCAGCGCAGCTTGGCCTGATGATGACTGAATCAGAATGTCGTCCAGGTAACACTAGACTCTGGCTGGTGCCATCCGGAGGTGAGCTGCTAGAACCGCTAGGACCTTGGTAAAAATCCTCGATGCCGAGGATAGGCCGAACGGTAATGCCCTGTATTGATAGTGCTGGCCCCTGTAAGCAAATCTTAGAAACCGGCGGTGGCTGAGAGAGATGGGGATGTGAAGACAAGCTTCCGTGAGGTCTACGGACGTCAGGAAGTCTCCTCTCCTTACGCTTCCGAGAATGGACTGGAGCGTTTGCATCTTGAACTTGCGGTATACAAGATGACGGTTTAATCTTTTTAGATCTAGGATTGCTCTCCATCCCCCCGAGGCTTTGGGGACGATGAAGAGGATGGAATAGAATCCCCGACCTCTCTGATCCAATGGTACCGGTTCTAAAACCCTTATGTTTACAAGATGCTGAATGGCCTGTTGCATTAATCTTTTCTTTGTGGGATTTCTTGGCTGGGGACAAGAGACAAAGCGATTCGGAGGGTAGGTGAAGAATTCCAGGGAGAGCCCGTGATGAACCGTGTTCAGCACCCATGCGTCTGTGGTGGTGGCTTCCCACTGGCGGGCAAAGAGGGCAAGTCTGCCGTCTATGGGAGGGACTGCCAGAGAGTCATCTGGAGTGACAGAAAGGGAGGCCGCTCCCACAAAAGGGCCGTTTGCCCTGAAACTGTTGTCTGGGCCTAGAACCCATTCTGTCCGATTGTCCTGTCTGTCCTGTCTGACAGGAAAGGAGCAGGGGGGATAGGGATAATTGGACCTAGCTCCCGTACGAAAGGACTGTCTCCGTGAGTAGGTGTTGGGTCGCTTGTCTGGACGTTTAATGAGGTAATGGAGAACCTTACGTTTATCCTTATTCTCCGTAAGGTAAGGATCTAAAGCTTCCCCAAACAGCTTCCCCCCCCCCCGGTAAGGAGCTGCTGAGAGGCACCATTTAGACTTGGCATCCGCATGCCACTGTTTCAGCCAAAGCATACGGCGTCCGGTGATGTTGGAAGTCATGGCCCTGGATGAAAATCTGGCAGCCTGTAGCGTTGCATTGGAAGTGTATTCCGTTGCCGCCACCATCCTGCTCAGATCCTGGTGAGTGCGGATATCTTCCGCCAAAATCCTGGCCTGAAGCTGTCTAAGCCAGTGGAGGGCAGACCTATTGAAAAAGGATGCTGAGGTAGCTGCCCTAATAGCCCAAGCCATAGCTTGGTGTGTCTTGTGGAAAGTGAGCTCACTTTTGCAGTCCTCCGCCTTGAGGGCATCAGACACGTTGCCAGGAGCGGCAGTGGGAGATACCAGGGGCCCCAAGGCTTCATCCACCGTGGGAACCTCCAGAGCATCTGCCAAGTCCTGGGCAACATTATAAAGTCTTTTTTCACTGCTACTCGGAAGAGGAAGGGTACCCGGGGATACCCACTGTTTCTTGACCACATTTAGAAACATGGGCGGACAGGGGATGTGGTGTTGTGTGGTTACTGGTTCAGTGAAGTTCGGATCCGCCTCCGAGTCCGGAGCGGCTATCGATGTGAATGTGGAGGGTTCAGGTCCAAGATGGGCTGTGGAAGTGGCCTTTCGGAGCAGGGGGACAAAATGAGACAGATTAAAGAGACCAGCAAAGGATGGCATTTCGGGAGGGTTTTCCTCCTCATCTGACATCGGGATCCCCAATTCCGCATCATACTCTCGAGAGGATGAACCCTCGGAGTAAGAGGACTGCGAAGGTGAAGAAGGTACACAAAAAACCTTGGTAGTTGGCTGGTGGGTAGGTAAGGGAGAAACCGAGGTTGACCTAAGTATGTGTGATCTAGCCTGAAGAGCGCGCTCTACCACCTGTGCAATCAACTCATTTAGGCGGTCCTCCGTGGGAAGGGGAATTGGCTCTGTTGGTCTGAGTCCAGCCGCAGTAGGGATGAAAGTAGCTTCCGGGGCTGACTGCTGGGCCCGCAGGGCAGCAGGTTGGAAGATGGGGTCCTGGTGAGATGTGTTACCCGGTACAGGGGCAGAGATGGTATCCCTTGTTGACCAGATCCCCAGAGGGGAAGCAGAGGGTCCCAGTGGTAAATCAAAGGAAGGGACTTCAGCCTGTGTGGCTTCAGTCCTGGCCTGTCTTTGTGCTTTAGAGAATTCCCTCTCTAATGCCTGGTGTCTTCTACTGGCCTGTTTTTCATCCTTTTTGGAGGTTTTGCCTGCAGATCTGGCCTTGGCCTTGGCCGAGATCTCGCCTGCAGCCTCCTGATTGGAGGATTTATGCCATTTTGAGGCTGATGAAAGCGGTGAAGCTCCCTTCTTGGAAGAGCCAGAATCCTCCATCCTTGTGGATTATCACAGAAGCACGATAGGGTACCCCTGGTATCCAGAGACAGCTGCTTTTATTCTGTGGATAAGCACAGGAGCACTATAGGGTACTCCTGGAATCCAGAGACTGCTGTTGTTATTTTTTGGATAATCACAGGTGCACGATAGGGTACACCTGGTATCCAAGGACTGCTAATCTGTGGACAACACAGGTGCATGATAGGGTACACCTGGAATCCAAACACTGCTATACAGGGAGAGTCAAGGACAGGGTGTGTATGTACAGCAATGCTGTGTGTTGAGAAGGAGACACCAATTCAAGACCTCCCAGATGGTTTGGTGATACCAAATTCGTGGACTGCGGCCTAGTAATCCTGCTTGGGGCAAGAGGATTAGTGTAGGACCCAAAAAAAGGGCTGGCAGATGAAGGAGGAAAAGAACTAGCAATTCTCAAAATGGCGGGCAGATCCAAAATGGCAGCCGTCCCTGCAATGTGAAATTTCCTGAGACTATTCCCAAATTAAGAATGGGGTGGAGGAAGGAGCCCCTCCCTCAGGACGACGAGGGCCTGGAGACAATAGTGCTCAGGCCACAAAATGGCAACCGCAAGTTTGAAATGCCTAATAGGCCACTACACTGTAGTTGCTGCGCGTCCCTATAGGAGCCAGAAAATTGCCAGGCAAAAGGAAAATGATCGCGATCTCCAGGTCGCCGCTTCTGAAAGGAAAACGGAGCTCGTCTGCACCGTCCATACTTTTTTGCTGCCTCACGGAGCCGCCAGCCATCTGATTTTGCCGAAATCCAGTCAGGAGACAGCGCACACTCGTCCAGCGACCGGGGTTGCAGCCACAACCCCCCAGCAGTCAAGGAAAGAATACGAGCCGCCAGACCTCCGGAGCTGCAATCGCAGCCCCGGCAACAAAAAACGGCAGCTGTAAGACGCAGGGAAGCCTCCCTGACTCGCGCTGAGCCCCAATTGCCGTTCTTAGGCCTGCGCACGTAATCGGATGCCTGGGATGCAGCCGCACCCCCCTGGTCGTCTCGAGCAAAGGATTCAGTCTGCAAGGACTCCAGAACTGCAGCTGCAGTCCCAGCAACAAGAAACACTAAAACGAGCTTTAGGGAAGCCTCCCTGAATCACGCTGAACTTCCACCACCCCCCTTTTGGAGCATGCATGCGAATACGCCCTGGAGCTGCAGCTGCAGGCTCCGGCAATGGAAGGCAATCAAATTAATATAAAGAAAGGCAACTATTGTTGCCTCTGAGGGGTGAGGAAAGGCTCCCCAGAGCAATGAGAACAGCACTGATCTCAATAGGGATCCAGGATTAAGAGGGGTTAGGGAGGTGGAAAATGAAACAGAAAGGCAAGAAACGCAGGAAAGGGTTTTACTAAGCCTCACTTTGAAGCTAAGGGGGGGGGGATTGGAAAGAAACAGTAATCCGAACCCAGCGCTGCTCAGAAAACTGTTAAAGGCAAAAGATGGAAAATCCACCAATGGAGACTATACCTGCCTAAGAGCCAAACTTGCACATTTGTCCTGGGCAAGATCAAGTCGAGACTGGGATCCTCTAGCCCAGGAGAGGCGTGGCAACTTTGGCTGACTTGGTCTGATTGGGCAGGAACACAGTCTAAACCCATTGGTGGATTCTCCATCTCCTGTGCTGGAGAATTGTTAAGTATTCCTTCCATCTCTTCATGCACGTCAATAATAAAAATACTAAAAGTGGAGGATCAAGGATTAATTTTCAAGGCACCCAAATACTGTATTGCTCTCCAATATGATAAACAAATTGAGCTCTCTTTAAGTAATCCATCCCTTTCTTATCTAGATTGCTAATCAACTTACCATGCAGCCTTTTGACACATGATTTACTGAAATCAAGATATACTTTCCTCTATTTTAATCCCCACATCCTTTTGATGGAGGCAAAGCTGAGAGGCAGATTAATTGGCTGCAATGAACTTTATGACTTAATTGCAACGCTTACGCATATACAATTTCATTTCACAAACTCTCCCCTTAAAACAGATTATCAGCACACACCAATCAATATGCGGGTTTTCATGTAATTGAGCTTAAAAAGCAAAAAGACATGCAACTGCAACACTAGGTTGTGATCCACTACACTCGTTTTTTGCAATAAATATTAACCACTTCAGGTCCTATCAAAATTGCCTTCATAACAAGATTCCTCTTTGTATTTTATTTGCTACTGGATATCGGTACAGATTGCAATTTGTACAGCAGGATCCTCTCTTTCCCAGGGGTGAGAATTACAGGTAGTCCTTGACTTACAACAATTCATTTAATGAGCATTCGAACTTACAACGGCACTGAAAAAAAGTGACTTATGACCATTTTTCACACTTATGATTGCTGTAGCATCCTCACGGTCACGTGATTTATATTTGAATGCTTGACAACGGGTTCATATTTATGATGGTTGCATTGTCTCAGGGTCATGTGACCATCTTTTGCAACCTTCTGACAAGCAAAGTCAATGGGGAAGCAAGATTCACTTAACAACTATGTTACTAATTAAGCAATCCACTTAAAAAATATGACAAGAAAAGTCATAAAATGGGGCAAAACAGACTTAACAAATTTCTCACATAGCAACATAAATTCTGGGTTCAGTTGCGGTCCTAAACCAAGAATCACCTATATTAATATCTTCAGCCCAGAAAAGAGTGCTCTAAAAATGATGAAAAGTTTGGGAAAAAAATAATCATAGGTCTGAAAAATTTAAAAACGGAGAACTGAGCCATATTTTATCAGTGCAATTGCAGAGGGGGGGAGGGAAATAATCAGATCATTTGTGATTCCACATAGAAAGGTTGAATTTCCTAAATATCCAACATATTTTTCAAGCCAATTGTAATGAATCATAGCCACTGGAGGGAACATGTTCCTATTTACGAACCACAATGATTACATGCAGGGTTCTTCTTAGATTGCCATAATAGGCTACCCATAATAGACTCTGCAAAACAAAAGCCATGAGAAAACATGGCTGCCGCCTCTATGTGGTATTCCAGCTAACTTTTCTGTGGGAAAAGATGAGCACTTTGTTGCTGACCTTTAAAGAAATTCTTCTCCCCTCCTATGAAATCTCACTAAGAAGAGTAATGTCAGAGAATTTATTCATCTCTTGTGGCAGCCATAAAACTCTGAAAAGGCTGAAACGCAATTCTAATTCTTCTCCCTCTCTCTATTGCTAATGCTGTGCAAAGTCTGGAACAGTGGCAGCTCTAGAGACACAGAGAAGTGCCAAGAAACAAAAGGGAGAGATCAATGTGTTTCAAAAGGATCCCAAGGTTGGCACACATACAAAGGAGATTTTCGGAAGCTTAATTCCTAGAAAATCCCCCCAAACAGCCATTGAGTACCCTTGCACGCTCAGAAGCTGAGAGAGATTAGACATACAAAGAATACATGCATCAACTCCCCTACTGTCTCTGTGATGAGACTTGTCCATCTCATTAAATCATAAATTGGTTGGTTTGATTTTGACTTAGTATACAACATGAGCCATCCAACTGTGGTTTATTCAATAAACTCTGGTTAAATTAACAAATTTAACTTTTCCTTTCCCCAATCTTCTTCCTCTCTAGCTTCCTCTGAAATTGCACAAAAGTAGTACAGATATCTAAAGGAAACCCTCATACTGCCTGGATAGTTGGTTTTCTACTTCACGCGGAGATTCTTTGTATGTCCCTGGGGATGGAGTGAGAGCAGCCAACTGAAATCAGTGAAGAAAATCTAAGATGTCTACCCTACCGCCACCCTGCAAAATGCCAAAAGATAGCAAACAAACCCAAAATAAAACAGTGGCTGCTGATTCCCCCCCACACACACACAGTTTAAGGCAAAATATTTTAAAGAGAAACTGTGGAGGACCTGATGCTTTTGTCAAAATATAGAAGCAGTGTTATGCCATAAAACTGCATCTCTTTTATCCATGTTTGCATGTTACATAAACAAAAAAGACAGAGCTTGCACTTCAATGGTGGGAGCTATCCTAATTTCGCCTGCAAACCTTCTGCTGCTAATGAAGATCTATAGCAGTGGTGGCGAACCTATGGCACGCGTGCCAGAGGCGGCACTCAGAGCCCTCTCTGTGGGCACTCTCACCATGCCCCGGAGATGGCAACCATCTCTCTTCAACCAGCCGCCCGCTAACTCGCCGAGGTTCCACAGGGCTGGATGCATCCCAGCACCCATGCGCTTGCTGGCCTCTGTGTGCAGGGGCCAATGGTTTCAGACAGCAGCCGCCCCGGCCCCTGCCTCGCCTTGCCCTGTGACAATGGCACCCCCGCCCTGCCTCGCCTTGCCTCACCCCGCAGGACGAGCCTCCTGCTCACTGCCCCACCTGCCAGAGACCCCCTGGATCTCCCCCAACCCTGCCCGGCCCCCACAGGCATTCCTCCCCACGAGCAACATTGAGGTGATCACGCCCACCTTGGCCACACCCACCCAATCTGCCATGACCACCACAGCCACGCCCATCCAGTGGGCCACGCCCACCTGGCACCCAGCGATAAATAAGTGGGTTTTGGGTTGCAGTTTGGGCACTCGGTCTCTAAAAGATTCGCCATCACTGATCTATAGGAAGGGAAGGAGAGAAAGGGAAAAGGAAAGGGAAAGGGAAAGGAAAGGGTTTCCAGATTTTTACCCCTTCAAAGGGTTTCCAGATTTTTAGCCCTTTTACCCAGTTTCCCAACTGCACCACTGCCCATAGAAAAATAACAAAACAAAACAAAACAAAACAAAAAAAAACCCCTTCCACAGCTAACTTGCATATCAGCAAGAAGGTTTGGCTGGAACCCATCTTTCAGAATACAGTTATCCTTACAAACTGACTTGTTTGTTCATACAATTCTCTCAGCAAATATTCTACAAATTAACTGTCCAGGGAAGAACCTTGCTGAGGGTGGCCCTCTTGATTCAGATGTAGAAGACCATCATTTAATCTGTCCAGAAAAACCAATCCAACCTTTTCAGACAAGTTTCTTTGAGTGAGCTACCCTGTTGGATTAATTCAATCCAGACTATCTTGCATGACTGTTACAGGCATCCTACTTGACAACATCATAACACACTTTCTAGTATGCTACTCTAGTTTTAATTTTCCTTCCAAATTGCCTAGTTTTTCTCCAGTGTGCTGTAAATCGAGCTGTCAAGAACTGTTTCTTTTGTGTTTGCAGAACACTTCTACGGGGAGTGTCAAAAGGAGCCAGTTAGGTTGATAAGCTAGGGGTTTTTGAACATGAGTGAGCTTTCAAGCTTTGGCAATTCTCTCCCCCAACCCCATTTTTATCTTGCTTTTCTGTCATCAATGACAATGGGCATCATTTTGAATAACTTGTGTGGTCCCATTACTATAGTGCATTTATGAGTAGGAGACAGGGAATTTACAAGCTGGTGTAGGGGATGCCTTTCTTTAATAACTCCAGTAGAGACATGGATTTACAAGCTGATGTAGGGGACCTTTCTTTAATAACTCCAGTAGTCCACCCCTCGCAAGACAGTCTGTTCCACTTACTGTTAGGAAATGTTTTCTGGTGTCAACTGAAATCTATTACTTTGTTATTTAAATCCCTCTGTACTGGAACAATTCTAAATGATTCTTCACCATCTGCTACATCAGCATTTTAGAAACTTGAAGAGTATCATGGCACCCTGCCGTTTTCTTTTCTCTAATTTAAATATCTCAGGATACCAATTTGATGTAGTAGTTAAGGCACCCAACTATAAATCAGGAGACCATGAGTTCCTCTCGCTTTAGTCACAAAACCAGCTGGATGACTTTGGACCACTTCCTCTTTCTCAATCGTAGGAAATGAGAAGGGCCACTCAGAGTCACTTGATAGTGTGATTGGCAGCATACAAATTTAATAAATAAACAATTGCCAAATTCTTGCCAAGAAAACTGCAGTCTAGGCTAGGGGTAGGCAACCTTGACTCTTTTATGACTCGTGGACTTCAACTCCCAGAATTCTGAGTCCATGAGTCATAAAAGAGCCAAGGTTGCCTACCCTTGGTCTAGGCAGTCACCAGAAATCAACACACAAACAACCCAGTCCCTTCTACCATGACTCATACAGTTGTGCTTCAATCCCTTTATCATAATTGTTGCTCTCCTGTGGACATGCTCTGTTTTGTTCATGTCCTTCCCAAAATATGGTGTCCAGAACTACAGAATACAGAATAGTAATAGCTGAATATGAACTTGGAGGTCTTCTAGTCCAACCCCCTGCTCAAGCAGGAGACTCTACACCATTTCAGACATGTGGCTGTCCAGTCTCTTCTCAAAAGAACTGGAAGGAATATCTTAGATGTGGTCATAATGCAGAACACTGAGGGGAACTTATTTTCTGCCTTAATATTTTCTTTTCCTGTTTCCCTGAACAGGCAAAAGTAGGAAATGCTTTTTATATAATAAAAATATTCGTTGTATTTTATAACCAAAAAACTTCATTATATTTTATAACCAAAACATTAAAAAAAGATCAAGTTAATGATTATTCTAGCACTCTATGTATATTAGAACTTAGGCTGCTGAAAATTAAAGGCTAGGCTAATACAGTGAGTGAGCTGTAGTGAAACAAAAAGAACATATTATGTGAAACATAATTACTATGTTGGCTCAAAATCTAATGAAATAGCCACGCATTGGTGCTTTCTTTATTCAAATACCAACAATAGATATTAATCACAGTCCATATTTATGATAATTACAAGATTTACCAGTACCTTTGAACCACAAAATTTAAAATGCAATCTTTATGCTTATATATAGTTGTATCAGTGATTAATAGTTCCTGAGGATAGGAAATTGTGCTTCCTCTCAGATTGTGTTTATTTCTCTCTGATTATGTAAAAAAGCAAATGTTTGAGTACACAGAGCTTTAGCCTGATCCCAGGAGGGAATTTGTAATTAAATATTTTATCACAGATTTCTGAAACAACTCCAGTTTCTGAGCTTTTCAGCAATCAGTTTGATCAATGCCTGGGCACTGTTTTAATTAGACCTCAGCTCCACCTTTTTGTTCCATGTTAACAGGAAGCAGCTATTCTAATTAAGGATTAAAATGCCCATGTACCTTTCTGCTGGTGTAGGTATTGCATGCTTCTTCTTTGTTACTAAAACTCTAAAATTCCAACTAGTATGGTCCAAATTCTTACGGCGAATTGGCTAATATTCAGGTTATGATAATAAAATAGCTTGAACTGAGGCTGACATAGAAATTATTTAACTCAATTTATCCTTGTTAACAATCCTTCAGTGAGTTTTAAAGGGGGAGAGTGAAGTTGAAGCCCCAGCCATGTAGCACAAAATCACAGTAGCTCCAGCTCAGTGCCAGCCACAATCGCCCTCACCACCCTTTACACTGAAACCCCTGCCAGCGACTGACTCTCTCTGTCTTCTTGTTTCTGCTGACTGCCCTGGCCCTGCGCGAGGCAGATATTGGCCCTGTGGGGCCATCTTTTGCAGATCTCACAAGGAAAGTATACAATCTGGGGAAGAAAGCTTTGTGTAATCAGAAACTGCCTTGTTGAAGGACAGGCATGCTTGGTCAGCAGCGGTAACAAAGAGACAGTGAAAGTCAGGTATGGTGGCAGGGGCCGTGGACTGCAAGAGGTCAAAAATGGGGAGACAGGATGGTGGAGGGAATTGAAGAACCCCTCAGTTACAAGTGCAGGCACACTGGCAAATGCCCAAATTTTGATCATGTGCTGCAGATGTGCTGCAATGGACATATCTTGCAGTCTAGAATGCAAGTTTGTCATATTATGCAAGTTGTAAGTCATACAATTTCTCCTAGCTGGAGAAATACAATATTTAAATCCCTGTATGCAATGCAGTCAAGGAAAAGGCAATATATGCAAGATATTTTTTTTTCGTTTAACACGATAGCAAAAAATCAAGAAACATTAGAATCTCTGCATGTAGTCTGAAAAGATACAGGCTAACCACAGATTCTGATAATTGGCTTTTTTTTTTTTTGGGTAATACTAGTTGTAGAATCAACAGAAGGTTCAGAGGAGGAAAAGAAACCTAATAGGACATAAGGAGGCAACAGCTGTTATCTCCAGAAATGAAACCAACCAGCAAACTAAAAGAGACAACTGAGTAGGCTGCCTCGGAGGACAACAGGAGCAGGGACAGTCTTCTGCCAGAAAGAGAAATTGGAAATTGCTCTGACTTGAACAAACAATCCTGATTTCATATTCAAAGTTGCAAAAAATTGGTTACAGATTTATAGCCGTCAACTTGTGCCAATTTTTGGGAGATATCTCTAATAATGTTTGGAACATTATATTTACTCACATGCTAATCGGCTATCCACTCACGTAAACTAGGGAGTGACCCTAACATTTTGAGAACATGTATTTTCTTAACAGGGATGTTATTATTTACTATTAATGGTAGTACTATTTTTATTTTATTTTTATTTTCTTAATATATTGTAAAAAGTGATGTCTATTGCTGGTCTATGACCATAATAAAGTTGTTGTTGTTGTTGTTGTTATCATCGTATTCAAAGTTGCTGTTTTCACAGAGCATTACAGAAAACTTGGGTGAAGCTGAAAGCATTAAATCTACTGGGAGAGGCTTTGGGCAGGCAAGAACTGGATTCCTACATGCTTAAAACAAAAAAAGACAAATGCAGTATTTTTAGGTGGCTTTACCATCTTCATATCAGAAAGCCACTGATTTACTAGTGCCTAAGAGATTAGGTATACCTCCAGAGTGGTTTTTTTTTTTAAACAATCTATTTAAATCGTTTACCCTTTTCCATCACAGTCATATAACAGGAAGACAAAGGAATGGATGTGTTTAAGTGCCCATTTAAGCATTTTTAAGCACTTGCAAGACTTTAAAATGGGGGGGGGGGGAAGTAGACTCACTTGATGAATGGGTAAAGGAGCTAAACTATCGATTGAACCAACATTGTATGAGTTAGATCTGAGGCTCATAATACTACAAAAGTGGGGATAGGATAACCTGAGAACCTATTGGAGGACAAAGAATTGAATGTAACTTCTATTTTCTTAATTTTTTTAATCTTCACTCATGAAGTTTTGCGCATTAAGTTTGCATCCCCCAGGAAAAATGGATACGCTGCATAAACTTTAACGGAGATGAGTGAAAATGTGAAATCCCAGCTTTGGCTGTTCTATAGAAGCAGAGTGAAGGAACCATAATCTGATTATGCAGCAAAGGATTCTCAATATATATATATTTTTTAACAAAAGGCATGGAATCAGATGTATGCCCTCTTGCAGACATTTCTGCAGCTCCAATAGATTTTCACTTCCAAAAAGAAAAAGAAAAAAGAACCAGCCATCTTCTGGATGTCATTCAATCTTATCCAATTTAGTCATTTCAGACAAGTAGATAAAAATCAACTTTATATCGTGAATCTAATTTTCTGACAACTACTATCCTGCAGAGTGGTTCATATCAAAGTAGATATGTACTAATAAACAAATGAATATTTTAAAAGTGTATGGCTTCCAGTGCCAGGAAGAAGATATATCAAATCAAATCTTTATTCTAGTCATAGACCCATCAAAAAGACAAGAATTAAAGTGAATGTTTGAGCCAAACTCTTTTTTCTCTTTAGTAAGATTCACAATAAGACTATTTATTTGTAAAATGTATAGGTCACCTTAATCTGTTTTGGCTCTAGGTGGCAATTACAATTACAATTTGTAATTGTACAATTAGAATTAACATACATAATACAAATTAACAGCATACAATTAACAACATAATACATAATATAAAAATAATCAAAATCCATAAAAATACCATTTGAAACCAGAACAACATGCAGGTTAACATGGTTAGCACTGCAGTCCTGATGTATTTTCCTAACAGAGCCAATTTGTCATAATGAATTCACTTCTCATATCAGTAGTAAAAAAAAAAATCTGTACACCTACTTAGTATCAAATCTTGATTTCCTATACAAGTTGTCAAAAAGCTCACCTCAACAAAGATGAAACATGGGATGATAGAGTAACTTCGTTGTGTATTGTCTCCCAAAGCCATTTCTCATCACACCCCTCAAGGTTAGTGTCCAAAGTTGTTCGAGGCTGATTAAAACAAAAGGAGAAAAAAACAACAACACTAGTTCACTAAAGTGATCAGAACATTGAAACCTAATAGGTAAAAAGGGAGAAAGTATGAAAGACAGAAAGTGTTTTTAAGTGATAACCTTAACTTTGCATTTTTGTTAAACCGTCTTTAATATCAAACACAGAATCATTTTTTTTCAACTGCTCTAGTTTTTGTTTTTCCTCGAACAAACCATAGCTGAGCATGGTTTAAGTCAGTGGTTCTCAACCTGTGGGTCGGGACCCCATTTGGGGTCGAATGACCATTTCATGGGGGTCGCCAAACAACGCAGTCTGCCATTTTTTCCTCCTTTTTCCTGCTACTCCCTTTTATTCTATTGGCTTTTGAAAGCCAATAGAATAAACTCTCTTGAATAGAGTCTAATTCTATTGGCTTTCAAAAGCCAATAGGAATTGTCCAGGCTGTCTCTGCCCTGCTGAGCCCACCAAAAGTCCCATTCTGCAAACGGTGCTGCACCCCAGTTGAGTAGTCCTCGACTTACGACCGGTTGAGTAGTCCTCGACTTACGACCGGTTGGGGGTCGCGGCATTAAAAAGGTTGAGAACTACTGGTTTAAGTAAAGCCAACCTGTTTCTGTGTCTCTCACATTCTACCGACCTGCACTGATTTACTGTAGTTGGCCTTGCAAAGATCATTATTTTTGCCTTAAAAGACAAACATGATTTTAGTGACAAGGGGCATGGAACTTTCAATAAGCCATGAATTCATTAGCCAAACTCCCGTCTTGTCTAATTTGCCCAGGGTTCAAACGCATGAACTACAGAAAATGTGGCAGAGGCTACCGTTTAATATTCCGGGGGGGGGGGGAGAGCAGCAAACTTCCTACAAAGTTGGGAAATGTGAACCAGGAAGACCAAGCTTAAAAGTTTTATTTCCTCGGGGAGGGGGAGCAGCAGCAAGTCAAAAGGAAAGAAAAGGGCAATTCTAATAAGCTGAGACAGGTGGAAGGTTAATGTCAAGCAAATTTCTTTTCCGCCTTAGGCCAGAATGAAGCATCAGGGGAAATGCATACTGGTAGCTGTGGCAATAACCAACACTTTGCTCACATTTCCTCCATTTAAAAATACGTCAGTGAAAGTAAGAAAAGTCTGTGGCTCCGTTTTTTTCAACCCCCTTTTCCCCAAAGCAGCAGCCAATCAAGAGGACAAGAAAGACAGAACATAAACCTGTGTTCATAACAACAGTAATAATTGTTCCTGAATTTAAGGCTCATCCACTATCAGACAGGGCCAAAGGGCATATTGGTGGCCCTTCACAGTCTTGTAAACTACAAAAGACGCATGGGGCTGCCCTAGTTCATAGTGTGCTGGCAACTGCTACGAAGGTCTGCTGCATAATGTAGACTCCACGCATTCTCATGAGAAAAAGCTAGAGAGCTGGCAGGCAGATTAAATTTTGTCAATATAAGTTCCTGCTAGATCCCGGTGCTGCAGTGTATTTGGCTTAAAAGACAATAACCAGCTCTTTGAAGTGGACATAAAAGCCTGCTGGTAATCAGTGTAGCAACTTGAAATCAATGTTATTCTGCAGAATCAATCTGGCCCATAAGCCCTCTGGACACCACCTTCTGCACCTCAGGTGTAGCTTCTGAATCGTCTCCAAAGATAGCCTTCCAAAGTTTTCGTTACAGTAGTCCAGCTACAGGGTGATCAATATTTTTTTTGCCCAGATAGGTTGTAACTGGTATATCTGTTGGAGATGAATGAAGGCTACTCTAGCCATATTATCCATCTTAAGAACTGTGAGTCCAGGAGAACCTCCAACACATGGAACATCTCTCAGGGGTGGGGTGGGTGGGTGCAATCCAATCAAAAGTAATGATAAGAACTAAAGTCACTGAAATGTCCAGTTGTTTATTGACCACCAGCCATTAAATGTTTGTCCTGAATGGCTAACAGCATATTTAGAAAGTAAAATAACAGCTTTATAATAATAAAATCAGCAATTGGAAAAAAGGACTGATAAATGGGGAAAAACCCCATCAATTCAGTCTTTCAAAAAAAGGCCCTCAAGGTAGTTCATAAAAATTACAATAAATGGGCTGTTTATTATACCACCAGCAAGACAAGTCAATTAACACAAAGAATGATTAAAACAACAATATCACAATTAACAAAATGGCTAACAGCAGCAAACATTTTATTTTGTTGGGTCTCCACAGAACAAAAGTTCAGAACTAGACTAGGAAATGATCTGTGAATTATCTCAAAACAAAGAGTTTCATTTCATATGGAAGATACTATTACTGGAATAGTCTTGCTACTTTATAGATATTACATTTCAAGAACCACAGCACAAATATTAAATTATGATCTCTTTGTAACTAAAGTGCTTTGGTTACCAATGGGATCTACCTCCAACATATCCTAATTATTTTAAGATATTTTCTAATAGAAGCACTTATTCTTATATGAAGCAAGGAAGCTGCTCTTGGCTTCTATTCATACCTACAGTGTAAAAATGTGTATGTGTGTGTTATAATATACATATTATGGAATTCATACTCACTGTTAATATCAATTAGCAATACCCACAGGTTTCTTTCAAAAAGCAAAATGAAAATTAGATTAGCCAAAGGGTTAGTTTGACATCAAAAACAATTTGTAATTCTGAAGTGACAGCACTGTGTATCAATAAATGATTGATTTATAAGAGGAATAGTTATAAACACCACAAATAGCCTGCACCTGAAAAAAAACATGGGAAAGAATGTATGTATGTATGTATTAAAGAATTTAGAGTCTGCTACATTCAAACCATTTCTCCACCAGTTCTTTCTGTTACAATTTCTCTAAAGAATCAATTCCGAGCTGTTAAACTGGGGTGACAATCCTGGTTGTTAACAAATTTCAGAATCATGTTAGGGAAACACCATCAGTTTTCCTGAAAGAATGAAATCTGAATTCAACTGGTTCAGAATGTGGCCATGCATGCAATTTTGAACACCCCAAGATCAGCACATGTAACATCTCTGCTGTGCAAGCTGCACTAGGTGCTGATTTGCTTCCAGGTCCACTTCAAAGTATTGGTTATGACTTTTAAAGCAATACATGGCACATGGTCAAGTTATCTGCACAACCATCATTATATCAGCCCATCAGATTAGGCAGAGAAGATATGCTACGAACCATGCCAGTTAAAGAATTTCAAGTGGCAGGGTCCAGGAAGAGAGCTTCTCTGTCATTGCCCCCATCCTGTGGAAATCCTACAGTAAATATTTCAAGTTTAATTGCACCCTAATCCATTTCTAACTTCTTTAGATCAAATTCTTGTTTAGCTTTTATCTGTGTATTTCAAGTTCTTTTAAGTTCTTAAGTCTGCTGTTAATTTCACTTTTATTTTTGAAGCTCACCTGGCCATTTTTCAAACTTCTTGTTCCAAAGATCTCTAAAATATTAAAATGATTAATAGGCAATTTCCAAAAGTGACTAGAAAGTGGGATTTGTGGACCTGGTATCCTTTAAAAGGCTCCGCCAGGGTTGGGAACAAGATGCTGAATCCCATTGTCTCACAGCACTCAAGCCTGCAGAAGACCACTGACTCACAGTCTCCTCACAAGGAGTAGCTGTCCAGAGCATATGTGGGCAATCTCTCATCCAATCCTTATCAAGAAAGGTTCCAAAGAACTGGTCTACATTCCAACTCCTTGGTCTTTGTTGAGCATGGACACAATGAAAGTCAAGCGAAGGGAACTCACAGACAGATCAAAACCCAAAAGAATATGGAAGCTGCCTTCTGCATCTATTTTATCTGGTATGTTTTTACTGGTAGTTAACAGACTAAATATCATGTCTGACCTATAACACATCCAATAGTTATCTTCTTTGTATATGCACTCTATAAGAAACATACATGTTTGAATCCAGAATTTAAAAGATCACGAAGATTTGATTCAGCATGATGAGACGCCATCATTTTTTGATATGAAAATAAGTGCCTGTTTCATGCTTATGCATGCCTTTCTAAGGGCAAAAGATTTCACTATTGTTTTCAAGAAACCAGGACCTTCCAGGGTATCTTAAATTTTAAAAAGGTGGTTAATTTAAATTATTCAGAACAAGTTAAAATCAATCTCCTTCTAAGCCATCCTATAAACATACAGCCATTTTCCAGGCTGGTAATTTAATTGGTAACTTAAAAGTAAAAACTCCCCTTGTCGTGGGTAAGAAAGAAGAATGAGCAAAGAGTGTAAATGAATTTTAATCCTAATCATAACATGTAGCAATTATACCATTTTGGTGATTTGAGAAGTATTTAACAAAAAAAAAAAAAAATCAAACTGAGCAATCAAATCTCTGATGTGTATATGAAGAGTTTTGGGTTCTGACAGGGAATGATATAGGAAGAAGTTTTTCTGACACCCAAATAAGCCAAGCAAGCACAAGTTAATTTATTTCAACTAAAAACTGGGCTTCTGATGTTCTCTCATTATGCCTTGTGGCAGCAGAATTCATTCTCAGTCACCGGCGACCACAGTCTGGGAAACCAGAGGGCTTCAGGCTTCATCTACCTTGGGGACCTCCAGGGCATCCGAGAAGTCTGTGGAGGTGCTGAAAATCTTTTTGTCAGACCTGCTTACGGAAGGGAGTGGGGAAGGGGAGGCCCATTGTTTTTTGATCCCCTTGAGAAAAACAGAGGGACACGGAACATGATGTTGGGCTGCCACCGTCTCAAAAAATATGGGATTTGGACTGGAATCCGAAGTTGCCTGTGGCTGAGGGAACTGATTGGACCCTATGTTTGCCGTTGATGTGGCTTTGCGAAGTAGGGGAAGAAAAAGGGCTGGATTGAACAGGCCTCCCGATGGGGAGAGGTCAGGTGGAAGTTCCTCCTCCTCTGATAAATTCAATTCCAGCTGCTCCTCACCTTGCGGAGATGAGTATCCGCTCATGGAGGAATGTGCAGGAGATGTGGGTTTCTGAAGAATAGGAAACCCCGTGGAAGGAACATAAGGTGGCATGGTCGATGTGGAAACCCCTTGTCCAGACAGATGAAGGGCCTTTCAGCTAGGGCACGGTCCACAACTTTGGATAGTAAGGCCTCAAGACGGCCGTCGGAGAAAATGTCTCCGATGTCCGGGCCCCTGAGTCCTGCGGCTGTAGGAGTAAAGGTGGCCTCTGGGGCTGAGCCTGAGACAGTTGTTGTCTGTTGAGCCAAAACAGGAGGGGAGCTGAGTGTGGCAGGCATCCCTGTGAGAGACCACATACCTTGGGCCGAGGTTGAAGGGCCTAAAAGAGGGTCAAATTCAAGAGCCACCATTTGATCCGTCTCCAGTCCAGCCTGTCTCTGCACTCTGGAGAACTCCTTCTCCAGAGCCTGGTGCCTACAGCTGGCTTGCTTTTCTGCCAACTTGGAAGGCTTCTTGAGAGTGGTCTTGGCCTTAGATTTTGGCTTGCCTGCTGCGTCCTGTTCAGGGGATTTGTGGCAGCCGTAACTAGAGGATGGAGAGGCAGTGCTCATGGGTTGAGGCATCGTAGAGCCCTCCATCCTGGATGAGCAGTCTTAGGGAAATTGAGGCGAAGCTCTGGCAGGCAAGCAGTTGGCAGAAGCAAGATTGGAACAAGTAACAAGACTGCTCCTCTGACCACCTGACCAGAAAAAAATTCTATCTGGGCTTTGGTCACAGCAATTGAGTCAGATGCCGAAGGCACGGTTGGGGACCCGCTCTGGGCTCTGTCCGGAGGCCTTAGGTGGCCAGTCAATGTGCACCAGCAAAAAGGAAAAGCCCAAAGAGGGCATAGAGGCCTGAGAGGAACAAAGGAGTCCTGACAAGGAAGGATCAGGTTTCAATTGGTGGCTACACAATTTGTATTTGTATTGCAGAAGGTGCTGTGTAATAGAGACACACCCCAGATGCAGCCTAGGTCAGGCCAACTACTGTGAGTAGACCTCGTTGGGCCTAAAAAGGCCCCCGCATGGCATTCAAGATGGCAGCCCAACTACTGTGAGTAGGCCTCGTTGGGCCTAAAGAGGCCCCCACGTGGCGTTTAAGATGGCGGCTGTCAGGGGGTGTTCTCGCAGTTTACGCCCAGGGGAGAGCAGCGAAATTGGAAATTAAAGCCCTGAAAAGGGCTGTGTAAACTGAGCCATTGATGGGACAGAGCACTGGAAACACCGAAGAAAGGCCATTTGCGGCTCTTCATCCTTGTCGGCGGTCCCAAAATGGCAGCCGCAACTTGTTCTCCACTGAGAATGGTCTCCGTGGCCTTAAAACCAAGGTCCTGGTGCTGGGGCAATCGCGGTGGCAGCGCTAACCACTGCGCCGGAAATACGTTCCGTAAGACTGCCTCCAAACGGCAGGCAAAAACATGGCTAAATTTCACTCCGTAAGACTGCCTCCGAACGGCAGGCAAAAACGAGACTTAAATTGGCTTCGTTGCCTTTCACGGCAACCAAAATGGCATCCGCAACTGTCGCCGGCTGCCTGAGATGTTCCGAAGGTCTGAATTCAAGGTTGAATTTCAGACCTGCAGCCTGAAATTGAGCTCCAAGAAAAGAAGGAAAAAAGGGGGGGGGGAGAAGAATGTGGGATATGTTCCAAGCAGCTCCTTCTTGGAAGTTTTCCCCAGAGCCCTGGGGAAAGGAAAGTAGGAAAGTTGCAAAGACCTCCCCCACCACCACCCCACACACCTCAATCACGATTGAGTTAGCACTGAGCCCAGTGCTTGAGAGGAAATTTTGTTAAAGGGGAGTCCAAATTATTGTTTTAGTAAAATATTGAGGATAACTAAAGGAAAGGAGAATTCACCAATGGAGTTTTCTAACCTGCTATCTGCTGAGAGCCAAACCTGATACGTCTTCAAGAGCTGAGACCAAGTTAAGACTGGATCTCCTAGCAAGAGGGGGCGTGTCAAATTTGGCTACTTGGTCTCAAGAGCAGGCAGACAGAGAAAACCCATTGGTGGATTCTCCATCTCCTATACTGGAGAAAGACATATTTGGATAAGGTGTTCTCCCTTGTATCAGACCCAGTACATTTTAGACTGAGTTTGTGATTCATTCTATTACTTTAGAACGGAACCATGGTTATCTCCTCTGCTTTGCCAATTGCTATTCTTGCCTCTCCCATAAACCAAAAGATAGTGAAAGCAGGCAGATTCACAATCTTTCTCCATTTGCTTTCAGTCAGGGAAATGAAGGGCCTTTATCTCCTTCCCTTGCTGTGAAATGGACCTCACTGATGCATAATTCCCAGAGCAAACTCTTAGCAACAGCACTCTGGCTTTAAAGTAAAATTGGTAAGACTGAACCATAGAACACAGAAACCTCTCAGCACAGACATTTGCGGATTCATTACCCAAACTAAATATTTGGCAATGTTTTCTCTGGAACAAAAGATGATTCTGTAGGATGCCAAACTAATCTTTCTTCTAATGGGTCAGTGACATGGAGCACCAACTTTTTTTTTTTTTGTCTAGTAATTCAAAGGAAGAACTTGGGGGGAGGAGGAAAAGGAACACAGGCAATCTGACCTCTGCAACCACTGCTAAGGAGGTGCCAACAGATGATAATCGATAGGTTAATCATTTCCCACTAAATTGACTGTAATATCAATAAGCATTTTTACTTGTACGGGCAGGTATTTTATATTTCTACAGCTGAAAAAGATGGGGGGGGGAATCACTTGTAGAGCTTCAGAATATACTTTAAAACAGCTGATCCACTGCTGGGAGTTCTGGATTTGGGGCCTCATATTTCTGATGATGCTGCCAGAGCATTTTGGAAACTGAAGCCCAGTAATTTTGAACACCATCAAAAGTTAGGGAAAGCCGTGTTAGAGTTCCTACATATGCATACTCTGAAGTCATCTTTGAAAGAGTTGCTCAGGATGCCTCTCCATGCTGAGATGTAGTCAATAGTTAACCAGGATTTAGCCTTCTGAATCTGTTCTCTGAAATACCATTTCTAGTGGGGTATGCCTGAATACAACTTTATTTGAATCAGGCAAATACATTTTTATTCTCATAGGCATTTATAGTGATTTCCCTACAGAGATTAGGAGGATGTTAACACATTGCTATTTAGCATTTTGATAAGTCAATACAGTTACATTGGTACTCTGAATTTTGCAATGCAATTCTTCAGGTGGTGTACAAGTAACGGAAATCTTAACAGGGAAAACACTCATAAAATGGATATTCTTGAAAGCTAAACATGCATCATCATAGGGCAGTGGTGGCAAACCTATGGCATGTGTGCCAGAGGCGGCACTCGGAGCCCTCTCTGTGGGCACACGTGCCATTGCCGCAGCCTCACCTTCCTTCACGACCCCCTCATCAGCAGCCCCCCTGGAAGAGAGTCACCCCCGAGCGTGGCCCACATGGAGCAGGGCAGCCAAGAACATGGCAGCCAGGCAGCGTAGACAAGACTCTGCCCTCATCCCTCACAGTTGATGCTGTGGGGCGTGGGCAGACAGCATGGCCGCCATGGCGCTGCTGGGCTGCCTGGGCAATCTGCGGTGGGCCCTGGAGGCAGTGAGTGGCCCTGCAAGCAGGTGGGGTGGGGGATGAGGGGGCAGGGGAGGGGCGGGGGGTGGAGCGGGGCGGGGGCAGTTTTTGGGCACTCCGTCTCTAAAAGGTTCACCATCACTGTCATAGGGAATTTGGCTTCCAAAAAGTAACATGTACATTGAAAGAAATGGCTGCTGTGTACGCATATTTTATAGACTTGTTTTTCAAAAGAACTTTTCATAAAAACCTGCATCTGTTGTTAGAATGAGCAACCTATAGTCATTGACCTACTTTCCAAAGTCTTTTGCAAATGGCTTTTGTTCATATCTGTGATAGGAGCAATCTGGTTTTTTTTGTCTCGTGGGAGAGTGCGGACATAAAGAGACAGAAAGTGTCAGAAAAAGAATAAAAGGTAGGTCAGGAAGAAAAAAAAAAGGAGGGGGAGAATGTAGCTCTCCCTTTCCAGATTCTGCTTTCTCAATACTGTCATTGAGCCTGGAAGAGAATATTTCATAAGAAATATAGGCTTTAACTGAGAAAAATCCTGTGCCCCCCTCTTCTTTAGAATTTTCCTATAAATATGAAAGAGCGCTTCTCCAAAGTTGTGACATCCCTCCCACTCACTTACCTGGTATTCAATGAAATACTGTTTTTAAGTGAAGAAATCCACAACGGGATAGTAATATCACCCAGAGTAGGTAGATTTTTACAAGTTAGGAAATGGGGGAAGCAGGGAGTTCTCACTGAGATGACATTTTAGGCAGTAACCTTATGCACAGAATATAACTGTGCACCATAGGGATTGGAAACAATCAGGATGATCTGTGAATGCAATCCTGGTTGTTCTCTTAGAAGCCCATTGCTAGGCAACATTATGCACACTGAAGCTAAATTATGCGATTCTTTTTTTTAACAAGCATGATTTAGCGACACTGTTCAATTCTTCAAAGCCATCCAAATTAGGAGAATATATAATAAATGATTAAAAAGCTGCACTGAAATATGAAAAATAAGAGTAAACAAAGTAAAGAAAGGCAAACAAACTAAATGAAACCAGGCAATCAGACAGTAGCCCATCTGCAATTTTGAGTCAGTATGTAGTATGAATTTAAAAAATTCAGATTAAAAAAATAGGGGATAATTGGAAATTAGTCGAAACATTGATCAGATACAACATCCTCACCTGGTTTCTGATACAGGTTTAGCAGATATTCCATCCACTGACACAATATTTGCCTCCACTAAAGTGTGGCCAATTGGTACATAAAACAACAACAGGCAGTCCTCAACTTAAAACCATTCGTTCAGTGACTGTTTGAAGTTACAATGGCATTTTTGTGATCTTCTGACAAGCAAAGTCAGCGGAGAATGCAGATTCATTTAATAATCACGTTACTAATTTAACAACTGCAGTGATTCACTTAACAATTCTGTCAAGGAAGGTCGTAAAATGGGCAGAACCTTTTTTTTTTTTAAATGTTCCCTATTTCTATTATTGTGGTCAGCAATAAACATTTCCTATGCCTTTTATGGTAGAGAAAGCAGGGCTGAGAGAAGAATAACAGCCTCTGAATCGTCTAATACACAGGTAGGCAACTTTGGCTCTTTTATGACTCGTGGACTGCAATTCCCAGAATTCCTGAGTCAGCTGACTCAGGAATTCTGGGAGTTGAAGTCCATGAGTCATAAAAGAGCCAAGGTTGCCTACTCCTGGTCTAATAAATCCCCTACAGAGAAGTTGGCAGAATTAATGTGGAAATTGTCCTTTTCCAACTTAAGAATACAAATGTTCAGATTTACTTTAAAAAAAAAAGCTCTTACTTTTCCACTTATTTGGCAAACCTCTAATAATGACCCCTTATTTGTCCTTATCTTGTTCCTCTGGGTACTAGATTTTGGGAGGTGACATAAAACTTAGTCCCTCCCTTCTCAACACTAATAAAAGGCAGGTATGGAGGTTCTATCAACATTGTGCATTTTACTTAGACAGCGGATGGAGCAGAAGCACACTGGCATGGTAAGAAACAATGTCACAGAGGGACAGGTAGACCCCAGGTAGTCTTAATAAAATAGATAAATAAATAAACATTTTAATTATTTAACTATTCTTCTAAAATTGTTTAACTTTAAATAATTAATCGCTTTAAAAATTATTTTTAAATTTTAAGGAATGTTAATTATTTAATTATTCTTCAGAACAGTAAATGTATCAACCAACCCAACTGCATTATAGTCTGGCATTCATTCACTCCTTGTGAAGACACAGAATCATGCAGAATGTGAAATAGGTTTTGATCAAGATTGCATACTGGACTAGTAGCTTGAAAACTAAATGGAATTTCAAAGGGCCTTGGCCAGACCAGCAGAAGAAACGTAACATTCTATTCACCAAAGAGAGAGCAATTATGACCGGTCACATGAAAAAAAAAAAAGATGAGAACTAAGAAAGTGAATGAAGCCCAAAGCTTCATTAGCCTTGCTGCCACTCTGTTTCGAGAGTTGCAAATAGGGAGGGGATCAGACTACTAATCAATAAAGCTATTAACAAACAGTAGTGATTGGAAACAGTTGCTTATTCATATATCTGATTCCTAGCCGCACTATGTACTTTGGAAAAGCCTACCATTAGGAATGTGTGCCTGCTTATCCAGTCAATACTGACTTAAATTTTAAACTTGTCCTGGGCCAAAGAAACAAGTTCCTGGTTGACAAATTATTTGTATGAGCAGGCAAAAAATTGAGCATGACTCCTTGGGAAGATATGTTACTCAGGGCTTTCGAAACAAATATTTAAACTAATGTAACACCACTTTCATATTCTAACTACTTGCATTTTGTGTGGCCAGGCTACACATGCCTTTTTAAAAAAAAATTGGCAAGATAGCTCGGCCCAGAAAGAGATCCAATTATTAATCTCAATATAATGTAAACAAAGGGTAGTACAAACTCCCCAAGTTATGATTTTGTTTGCCAATATGAAACTGCAGATAAGGTTGTCCGTGCTGTAAGCCATCCAACTATAGAAGACAGAGGGGATGATCACGTGGGACAGTGGCAAGAGCGGGAGCAAGGCCATAGTGTGGCTTTGGGCCTCCTCTTCTGTCCTTGTGGCTACCAGAGGGAAGGGCAAGGCAACAATCAGATAAAAGGGTCTGAGCTCATGCCAAGAGTATAACATGAGTAAATACCTCAGACAGTCTCTTCTTTAGTTCACATGAAGATTAAGTGTGTGGGGGGGGAAGCATACTGACACTGGCAAGATTCTATTTTTAAAGCATTACTACAAAAATAGTACTGACCTACTGACGGACATCCCATTGGCTTCCACATCTGATCAACTTTGAAGGGCTGACACCCCTCCATTTGCAGTCCACGATATGCCTCAATTCACATGTGATGTGGTACCCATCCATCTCTTCTAAGTACAGAAATGTCTGTTGATGGCCTGTCTTCTCCTCCCAGTATTTTCTCTCCAAGAATCTGAGAGAAAGGCTGCAAGGCACTACAAGTAATCCTCAATATACAACAGTTCATTTAGGGACCATTCGAACTTACAATGGCCTGAGAAAAAGTTACTTATGACCGTTTTTCATCCTTATGACTGTTGCAACATCCCCATGGTTCTGTAACCAAAATTCAGACGCTTGGCAACTGTCTCATATTTATGATGTTTGCAGTGTCCCTGGATCATGTGATCAACTTTTGCGACCTTCTGGAAAGCAAAGTCAATGGGGAAGTCAGATTCACTTAACAACTGCTACTGACTTAACAACTGTAGTGATTCACTTAACAACTGTGGCAAGAAAGGTCGTAAAATGGGACAAAATTAACTTAACAACTGTCTTGCTTATCAACAGAAATTTTGAGCTCCATTGTGGGGGTAAGTCGAGGACTACCCGTAACATGACTCTGGGCAGCTCGCAATTAAAACAATAAAAATGAGCAGAGTTAAAAACAAAAAAAGATAAAAATAGCAGTGGAGACCACGCAAAACCACTCAAACAAGCCATAAGATTATCAGGGTCCTACACTGATGGCAAAGCCAAGGTTTTAGTGCTTCATGAAAGGCCAGCAGGGTTCGAGGAAGCTGAAGATGTCCCCTCATTTTGTACCAGCTGAAGCTTCATATACTGCCTTCTGGAAGAGATTCTAGGAAACACTGACTGCATGCTTCTTAGATAAGGATATAGGTTCTGCTTCCCTCTCTACAAACTCCAGTGCTCCCGTAAACTTTAGGATAAGTGGATGAAGAAATGTTGTTGCCCATCAAAGGCAAAAAGAAGAAGGAATGAAGAAGATGGTCAAAAGCTTTATCACCATCTCTGCAGTATCTTCCTCCCTAACGAAAAGCTCTCCTGCCTTCCTTTATGCTGTGGTTTTATAAACACTGTTCTGAAGAACTCTGGGGTTTTGTCAGAACTTGATGGGGTTTCATGCAGTGGTGAGATTCAGCCGGTTCGCATCACTTCGGCAGAACCAGTAGCCAATTTTTTGTTGCCCGGGCCCAGAATGGATTTCTGGAAGCGGCATCCACACAGAGAACCGGTTGTTCACATATTTGAATCCCACCACTGGTTTCATGAGAGAATATCAACAACAAAAAAAAGCTCACTCAAATGCAGCCAATTTTCTATCATTAGAGTTCTGCCTCTAGATTATGTGTTCTGGGATATTATTATTTTTTCAAACTGGCCTGTAAACTCTAGAGCAGTGGTTCTCAACCTGTAGGTCGGGACCCCATTTGGGGTCGAACGACCATTTCACGGGGATCGCCAAACAACGCAGTCCGCCATTTTTTCCCCCTTTTCCTTAGCTGTGCTACTCCCTTTTATTCTATTAGCTTTTGAAAGCCAATAGAATAGACTCTCTTGAATAGAGTCTAATTCTTTTGGCTTTCAAAAGCCAATAGGAATTGTCCAGGCTGTCTCTGCCCTGCTGAGCCCGCCAAAAGTCCCATTCTGCAAACGGTGCTGCACCAGTTGAGTAGTCCTCAACTTACAACCGGTTGAGTAGTCCTCGACTTACGACCAGTTGGGGGTCGCGGCATTAAAAAGGTTGAGAACCACTGCTCTAGAGAGCCAGTTTGGTCAAGAGATGAAGGCACTAGGCTAAAAACCAGAAGACTGTGACTTCTAGTCCGTGTTAAGCATGAAACTTGGCCACGTGACTTTCAACCAGTCATTTGTCGTGGGTCAAATAAGAGGAGGAAGGGGTATTAAGTATGTTCACTGCCTTGAGTTATATATAAAAATAAAGGTGGGATTAAAAAAAAAATCTAAAATCTATACGACAGAACTAGTAGCACCTGCTGCCACTGGCCCAGAAGAGGTTGCTCTTCTGCTACCTTTGTTGCCTCTTCTTTGTTGAAGGTGGGATTCAAACTGCCTCTGTGTACACCAGGAGTCTTCAAATCTGGCCCTTCAAACCTGGCTGAGGAATTCTGGGAGTTGAAGTCCACAAGTCATAAAAGGGCCAAGTTTGAAGACCCCTGGTATACACTGCAAGCCAGGGGTCTGCAACCTTGCCAACTTTAAGACTTGTGGACTTCAGCTCCCAGAATTCCACAGTCTTAACGCTGTCAAGGTTGCAGACCCCTAGTCTAAGCTAATGCACGAATAGAGAAGAGACTATGAGATAATGTCCAAAGCTGCTCTCTATTTCAGCTCCCTTGCTTCCATCTGCTCCCTGATCACTGCCAGTTCATATTTATTCATATATAGTTGACCTTGTAATACAATTTGCTGAACTGATGAAATTAAAATAATTCTCATAGGCGTGCATGTGTACCTGTTACCTTGCAGAGACTATCATGATATTAAATACAGGTGGCATTTTAGCATGATTTCAAATTTCAAACACACTTTGAGATCCATTTATTCAAGACAAGCAGTAGACAACAGGGGATTTTAAAATCAGGGGAGTGGGAGTGAGGGAGTGGTAAGGACACAAGAGAAGAAACAATGGATGGAAACTAATCAAGGAGAGAAGTGACCTAGAACTAAGGAGAAACTTCCTAATGGTTAGAGCAGGGGTCTTCAAACTTGGCCCTTTTATGACTTGTGGACTAACTGCCAGAATTCCTCAGCCAGGCATGCTGGCTGAGGAATTCTGGGAGTTGAAGTCCACAAGTCATAAAAGGGCCAAGTTTGAAGACCCCTGGGTTAAAGCAATCAACCAAAGAAATAGCTTGCCTTCAGAAGTTGTGGGTGCTCCCTCACTGGAGCCTTTCAAAATGAGACTGGACAACCAGAAATGGTATAGGGTCTCCTGCTTGAGCAGGGGGTTGTACTAGAAGACCTCCAAGGTCCCTTCCAATTCTATATTATGCGAGGGAAATGAAAATAGAGACTGAAAAATTGAAAGATGAAAGACAGAGACTTCCAGGGAATTAGGTCATACAAACAGAAGCATTTTAATAAAATGTGGATTTGAGGAAACACGATTGGGTCCCCCAACAAACAAGCAGCAAGTCAGAGCAAAAGAAACAGAACAGATCCCTCTCTTCTCCTTTATCTGAAATAACCTGTAAAGCAAACAAATCCTGCATAAAGAGAAAAATTGGAATGAGCAGAAATAGAACAGCATGCACCGGTCCTTCCACCCTTAAAGCGCTCTGATAGTAGAATTTAATAGGGTGATAAAAACTTATTGGCCAGCTACTCATATCACTATCAGAATCTACCACAGCACTCAAACCCCACTAGAGTTTTCCATATATGGAAGAGAAGTGTCTGCTAGAATCCCAAAAGCTGTTGAATTTAAAAAGCACTTCAAAAGGCCATAAAGTAGCTCAAGGCTTCCTAATTCCGTCTGGAGTTCTGAAGAGAACCCTTCCTCGATTCACAAATATGCTTTTGAGGAGGTGGTTCAAATGAAATTTCACTGAAATAAGCAGCCCCTTAACTCTTTCCAAACGTAGGCATTTCAACAAAATCCTTTTTTTATAATACACTGTTCAGGAGGGAAAGAAGAGGCTGGTGGCTAAACGAAAACTGCTAGAGGAAACCTGGTAATTTTCTCTGCAGGTCGATTAATTTTATTACTAGTATAAAGGAAGGCTGTTCAAAATTTAATCCAAAGAAACATTAAGTCAATTCTAAGCCAACAGCTAACCTATAATTTACTGTCTTCTTCTGGGCGGTCTGACTGATGTTGAGGTCCCATTTGTGGTATTGAATGTGTTTAGACAAGATGGAGAACCAGTGAATCTTTGTATGTTGCAGGTCATCTTTGTCCCTTTGGCTATCCCAAATAGCCATGCAACAATCTGTGTTGTGTACTTTCAGTGAGGAATCAAAATACACTTTGCAGTGAAAAAAAAATCCATTCTATTTATACTGGCAAACAAAATTAAAATTTGCAACATTTCTCACCTTAGCCTGCACTGTTCTCTATGGCTCCAGCTTATGTTTCAATTAGCAATCTCTATTTCTATGCCTTCCAGAGGTTTAGGAATACAACTTCTATCATCCTCAGCCAGAATTCCTATGGCTCATGGATTTAGACATTTATGTTTCTGCATTATCTGATGAATCTGCTATAGTACTGTATGTAGTTCATCTGTTTATTCTGTAAAGGACTATAAATCCCTATTCCTGATCCTTGTTAGCTGGAGATATCAGACATTTCAACACATCTGAAGAGAAGCAAACTAAGAAAGATTAAAAGTTTTAAAAGATTTCAAAGTACATCCAGCAGTTCACCTGTCCTCCTGTACCATTTCAGCAACAACTGCTCCTCAGGTGAAGAATATTTAGAAACCAGATAGGAAGGGATGGTGGTAGAACCTCCCCCACTCTCAACCCCTAACCAGTAATTATTACAGTAAGAGATGTATTATTATTATTACAGACCAACATGGCGCATCTTGGTGTACCAGGGTTGCCAGACATATGAACACAGAATCTTGGACAATCTTGGCACAAGAAAAGCGAGCACTCCGCAAAGCCATAGCTGCAAATGCTGAAGTAACAGTGTCTACATTTCTTTGTTCAGTATGTGGCAGAACATTCCGTGCTAACATCGGTCTTATTAGCCACCTACGGACACATCGTTGATGGCCCATAACCCACAAGATGTCAAGGTCTTCATCGAAATCGATGGACGAACAACAGAACAGTAAGAGAAAGGCTTTCTTCCCCTTTGAATGATTTGAATGAACTCACAGGTTTCATTTCTCCTTCTATCTTTGACCTGCTAGAAAATTGCCCTAGAAAGAAAAAGGGACAGCCAAGGAGCTGGTACATGCTTTTTGTCCAGGGAATAACCAGTCATGGGCAGGAGCTTTCCTAATTTATTTTCAAAATAACATTTGGTTAGCTTCTTCTAGGCTACAACTACTTTAATTTGTTATACTGGCACAATGCCACTGACAAACATGAGAGTAAAAGGAAGGCAACTTGTTTTTCCCTGATTTGTTCTGTAAGAAACTCATGTTGGGCATATGATATGTAACCTGTCTTCCAGTGAAGCCAAACAGGGTGCCCCCCCAAGCTGCAGCAACTGAAGGCAGGTCGGGAGGACTATCATATACTGCCAGCCCTTTGAGACCGGTACAGTAAGATCAAAAAAACAAGAGTGTTTAGGAGTCTCAGCATGTAAAGTACCGTACTTTAATTGCGATATTCTATCAGGATTCTGAAATATTGTATCAGGATTCTCTTCAATTCATGCTGTATAAGGATTCTCTTCAACTCATAACAAATATAATCAAGGCAAAGATATGTTGATCTTCATTCTTAGCCTTTTATTTTCCAAGGACTCAAATACTGTAGCTTTTCTGCAATGGCTCAGCCTTCCCTTTCTTTAAGCCAGATCAAATCCCATCACACCTACCAGTGTTTTGTCTTCATCTCTGTCACAACATGGCTGGCTGAGGAATTCTGGGAGCTGAAGTCCACAAGTCTTAAAGTTGCCAAATTTGGAGGCTCCTGCTTCAGAAAAAAGAGAGGCCAAGCCAGAGTTCTGAGGAAGGGCCCCAAAACTATCAGGGCCTCCAAGAATTCTCTTTTCTTGCTCTGATTCCAGATGACCCAATCATTAGGGAAACATTGGCAGGGGCTGTTCACTAAGGAGCATCAGCTGGCAACAAGGTGGATCAGCAGTACTGGCTCTCCCCTCACTCAGTCCCTCTTTCCTTCTGCCCTGCTCTTCTGCTACTACTATTGGGGCCCCACTGGTGTGAACAAGTTCTGTAAAGGAGTAGGGCAAGGGACCTCTGTGCTTACGTTGCTTATGGCAACGTAATTGCCAACCAGCCTTCACTACTTATGTATTCCTGGATTCAGAGGACTATCCCAAAATTATAGGATCTTTCAATTACTCTCCCCCTCCACCAAATTAAAAAAGATGAAACCAAGATTTGTCATAGGAGAGGAAGGACACACTTCACAAACTTACTCTGATGCTAGAGAACAGTAACAACAAAAGGAAGTGTACCAAATGGTATCCCCTGGCATTCTGCTGGAGTTCACGGCTATGCTAGGGGAAACTCTGGGATGGAGGGGAGAAAATGAGGGAGAAAAAGGTCACCTTTACTGCCTTTTAATCCTACTAGTATCCTGAATAAAGCAGCTTTTCTCTAAATTTCTCTTTCCACTTGCTGGTACATCTAGGAGTATTTATAATGACCTCCATGGTTCTTATTTCTAAGAAGACAATAGGATGGGTACTGGAAAAGAGATGAAAGAAACCAATTCTTAATTTGCAGTATAATCCTACAGATGGAATGGGACAAGTCGCCACAGCAAACTCTCTATGGCCAACTTGCCACAGCCAACTCATCTTGCCAGGGTCAAGGATACCTTGCCATGGCCAACTTGTCATGGGGCAACTCGCTGGGGGAAATTCAACAATTCAATTTAATTATTTAAAATAATACATTTTTTGTCATTCACATTTCATAGTGTACCTCCTGTGGCATCCTTTCTTTAATGGTTCTATTCCACTATTCCTTCAATATCAGTGTAACTCTTGTCCCACAGCGAGTTGGCTGCAGTGAGTTGCCATGGGGAGTTGGCCATGGTAAACTGACTGGAGCGAGTTGTCATAGACATAGACCCTCCTACTTAAAAGAAAATGCCATTTCAGGGGAAGCAGATTGTTATTAGAGAAAGGACTTCTCAAAGGTGGTCTCTGGATACAGCTTTAAATCTCTGCGTTTCCCGGAGATTTTTTTTTAAAAAAAATATGGAAAAATGTTCAGAAAGTACAAATAGCCTCTGGTTGCCCCATAAAACTATTACTTCAATATTGCATTAGGTCCTAATAATTTACGGATTAAATACAAAGAACTAATTTTAGGATCTTAATTAGATCAAAATCATCTTAGCCCTAAAAATCTGACTATTTCCTCCTCCCCCCACCCAATTAAAAAAAATCAATTGGCTCATATCTTCTGGGGGTTTGCTCTGAATTTTACGGCCTTTTGGAGGAATTTTGAATAACTCCATCAAGGGTATGATTTAATTCAGTCAGGAACTTGACAAAACTTCAGGAAACAGTATTTAATCAGTTAACCCTCTACCCTGAGGTGTATATCTATTTTAGTCTTGCTTTATTATTATTATTGTCAAGTACTTTTGATCATACTAACTGACAAAAAAGCAGGTGTCAATATTTCAATAGAATAATCAAATAAAACAGAGGTTGACATTCTAAGTTTTATGTTTAGCCTACTTATAGAAGTAGCTGTAGGTCAGAATAAAAATGAGACAAGCAATAATTATTTTTAAATTTCACATCTCTATGCACATAAAGTTTTAAGGTAACTGATCACTGACAGACCGGCAGGTCCAATATACTTGCTGTCCACTCCTGGCCTAGAAAGTCTGATAAACCAAGGGCAGAATTGCCAATAAACAAACATAGATGGCAACTACAGAGCTGATAGTATTTACCGACCCCTGAGACTTCAACAAGGCTTATCAGAAAATGGGTAGGCTGACCTGTAAAACAGAGGCTATTTGGTGATAGAGACATTGATATATTAAACTATTTGCTTTCCCCAGCTCTGGATTCACCCATAAATCCAGTATTTACCCATTTGTCTGTCACAAGTCCTGGCACAAGTCAGACATTCATTAGCTCCTCATGATTCCGTGCTGTGTTCACCAACTCATCACGGCTTGTCTGATGATCTATGTCTGAAGAGCCTGTGACATCTGCTCTACTCTTTGGAAAAGTGAAGATTTAACTCCCAGGGTGGAACTGTCACATAAATGTGGCTGTGGAGGCATTTCAGACTTCAAAACCCCGGCAGTTAGTCTAAACACCATCATAATCCTAAAACTACTCCAAATACTTTCTTTTTTTTCAGACATACTCCACGTCTCAGAGTACACAAAACTTCCTCTATTTTGCCCATTTAGATCACATAAGAAGCATTAAAAATCAAGAATACTGAGTTAATTCTTTCTTAAAATCCTCTTGCATAACCTAGCTGCTCAGGACTACTGAAATGTCTTACTTATATCTTATACAAAACAGCTAGCCAGAGAAAATAGTTACTCTAGATTTACATTAATGTCAACAAAGAAGAAATTTTTGCTTCTCTACTGCCATTACCATGCTCCTATCTGACTTTATATGTTAAATGTAAATTATTTGGAGAAAAGAACCCTAGTCTTTCTTTCAGTTAGTATAGTACTACATTAACTGAGATAAAATAGGACCATGTATTTTTTACAATTTGAAGAACTGAAATCAAAATTTCTAAATTGCTCTGATCACAGGGCTGCCACCAATGCAAGGGTTCCCAACCTCAGGTCCATTAACCGGCACTGGCCCATGGCATGCCGTGCGAACAAGCAAAGCCCCATCCGTGGGATTCAGGCAGCAGGTGAAACCACGCCCCCTCCAGTTCGTGGAAAAGAGGTGTTGTCTTACCTGAACTCCTTTTCTCAGCATGAAGAATGGAGAATTCATGAATGGGTTAAAGAGGTCCTCTAGCCCAATCAGACCAAATCAATCAAGTTGCCACGCCCCTGCTGGACTGGACCTTGCCCCAGTTTTGAAAAGGGCGAAGCTAATGACTGTGTGACGTGTTGGCTCCCAGGCTACTGACACTGACCTGACTGTGAATTTCAAAAAGGGGAGGGGGAGAAAAGGCGTTCAGGTAAGACAACGTCCCTTCTCCAGCATGGAAAAGAATGGAGAATCCACGAATGGACATACCAAAGCTCATGTGACCCTATGGGTGGGAAACAGGTTGGTCAAGTGTCGACGCTGTCTGAACCACCTGTTGTAAAACAGTGGCCGAAGGAGGCCTCTGCAGAAGCAAATTTATCAAGCTTGTAATGACGGTTAAAGGGGGAAGGTGAAGACCATGTTACCGCCTTACAAATGTCAATGATAGAAGCTTGAGTGTGCCACGCAGCTGATGTAGAGGCACTGCGTATGGAGTGTGCTGTCAGACGGCTTGGAGCAGGGAGCGTACCCGGTATGACTCCGCAGTGCAGGCCTTGATCTACCTGGCAATAGTATAGGAAGAGACCTTCTGACCCCTAGAAGCTGGATGGAAAGAGACGAAAAGTGCCTCCAATCTACGAAAGGTAGCTGTCCACTTAATGTAATATCACAGGGCCCTGCGGACATCCAGAGCATACCATTGCCGCTCCAAGTCGTGTGATGGGTTAGGACAAAAGTCCAGCAACACAACCTCCTGTGCCCTATGAAATAAGGTGTTAACCTTGGGAATGAACGAGGGGTCCAACCGTAGGACCACTCTGTCCTGGTGAAAGGTGCATAGGTCTTCCCTCACGGAAAGAGCTGCTAATTCTGAGATGCGCCTCGCCAATGTCACTGCTATTAAGAAGGCCACCTTAAGGGACAAGTGTTGCAGAGTGCAAGATCTGATGGGTTCAAAAGGGGTTCCTGAAAGAGCCTGTAGTACCCGTGGCAACTCCCAAGTGGGCTAATGATGGACTACAAGAGGCTTACTGTTTGTAAACCCCTTGATAAAGGATCGAACCCTCAGGTGTTGAGACAATGGTGCGGAATTGGCACAGGTGAAAACCGTGGAGAGAGGTTGGGGGCTGCTACACTAATGGTAGAAGGAAACTGTACTGATAGAAATACAAAATAATATAAAGCAGTGCCATCAATTCATTCCTCCTGACAATATAACCAAGATATTATTGCTTATCCATGTTGGATAATTGAGAAATCAAGAAAAGCACCACACTCCACTACTTGATAAGAGCAGTCATGAATGCTTGGAAAAGATACTTAGGTACTGTGGTGTGTCTGTACTACAAATAATCATAACAATGGAGGCAATGGTATTCCTTTTGACATATATGAATGCAAAAATTGGACTTTGAAGAATATAAGGAGTTTTGACACTTTCCAGCTCTAGTACTAGAGAAGATTCCTGAGAATGTCATGGAAAGCCAAGGAAACAAACAAACAGATCAACTCAAGAGTTCTCACCCGAGGCACAAATGACTAGGTTCAGATTATCTTACTGCAGGGCATATTATCTGAAGACCTAGCTGAAGAAGGCTCTAATGTTGAGAAAAGTAGAAAGAAAAGAGAATGACCAAGATGTACAGGCTAAATTACAGTAGTGATGGATGTGCTGTTGAAGGATCTGAAGACCAGGATGATGCATCCTCGATATAGTCTACGTGATCAGTAAAAGTCAACATTTATTTAGGATATGGTATATCATACGTGGACTAGCCATATATATTAACATTTCATCTAGATTAGTAGAAGCCAATAAAATATAAATGTTAAAAAGATCTATGTTCAAATATTAACGTCTAGGCCATCTAACAATTGAAGCACAGCCTCATTTATATTAAGAAAAATCAAATACTGGATGGGTATATGCCCTCAACTTACAGCTGGTCACAATGTGATCTACAGTTTGAAATAGGACCTCACAGTCACACTGAGGGGAGGACACTATGCCCTATTGATAGAGAGGGTACTGGCAGACCCTGTGTGAAGTGCGAATCCTACTCAGGATTGATCATTGCTGACATGGTAGTTCAAAGCTTGGCTCCTTTTATGGGGTTATTTATATATCTTCCTAAAGTCAATACTGACTTGGTGACACATAATCTATCAATCATGAATGTAGCACCTTGCACACAGTTTTCTGTGAAGAAAGCTAAAATTTACATGATTCTCAATCTGTATAGCTGAAAAAATATTCCGGTCTTCAGCAAATCGTGCCTCAGAACCACAACATGAGTTGTATCCAAACTCAAAAATAGAAAATGCATCCACAAATTAAGTTATCATGCCTGGAGTAATCTCTGTTGAACAGGCAAGAATGAAATCTGCTTTTCATACAAATCCTATCTCTAGATAAAGATAAACTAATGAAACAAATAGTCAAAATAATTATACTTGTTCATTGATTTATTGAAGAAAATGATCCAAAGCTACGTATTTGTGTATTTTAAGACTTGTGTAGAGAACAGATCACATTTATGAAGCAATATTGAAATTTTAAAAGAGTTCATAAACTCTACGCATCACATATTGTCAGTGGTGGGATTCAGCTGGTTTGTACCACTTCAGCAGAACCAGTAGCTAATTTTTTGTTGCCCAGGCCCAGAATGGACTTCTGGAAGCGGTATCCACACAGAGAATTGGTTTTTCACATATTTGAATCCTACCATACTGCATATTGTACAATATAATCTTCAGTATATCCTTCAATTGACAATTCCAATATGCTGTCTTATTCCCTTTACAGGATCCCAGTTCAATGCTATTCTCTAAAATAATCTAGAGAGTAATTAATGTACCTTACCATCTGCACTGAACTAAAAAATACTTCAGTCTAAGAGCTACACAGCTGAAAGCTTAAGAAGAAAACTAGAGAATAAGATGAGCTATGCTGGGAATGAAAAATAATTGTCCTTAACAAAAGGAATGTCAAAAAAATGAAAGAAAAACAAAAGGTCTTGTGTGCCAAAATATAATTGTTAAATCAAATTAGGCACAAAATAGTGCTAGGAAGATAAAAAACAAAGTCACAAAGTTTAGTTATATAGAACTAATACACATTGCTATATAACAGTGTTTCTCAACCTTGACAATTTTAAGGCATGTGGACTTCAACTCCCAGAATTCCACAGCCAGCATTGCCTTTTATAAATTATAAATGCCTTACGAATTTATATAGCAGTGTTTCTCAACCTTGACAATTTTAAGGCATGTGGACTTCAACTCCCAGAATTCCACAGCCAGCATTGCTGGCTGTGGAATTCTGGGAGTTGAAGTCCACATGCCTTAAAATTGTCAAGGTTGAGAAACACTGCTATATAAATTCGTAATCCAGCAATGGCCACAGAGGTATTGTATTCAGTATATAGAGTGGCAGAACCCTCTTTCTTAACTCACCAGAGACTTCAGCAGTACATATATTTGCAAAATATACATAAGGAGACCTATTGGCAGCCTCCTTGGCTCCTCTATATCACTTTCTTATCCGAACTGGTTTTTCTACGGTTGAAATTAAACTTAGCAAATTGCAGATTCCCAGGACATCTGAAAAACAAGACAATGACTATCTTACTCGCTGCTATCTGAATGCTAGAAGAAGCTGGGCACAATATCTCTGCGTTTCTACCTTGAGTCATGCATCACGTGTGCCGTAAAACATGTTTTGGAAACCATAATATCTATGTTTTCATACAGTCAGCCAAACTCATGTTATGGCTTGATACGAAGTGTGAACCCAGTACCAAACCTAGCAAGGATTCTAAAAATTTGACGGATGCCATTAAATGCCAATCTCGACTGTTCTCTGTAGCCTAGCAACTGTGAGCCATATTCTGCAATGAGCACTGTAGTGATACGATTGTTTATGAATAAACATGAACTGAGTAATCTCCATAATAAGTTCCTACGATTGCAGAGCTGCTTCTGTGTTATTATTAGAGAGCTCAGGTTATTAAGACACCTCGGGAAATTAAGCATACAATTGAAACTCAATGGTTAAAAAAAACGGATTATCTTCATTTAGTCAATATTATAATTTTCTTTCAACCTGATAAATGCAATAGGAATATTAAGAGAGTCTCTATTTAAAATGTATTTATTGTTTAGATCAGAGGTCCCCAACCTTTTGGGCACCAGGGACCGGTTCCATGGAGAGAGTTTTTTCCTGTACTGCCTGTATCCCGGGGATGGGGCTTTGCTTGACTGCACAGCTCGGTTTCTGCCATGCCGTGGTCAGGTGCCGGTCCTGGTTTAGATGGAGCATGCCACTGGGAAGATCTGATTGTGATGGAATCAAAAGTAGCGAAGATCAAATGACTGCATTTGCCTTTTTCATCCCTGAAGTCTTTTTTAAACGCTTTCTGTGCTCTTGTGCAAATCTGATTAGCCATGCACCAAGAGCCAGCAATGTTGAGAAAAGAAAGCTAGTCTTGAATTTTTGCTGTCACAACCTTGGCAAATAGCATTCTGATGGAGACTTGTGGTAGATGAAGCGGCAATAAAGCAAGTGAATTAAGTGAAGTACTGGCTTCTTGGGTCACCCAGCTAATCTGAGAACTTGACAAGAAGGCCAGCTGTTCAGCTGCAGAATTAAATAGTGTGATAGTTTTGTAGCAGTATTATTAATAAAGTGGGCTATGCATATACTCACATGTGCAATATTAATACAATATGCAACAGGACTTTTTTCAAAATACAGTAAATGTTAATCACGCAGGATGATTTTTAATTTAGAAGCCCAACATTGGCTGTAACGGCAGCCACTTCAGTATAATTAGCAGCATCCTCACTAGACCCCTGTGTCAACATTTCATTAAATGTCATTGATCTACTTTAACACAGACAAGCTTTTTCCAATCTGGTGCTCTCTAGATGGCTGTTCTGGAAGAAGGCAATAATAAAGCAATTCTGTTTTGCTGCCAAGAAAACTACATGGACCCATGAGGAACTGAACATGATTCAAAGAAGACTTATCTTTTAGAAAATTAACAGATATTGAAGTTGATAACCCTATGAAGTTATCCACTAGGAAAGATTAAGCAATTATTTTCACCTTGCATCTCTTCTCTTCCTTGAATGCGCATTAGTAAATCATGACAAATTTAGCGCATCAGAATTATCGGTGTTGGTCAATTACCACAGTACATTTTCCATCAACAGAAACCAGCACAATCTCAACAGGATTCTGTGCTCCAAATAAGAAGTAGACTAGTGAGGAGATTGGGATTGATAAAACTGCTGAAATGGAAATCAGAGAAAGGAGCAGTGTGTTGAATATGAGATCTTGGGGAAGTGTTTTTCCTTAGAGATCAGTGTTACTCTCATTCTCCAAGTATATTTAAAATCAGGTGCCATTGGGACATATTCCTTTCAGTGTTCAATCCTGTCTTGAGGACAGAACTCCCACTCTACATAAATGGATTACTACTGAATGCTAGAATTAAGGGAACATACTGTACATATATTAGACTACAAACTCACTCTTTGTTGTGAATGTTGCTTATTACCCTTTCCTACATTTGTGTAATGGCTTGTCTATCTCAAGGAAATACATATCCATTACTTTCCTTATCTACCTATGTAGTCTTACTTCACAAAGTAGAATATACTCTACCAATTGAGGAAAGGAAGGAGCTGCTTGAAAACTTCAATAAAATGGCTATGCGAATTCATATAGTGCATATAAATACATTTTGGGTTTACATAAGGCATTGGACCCCAACTTAAGTATTCAAACTTTGTGCAGTAGGTCAAATGAGCCAAACCTATACGATCAAATTGGGTGAGCCCATATAATTGGGACAACTGAGTAAATCAAGTTCAGTAAATCACAGTTCTAGTAACTCTATGACTATTAAGAATACGTACAACCACAATTGTGCTCAAAATTTCTGTTGCTAAGCAACACAGTTAAGTGAATTTTGCCCCATTTTACAACTTTTCTTGCTTGCCACAGTTGTTAAGTTAATCACTGCAGTTGTTAAATTAGTAACATGGCTGTTAAGTGAATCTGGTTTCTTGACTTTGCTTATCAGAAGGTCACAAGTATCTGAATTTTGATCACGTAACAGCAGAGATGCTGCAATGGTCATAAGTGTGAAAAACAGTCATAAATCATTTTTTTCAGTGCTGTAACTTTGAATGGTCACTAAATGAACTATTGTAATTCAGGGACTACCTGTACTAAGCTGTGTCCACAGAGGGAATTGCCACATACTGCATGAGGAATAAATGTGATTAGAAAATTAATGATAACCTCTGAAGTTGCCTAGTTAAGTTATTTCTCTCACTAGAGAGAAATATAAAGCATCATCTCTTTCTCCAATAGAGCCCCCAATTTTAGGGTCCACTTCATACTCTATCCTGCTATTCTCTTATATGCATTCTTTAAATTTCTATTTAAAGTTAAGTCATTCTAATTCTCACTTGTATGGGTAGTCCTCGACTTACAACAGTTCATTTAGTGACCATTCAAAGTTACAACGGCACTGAAAAATGTGACTTATGACCATTTTTCACACTTGCAGCATCCCCGTGGTCACACTTGGCAACTGACTCATATTTATGACGGTTGCAGTGTCCCGGGGTTATGTGATCACTGCTTCAGACAGGAAGGCAGTGCAGAGAGTGGTGAAAATGGCTGAAAAGATCATTGGCAGTTCCCTCCCTCCCATCCAGGACATAGCACAGAAGCGTTGCTTGAACAGGGTCTGTAAGATTATCTGGGACCCTACACATCCTCTTCACGACCTGTTTTCCTTGTTACCTTCTGGGAGGAGGCTTCGTGATATCTGAAGCAGAACATCCAGATTCAGCCAGAGTTTCATTCCATACAGCATTAACCTTGCGAACTCTCAAGCTTCCTCCTTCCGTTATATATTCAAGATGGACAGTATTTAATATTTATTTGCTACGTATATGTAGGGATATGGGTCTATACATACGTTGTTCATAGTATGTTTAGGTGTGTGTCACATATGTTTCACTTTCATTTTTGATGTGTGCCGTTGTGCCCACAGTAAAAAAAAATGACAATAAAGGTTATCTTATCTATTTGTGATCTTCTGACAAGCAAAGTCAATGGGGAGGTCAGGCTCAATTGTGGTCGTAAGTCAAGGACTATATTGTTTTTCTAGTGATTCCAATCATATGAAACAATCAGGCCAAATGGTGGCTTTGCAAAGTACTGGAAAACAATAAAGCTTTCCTTCATATCAGATAAAGAATAACAACTAAAATGACTTAACCCTGCAGTTAACTCAAGTGCAATCAAGGATGTTCCTCATCAGTATTCCTCATATAATCAGTAAAACAGCTTAGCCCAGCTTCATGAATTAGTTGCTGTATTTAAGCAAGATAATCTTGGTTAAAATAGAATGCATCTGGATTCTGTTGTTTTTAGATTAACTGTTAATGAGAATAAATACTTTGCATTTAATGACAAAGAGATATCATTAAGAGGACTTAATGAAGAACGTATTGAAGGACACTGCAATATCACAGATAACCTGCTCACTCTTGCATGCCATTCAGTTATCTGTAATTCGATTCAGTGTCCATAAAATGAGTCAAAGTAACCCTCTGTCCTCCAAATAAGTTGGGGCTAACTCAGAAATATCATGTCCTAATACAGGTAGTCCTTGATTTACGACCGTAATTGAGCCCAAAATTTATGCGGCTCAGTGAGACATTTGTTAAGTGAGTTTTGCCCCATTTTACAATTCCCTTGCCACAGTTGTTAAATGAATCACTGCAGTTGTTAAGTTAATAACTTAGTTGTTAAGTGAACCTGGCTTCTCCATTGATTTTGCAAGTCAGAAGGTCGCAAAAGATGTTCAATTATCCGGGGATACTGCCACCGTCATAAATATGGATCAGTTCCCAAGCATCTGAATTTTGATCACAGGACCATGGGGATGCTGCAATGGTTGCCAAGTGTGAAAAATGGTCATAAATCATTTTTTTTCAGTGATGTTGTTACTTTGAACGGTCACTAAATGAACTGTTGTACTAAGTCGAGGACTACCTGTATACAGGATAAAACGTAGAGCAGGGGTGTCAAACTGCCGGCCTACAGGCCGGACACATCAGCAGGGAACTACGCCCACCCCATTGCCGGCAATGGAGAAAAAGCTCCGATATGTCGTGCGACATCACGTGATGTCACGAGTTTGACATGTCTAATGTACAGAAAGCTTCCTGGTTGTTTTATCAGAACCCTGTAAAAATGGGCAGACCGTGTGCCAACCTGAAAAATAAATCACTTTCTTGACAAGGGAACAAATACCTTTTGCATAACAATATATAACTGAACTGCTAGACTGAATCTTTAAAATACCCCCAAAGAACTCAGAAATGAGAATGGCATGGCCCTCTCCCTTCTTCCATTCTCTCCTTGGGCCTGGAGCCTTCTTTCCTTTTCAGCTGGCCCACAGGGACAAATTTAAGGGCAATTTGATCAACCATTATTTGTATATGCTAGTGCTTCTCTGCATGCCATAAAAAGCTTTGCCTGATGATTTCTGCAGCTGTAAGCACTGCTAAGGGCACAGAAAAGAGCTGAGACACTATTTCCTAATTGGTTTCAGTAGCATGAGTGCCATCAAGCACAAGTGCAGCCCTGCTTGTTTTCAGCATGCAGGAAGGGCAGAGTGGGCAAACAGAAACATAAGCATAACATTGGCAAAAAAAAAAAAAAAAGGGGGGGGGGGTTAGAGAGAGAAACCTTCCAGCAAAGATTTTTTTTATAAGTGTGTTACCAATTAGAAAACACTGTACAGTTACTTCCCTCTTTTCTTCCTTAACAGATTAGCTTGTGGAAGTTATTTTTCAAAATGTTTAGAAGGTATTGGTTGCCTATCTATCACGGCTTTCCAAATCTGGGTGCCCTTTACACCAATAGAGTACAGTCCAGAATTCCTCTCATATCACCTGTGAGGTGATATGAGCAGCGAGGCAGGACGGCTGCAGGCTTGCGGCTCCATGTAGTTTCCTTGCTTTGCTTAGCTGTTCTTTGGGACGTGCTACAGGCTTCTGGCTGCCTGGTATATCCCTGTGTCAATCAGCTGCTCGTCAGGACACACAGCAGGCTTCTGGCTTCCTTGTGCCTCCCAGCGCCTAACAGCTGTTCAGAGGGCTGGCCGAGGAGCCAACTGGCTGTTCAGCGGTGTGACTGCAGAGCTGACGACCACGCCACCATGCTCAGCCAGTCCAGATCCAGGTAATGGGAGAGGGAAGGGCTGTCGCCGTTGGGTTGGTCGCTGGCCTCCTCACAGGCGCTGTCCTTGTGCCCCTCCTCCTTCCCGTCAGTGTCGAGCCCACGGGGCTTGACAGGGAGTTCACCCTGTTGCTCAATGCTCAGGTCTCAAACTCAAGCTATCACCTTTCCAGTTGACAAGCTCAGCATTTTTAACTGTTGAGCCATCGCGTTCCTCTTATGCAGGAATAGCAATAGCACTTAGACTTATATACCACTTCACAGTGCTCTACAGCAGGGCTTTTCAACCTTTTCACCCATTGTACCACTTTTAGGATATGGCAACATCCGAGTACCACCAGTCGCCTAGCAAGGTGTCAAAAACTTGGTGACGCCTCCCCCAAAAGGAAAAAAGTGATAAAATACAGGTAGTCCTCGACTTACCACAGTTTGCTTAGTGACTCTTCAAAGTTACAATGGCACTGAAAAAATGCCCCCCAAGCCACAGCTGAGCAAGACACCTGCCTGCCCACCCAGCCATGCTCTTCCTCCTGTCCGAGGTTTTCATTGTTGTGAGCATTTCATGCAATATAGTTGTTTATATTTGTTTTCTTCTTCCAGAAATAATTGGGGAGGAGAGAGGAAAGAATATGAATATTTTACATAACATCTGAATTTAATCAAGAGGTTTTTTATTTTTCTTTATAGCAGAAATGAAACTATTATTTCCCAATATGACTTTAGGATTTCAAAAGTAATCATGCATTTTCATTCAAAGCACAGGTGGGTAGCTGCAAATCAATTTCAGAAATACTCTGCTAATTTATCAGTGTGTTGTGTCCAGCAAGGTACAATGATAAAAGAATGAGGAAAGGAGTGTGGCAACATCATAATGTAAAATTCAGACTTTTGCATTGGCATTCCAATGTTGGATGTAAGCACAGAATCAAGATTTTTGCAATGTTATGTCAAGACACGTTTTGTCATTTTCCCTCCTGATCCCTCAGAAAACATTTATGTTTTAGACAAATGGATAAAGCAAGATACGTGTTTTTTTTTTAAAAAAATAGGATTCTCTTTAAAAATGATCATGATAGAAATCACGACTATAAGATCTCCTCTTTTGCTCATTTAACTTACAATGCCAAAGTAGTATTTTCATCTCAGAAACAAAATTATAAACAAAAGCTTAGCAAAAAAGGAGAGTCATCCCAACTGTAAAAATGTCAGAAGATTATTTAAATATTCTACTTTTTCTCAATTTCTAAAACATAAATTAAAAAAAGTTTCAGTTGATTAGATATTGTGAATAAGATACGTTAACTTGACATCTTCCCAATATTTAGCTCATTGGAAATGATTCTTTGTTGTATCTAAATCATTTTCTTTGGATGAAAGCATATTTTTTATTTTGCAAATGTATATTCCACTTCAATGAACTCAAAGAGCTTTTTAAAAGACGAATAAATGACATCATGCAGGTTAATAAAACCAAGAAATTAATTGTACAAGTAATGGAAGTCTCCTTCAAGTCAAGCTCAAAATTCCTGCTGATTTTATTCATGTAATTTTCTTTATACTAGCGTGATGGAAATGATTTGTTACTGCCTTTTTTTTTTTAGGATTCCCCTGTCCCCTTCACAATGATTTACTCTGAAAGTTGGTATATTCTAGTGGTATCCTATAGAAATACTAAGCAGATCCGATGCTGCTCAGCTTTCTGCAACCTACCAGAGATCAGCTGGAGGCTGCTACCTACCTAAGAGCAATAGCAAAACAAAGCATTCAAATAATCTATTTTTTATTTTAATTTATCATTATTACATTTATACACTGCCCATCATACCTAAGTGACTAAAGGAGTTCCCTTCTATGAACAGGCAGGAGCTGAAATCCTTTGGCAGGCAGCTCTTTCAACCGCTCTCAGAGAAGAATCAATTTCAGAAACCAAATCCAGAAAGCAGAGAGACAAAGTGGTAAGAAAAGGTGCACAAGGTGCCTTATAAAGGTGGAGGAGGCCTCCCATAGGGTGTGTATATTTCTCTGCTCAGGAGCTGAAAATTCTACTAGGATTTGGGTAGAAAATATTTTCAGCACCTAAGCGGAGCCTCCCAGGGTTTCCTCCACACGCTGAAGCATCCCGCACTCCTTATCTGGGACTCATCTGCTTAATGATCCATGAGATTGCCTAACAACACAACCAAAAATGCCAGGATTGCAGTCACTGAGTGAAGCAGTCACATGGGTATCTTGCTTACCGGCTGCTTTGTTCAATGACCAAAATTCTGATTCCAAGAATGGTTGTAAGTTGAGGACTACCTGTACACCAAAATACAGCTCTCTGAATTTGCTGTTACTCGAGAACGGTTCTAGTTCTTTCAGAATAGCAATAAATAGTAAAAGCGTCCCACAGTGAAACAATGAAAATGAGACAATAAGTTCCCCTTGCAATAAATCTTGTTATTCTCACTTTTGAAGAAGATCTTGCTTTAGAAACCTGAGCAAACAAGACATCATCTTGAATAAACATGCACACTGTAGAGGTAGACAAAGACCATTTCTAGAAATAGGAAATGAAGCTAGAAAAGGATGGGGAAGAAGCCACTCTGGCTAGTTGGTACTGAGACTGAGTCCATTAACCAATTCACTAGAATAATGAAACAGCTAATACTGTAACTGCAGATTTAAAAGGTGCGATTTCAAATTTGGAAAGATGTGAATGAAAAATAATTTACCTTCTGATTCCTATTAATTATTTTCTGCAGCTGCAGGCATGCCCAACTGATGCAAGGCACAGCCTTCTTACTAAGCCCACCTTGCACCATCCTGCAAGCAAGCCCCATTTTTTTTATTAACAAATTTTTATTGTTTTTTTAACTTTTACAACAAAATGCTCAAGACACACCGTGGTGGTTAGGTGATCAATCATCCAAAAACAAAATCATATAATAGCTCAAGTAAATACATTAAATGTTCCCTTTCTATTTCCCTCAAATAATATAACCTATTTAACATATAATCCATTTCTACATTACATATCTATAAATCCTAATCCTGTTTTGAGCTTTATTAATTTACAATTACCATAGTCCAATTTAATCTTAGATAAATGTATTATCACTTCGGGTATCCCTTTTAAAATACTAATCCAGATATATTCTAATTCATAATCTCATAAATCATTGATTTTATCACAGATCTCTCTTATTACTTCAAATAGCATTTAAATCTCATTCAAATAATTATCATATCTAAAAAAAAGAACACACCTATTATTACACAAAACATTGTCTTGCTAACTTAACACACTCAATTATTTGTTAAAGCTATCTGAATTTCTAAAAGCCTCTTTCATATTCTTATTCTCATTCCATTACAAAATAATTTTCATACAAATAAACATATTATTCAAGAAAATACATTCTTACTCTGTTTAACATATATATTTTAATAATCACAAATTTTCAACTCTAAATCTTAATCCTTAAATCAATCCATATTTCTCAAAACCTTTTTAATCCATTACATATAATTTTAAATTTCTCTTTTTAGTCTTATTCTGGCATTCTTCCTACGCCAAGCAGGCTTCCATAACAAATAGATTTCAGCAAATAGATCTCCCATTATTGCTTGTAATATCATTTGGGGCAGTAAAAGATCTCCCATCATCTGTTTTTGACGCCTGGTTCCTTTCTGCTGGATAAAACACTCGATCATGTCCAATTTTATAATTAATAGTTGATTATCAAAGTTGTCATAATTCTCCAACAGTTATAATTTCAAGTCCATTTCTGTTAGTTTTGCAATTGTAGATAGTTTAGTTACAATCATTTTTTGGTCATCCAAAGTCTCCATAGGTTGTATGTAAATTAATTCCTCTTCTGTTGCTTTTTGGTCTGTAGAATGATCAAATAGAGTCTGAAGGTCAGTTTGTAACTTCACAGTAGAATTTCTGTTTATTATTTCTGCAGTTCTCTCTCTTATTTGGGAACATATTTCCTCAGTAGCTTCATAATTTTTTTCCAGTATGAGTTTACAGTTGAGTTGTGAATATGGTTTCTCCATTTCAATAGTAACACAAACAAAAAAATGATTGCAGTTAAATTTCTCCACAAGATGTCCTCAGTAAACTATGAAAGTCTCGTCCAGACATCAAAAATGAGATTAGCAAAGTCAAAGAGCTATGGAGTCTCTTTTCTGGCTTCTCATAGAGTTGTTGGTTTTTTTTTCAAACAATAAAGATTTATCCCTTTAAAAAAATAAGTCCAAGACATAGGAAGACACTATTCTCCAGCTTAGAAGATATAATAATAAAGTTTTATGATAAGGATTTTTCTAGGGCCCCCAAGTAACCAAAAATAAAAATAGTCAATAAGAAGTTTTTTCCTTTGTTATGGAAAGCTCTTTTCCTCAGATAAACAAAGGCAGCTCTTTCAAAGCAGGGAAGTAATTCCAAAAGGCTTTTGACAAGAGAGTAGTTAGGCAGAAAGAGAGAGGGAAAAGTCTCACCGGGATCATCCACAATGGTTTCTTAACGCTTAGATGTTCTTTTGACTTTCAGCTGGAGCAGCTAAATAATCGGCCATGTTATTGGCCAATCTTTCTCTCCGTCAGCCGAGGAGCTGCCTCAGACCACAGGAGCTGCCTCCTCTTCCCGCAATTAACAAGGGTCCTCCTCATCGGTAGTCACCCCTCCAAGGTGACTTTTCAACCCGATTGAGGGTCTACCGGCAGAAGAAAAGCAGGTAACGAAGATAGAGAGCCTCTTCGTGTGCCTGCACCCACTGCAACCCAAACAGGAAGTCTCAAGCAAGCCCCATTTTAACGACCCTTAGAAGACTCCTTCTCCAAAATCATACAAATTTGGAAAAAAGGACTTCCAAGCAATCACAACAACCATGTATTCTAGCCTTCCTAGCCTAGTCTTTATAGCCTTAAATGATGCTGTTCACTAGTTTTTCAGCCTCTTCCATGTGCTTAAGACAATGCTTCAGCCAGGCTGCAGAAACAGTGCTTGGAGTCTTTGGAATGCAAGTGTCATTTTTGCAGCCTTGCGGAGAGGCTGAGCTCTACTTAGTAGACAGCTTTTCCAGCCCAACCCCAAGAGACGAGGAAGTGTTCTCTTTGCAGGCAACAGTAGCTTGCAGATTGCAACCATTGGCTTACTGGGGAAACAAATGGTGAGCACATGATCACAAGGCATCTGGCAACTGATCATATGTGCAAATAAGTTGACAAGTGCCCAACTTGCTCTCATGTGACCATGAGAGGGGGGAGTCAGCACATTTTACAATGGTTGGAACAACTGCTTTGTGGGCTGTAAAACACCTTTTCCAAGGCCATTGTGACTTCAAACATCCATTAAATGACCGATCGTAAGTTGAGGACCACCTTTAAAGGCAGGCTATAATATTGTAAATATATAAATAATTCCCAAATACAATTAGTTTTAGGATGTATTGATCTTAATAATACTATATTAACAAATTGATGGATCGTACTAAGGGAGGAAACGCCTTGAAATGTGGGTGTGAGTGCAGCATCTTTCCCACAATTTTTTCACTCTTGGCAGTGCTGTTGCCTACAAACCACATGCAGCTAACGTCTGCTTGCCTAATTTAGAAAATGATTAGTCAATTTGAGAAAACCAAAGAAATGAAAGAGACAGAAAACAACAACGAATCAATCAAGCAGGTGAAACCATATTCAATTTCAAAAAATGATGTTCCCCAAAAAGAAAAAAAAAGATACTTCTGTTATAAAAATCTAGCACCAAATGCAGAGAAGAACAATTGACTCCTTGGTATGTTATTTACAATCTATAGGTGCAAACGAGCAAAAGGGAAAACATGCAATTCTTTGCCTCACTGAATGTAATTTTCCTTGCAGAGGAAGGAAACTAGTTGTCAGCACAAAATAACATTCATAAGACTAACCCTCATGAGACTTTTGAGGAAAGGAAAGTCAAAAAGCAAGAAATGCAGAGATAAAAGAGAATGTACAACATGAGAAGAGATGAAGAGGAACAAAAAAAATGCTGAGATGTCCTTCCAACATATATTAGAACTGCGGAAACCTTGGAAGAAAAGCGTAATTTTAGAGGTCATCAGTTAATCTGTTTACTTGTAATATTTGTTGGTGCAGGAAAGCCAATGGAGAATTCTGTTCTGTGGTAATGGAGAGAATGACGTTTTTATGCAAAATGAGCTTTTTCACAACATACAATAGAGCCAAAATGGGGGCACAAAAAAAAGCACATACCCATAAGTTGTTAAAAATGACAACAATGTGTACTGATTACAGGTAGTCTTTAACTTACAATCATTCATTCAGTTATAACAACAATGAAAAAAAGTGACTTATGATCGGCTGTCGTACTTAGGACCATCACAGCATCCCCATGGTAATGTGATCAAAATTTGGGTGCTTGACAACTGGCATGTATTTATGAAGGCTGCAGTGTCCCAAGATCATGTGATTACCATTACCTTCCCAAAAGGCTTCCAACATTCCAAAATCAATGGGAGAAGCTGGATTCACTTAATGATCATGTGATATACTTAACTGAAATGATTCCCTTAACAACTGTGGCAAAAATGGTAATAAAATTGGGCATGACTCACTGAACAACCACGTTGCTTAGCAATGGAAATTCTAGTCCTAATTGTGGCCATAATAGGAGGATTACCTGTATACCAGTTCATCAGACAACCATTAGTCCGTAGACTGAAAATGGTTGAGGTGGCAAAATTCTCAGGCTGATCACAAGTTAATAGCAATAGCACTTAGACTTATATACCTCATAGTGCTTTACAGCACTCTCTGAGCAGTATACAAATGTCAGCATATTGCCCCCAATAATCTGGGTCCTCATTTTACCAACCTAGGAAGGAGGGAAGGCTGAGCCAACCTTGACTCAGTCAGGATCGAACTCCAGATTGTGGGCAGAGTTAGCCTGCAGTACTGCATTCTAACCACTGTGCCACCAGAGATCCTAAATAATACAAGGCACACTCTTGTGTAGCAAGTATTACAGTCACCTTAATGGACTTAAGACATCCCACTATCTCTCAAGGCCATCTGCCTTAAGTAACTTTGTGCTGGATTCTGACTACCCCTATTTCCAGACAGAATGATCAAGGATTAATGAATTTGGAGGGATAGAATTACTAGCTTCCCCATTTGATTAATTAAAAAAAAAAATCTTTACAAAGTGCATTAAAATATCAAAACTCTAACACCCCCCTTGCTAATTTTCAGGAACTAATCAGCAGAAAACTGTACTGCTATTATTTGCCAGTTTGTCACTGAATTTTAGCAACAAAGTTCGGGAGTTTCCTGGAGCTCTGTACAGATTACTCATCCCTGCTGTTTGTAAAAACGTTTGTGAGGAGGCTGGAAAGAAATAAGAGGAATTCTACACATAAACAATTTACAGATGGCACAATTTATCAGTAATTTATCTCATAAATGTCAGCTGAGTCCAGCTTGCAAAAAGGCCTGGAAGAAAAGATTTAAAATGTTCAGATTTCAGCCTTAATGAAGTTGCTAATAAAAATGGGTGAAAAGTTAGTACTGCAGTTGCAAATATTGTGTATCTTATCCCTAAGTCCTGCTTCTAAAGCAGGGGTCTTCAAACTTGGCCCTTTTATGACTTATGGACTTCAACAATCAGAATTCCTTAGCCAGGCACGCTGGCTGAGGAATTCTGGGAGTTGAAGTCCACAAGTCATAAAAGCACCAAGTTTGAAGACCCCTGAGCTAAAGCTTATGGCTAGAAATTGGGAGTGTGAGTTCCAATCCTACCTTAGGCACACACTGCCCTAGGTGACCTTAGGCATATCATTCTCTCTCAACCCTAAGAAGCAAGCAATGGCAAACCACTTCAAAATTTTGCGAAGGAAATCACAGGGACTTATCCAGGCAATGCTGACTAGAAGGCACAACAAGTAAAACAAGTAATAGAAAATGTGAGCATACAAGTTTGCAATGAAATTAACCCTTTGCCAACATTTTCAATGCTCATCTACTGAAACAACCCACCCAAATGCCTCGTACACTTCTCACACAATGCCCCCGAGTCCTTTTTGGGCCAGGTTTTAAGGAAAGTCTCCCCATCTGGAAAACCTCAAAAGAAAACATAGTAAAATACCCAAGCAGAGGTGAAAAACAAACTGAGGCACTGACAAGTATGATGATTTTGTCATCCATTTTAAGCTCAGATACAACCCACTTCATTATTTCATCTGCCCACATGGTTACTTAGGTTTCTAATTAGTTATTCTATTTTCTGGCTTTGACAATTTATTGAATCATATACAAGTCATCAGGCTAGTTTTGTATGTTTTTTTTTAAATTAACCAATGTTAAAACTAACCAAGCAAAATAGGTGATGTGAATGCTACTCCACTGTGTGGTTTTAATTGACTTGATTAATCATGTTGCCATTGAAATTCAACAATGGCCACAGAAGCCATTGAAAAGCAGTGATGTAGAATAAACAGCTAGAGTAAAATTATTTTTCTGAGGAAACTACAATGTACCTCAAATACCAATCTGAATAGTTACCAGCTGTCTAGCAAAAGGAGGACACATCCTCCTTTTTGTCTTCATGTCCTCCATCTGGCAGGCATAGACTTAAAATCAAATATTGTCCAGTTTTTTTAGTGTCTTGGTTTTCTATTTTGGTCTGTTTCCACAACAATAATCATTCAAATGTTCACGGTACTGTCTATCACCTTGTAAATTATCTACTTCTTTCTTTCCCTGGCCTGTCAATAATAGTTTAGATTTATATTATTTCATTTATTTCCTGATTCCAGCAATCGATTTAAATTCAGCCCCTTCAGATATATGTTCACACGTTATATAATTCTATGGATTTGTTCTTGAACATAAAGATTGGAAAAAATCTTGCAACTGAAAAACTATCTTTCTAATGCTGGGAAAAGTAATGTCACATATATGTAGACTTACGTACATTTTTTGCAGTTTTTTGCTGTAATTGTTATCAAAGATGCCAAGAACACTGAATAGTTAGCATGTCCTTTCCAATTGTTTACATCCTCTTTTTGCCTATTCAAATATCTAGTAACTCAAAAACACTTTAAGACCAGCGCAATGCACTGGAGAAAAGTACTACCTTGGCAGTGAACTTTCTGGCAATGCCTTCTAGCACAATTCAACGAATTAAACGGGTATGTAATCTTATCAAATCCTTCTTGTAGGTGGTCACTAGAAAAACTGTTTTCATCTAAGGCTATAGAGCCCATTTCTTAGATCTGTGTTTCCATTTTTTAATAAACCAATGTTGTTGACTGTCACTGGAAGAAATAAAGTATGCCCCTTATCAACAAAAAACATAGGATCCATGTTGAGAAACCAAAGATTCATCAGGCCTTAAATTCTTCATTCTTACTTGCTTATCCAATCTGGGGCTGTTCCAGAAAACCTTCTATCTAATAAAAGATGTGCCATGCACATTGTTTGTACACAAAAAAGGAGGCAGCTTCCAAGATTATGCTGGTTTTGCATTTTGATGAAAGCACTGGATCCTATGGCTACCTCTGATTTAGAATTTATTTAATACTGAACTGTATTTTTGTTGTACAAGATTTTTATGTCATCTGAGATTTCTTCTCTCAAAAACATTGTTTGCTGTCCAGTATTGCTTGCCTCAAAGGTAAACTTTGTCCAGTGCAGAAAATTTTCATAGTATTTGAACATCTAAGGGGGGAAAATGAGATTCCAGGGGTTGGCTTCTTTTCTAAGAAATGAGAATTTAAATCTCTTTCTATGCTGTCAACTTAATATATTTCACAAACATGGCAATTTACTAGGATATACTTGATTGTCACTTGTATGAGAGTTTGTATGAGAGAGAGAGAGAGAGAGAGAGAGAGAGAGAGAGAGAGAGAGAGAGAGAAAATCTCCAACAAAACAAATCCTCTTTCTCAGCATCACAGATTTCCAATGCACCACAGTGCATCTGAAATAGCACTTATAATGTCCTTTCTTCACTTTTATTTTCTGCCATAAAGAATCTTGTTTCCAGTGAAAAAAATCAGATAGGACATAAGTAAGCTTCTAGAAAACCAGACAAATAAGAGTGTGGGGGTTGGGGTTGGGCTAAGCAGGCCAGGAAGCTGACCTTTGAAACAGACTTTCCTTTTAAAACATTCTATTTTTATAGAATTGATTCAAGAATGTCAGAGCTGTTTTGCAACATGAACTCTCAGCATATGATATTCATTCATACAGAAGAAAGGCAATTGCCTCAATTCCAAAGTTATTATCTTGTTTTATGTGTTTAACACTTGCTTTTCCACCAGCTGAAAACTGGTGTGAAGATTCTACCAGCTCTCTGCTCCTGCTTCCAAGAGCTGTGAAGATTTAAAATAGAAACACAAATGGAACTTGGAGGAGCTGTTTCTATGAATGAGCACTATAAATAATGGATCTTATTTTCTTATTCCTGGCAGTCTTAGATAACTATAGGAGCCATTTTGTCTGGGCCACAATTTAGAAACATCTCTAGAAGATCTCTCCCTGAGGATTTACATCATTTTGTATTACAGGGATTGCATTCACTACTGGCCATTAAGAGGCACTACAGACCCGGTTTCACCCTTGTTGGAACCCAAGCTTACAGTAGGTCTGTCTGTCTGTCTGTCTGTCTGTCTCTCTCTCTCTCTCTCTCTCTCTCTCTCTCTCTCTCTCTCTCTCTCTCTCACACACACACACACACACACACACACACACACACACACACACACACATATTGTATAAGAGAGGTTCTGCTCACTGTCACTCATGCCTTTGAGACTTCCCTCTGCCCCTGAAGAGTATTTGAAAGTTTAAGTGGTACAAAACGTGACAGCACAGGAAGTAAATAGTGCCAGTTATTTGGCATATGCAGCACTACTATCCATCACTGCACTGATTGCCAGTGTGCTTTCAGGTGCAATTCAAGATATTGGCTGTCATCTTTAAGTTACTTGAGGGATCATCTCTTCCTAGTTGTTTCTACCTGTCCAATCTGGTTAGGCAGGATGGGCATGCTTTGGGTCCCATTGGCTAAGAAATGTTGGCAGGGTCTAGAAGAAGTGCCTTTTCTGCCATAGCAAGTCTGGTGCAGTAGTTTAGGTGCTGGCCTAGAGACTAGGAGACTGTGAGTTCTAGTCCTACCTCAGATATGAAAGCTGGCTGGGTGACTTTGGCTCAGTCACTTTCTCTCAGCCCAACCCACTTCACAGGGTTGCTGTTGAAGGGCAAAAGAGAAGGAGGAAGGAGTATTCGGTATATTCTCTGCCTTATTTATAGAGTAATAAAGCTGGGATAAAAATCTAATAATTAAATAGATGAACAAATAAATCAACATTATGGAACATTCTCTGGAGATAAGAATGGCCCTGGCCCTGCCCGCCTTTCATAAGGCTATGCCCAGAGACTGGGCAGGGACTCGTTTCTTGATTGTATGAGTGATTACGAGATGATATTTTCTTGCTATGTATTTTAATGCTTGTATTGTTGAAATTGTTTTTAATTTTGTTCACTTGGCAAGAGCACTTGGCGAGATGGGCAGCCACACAGATTGAGTAAGTAAGTTTATAGGCCTTGGACTTTGAGGACTATAATGAGTGCATTTAGCTTTTACAGCTATCTTTGGCAGAGAAGTCTGTAGATGCTATGAATTATACACCTTCCTTTTTTTTATTCACACTCTCAAACCAGAAGCTATAGGAATTAAGCTGTAGGAGTCCATTCTAGAAGCTTCAAGACTTCCTCCCAAGGGGCAGTTATAAAATTTTGTATAATACTACTGACCAATGCTGAAGTTTCAATAGCTAAGTTCAATGTATAGTCCAATTTATGTAACCTGCCAAGTGTACAATTTACTAAGTACATTACCAACTAAATGTATATGACCAAGTTACATGACCAGCCACTGAGTCATAAATCAGCTATCCACATTTTAGCTTGCTCTGTGCTATGAACCCAATCAATATTAGCTAAATTAGTCTGCCAGGCTTTTCTGAGAATTCTTATTTTACATCACTTCATTTGAATAGAGGGGCTGACAACTTTGAATTGCCCATGGTCCTGGAGACCATCCCAACTACTTTTTAAAATTCACTTGATTTTGTAGAAAATAATTTGATGAGTAAGCGTGTAAGCTATCACTTAAAAATCAAGTGCCACTTCTGAGGCAGGTTGGAGAAATGCCAGCTGATAATTACTCCTGTGCTGTGTTCATCGTAAAAGGGTCAATCATCTATATTAGATTCTCTGGCTTCTACAGGGGAGGAGACATTGTTACCTAGCAACTAAAAAGAACAGGTAAAACAGTTATAGGATGTGCTGAAGGGATTTTACCTCTTTCTTCCCTTTAACTGAAGTATCATATTTGCAAAACATGTTATTTGCAAACATATTTAAGCTCTAATTTGTTTCTGGTTTTAATGCATGACATCTGATTGACAAAAAAAAAAAATCAGAACTCTAACAAATAGAGCTTTCCTTAAGCATGTAAGGAGAAGTAAACTGAATCCATCTTTTTTCAAATTAAACATTCCCACATAGGACAATAGCATATAGAAGCGTTTCTGAGGTTTACTTTGAATAGTACTTGTCAATCATGGCCTGGGGCAATAGGAATATAATGTATATCTTGACTAGTGAATTCTGGAGTTAAATTTAATGCCATAAACTATTATTTATCAGTTTAGGTGGAATTCTTGGTCAATGACTAAGAGACTGAAAAATCTCCGCAATGGATCCATCGAATGGCCACTGGCAGGCGTGAAAGACCAGGTCCACACGTGAAGATACAATTAAGCTGATTTATTGCTAAAAGACCATGCATATAGGAAACTTCTCAAGTAATAGTCTACACCAGCTTAGAGTTAGATAAGAATCAACAGCACTCTAGGGGGTGGGGGAATGGTTGAACTGGCTTATGGTTACATAAGGATTCTAGGCTGATTCCTCTTTTAACTCCGCCCCCAGGTTCCACCACCATTCTTTCTATATTCACAATCAAGCCAATTACTCTCAACCTATGGGGATAATAACTCCCATCACAAATTCATTCAAAAGTTTACTAATACACATAGAAAAATTCGAAAACACAAAATGTATTATATTTGCATTCTGAAAAGATTTTCCATATATTAGGAAAAAAAAACCTCTGAATAAACCTGGAAAGCAGATCACTGTCATTATTCCTATATAATTTTAATGTCAAAATACAAGTGAAACATCTACAAAACCGAATTTGCAAATGAAAGGTCAAATTTGCACAGCAATATTTGCATCATGCCAATAATGTAAATAGTGTTTCCTCTGCAAGATGACGTCATGCAAAAAAAAACCCATACATTTACAAAAATACATTCATTTGAGAAAGTGACTTAGTCCAAGGTCACCCAGCTGGCTTTGTGCCTAAACCAGGACTAGAACTCACTGGACTCCTAGTTTCTAATCTGTTGCCTTCACCACTGCATCAAACAAGCTCTCATTAAAACTGAATGCAGCACATAAATTTCAAAAAATCAACATATTTACTTTGCTTTGTGTAAAAGCAGAAATACTTGTTCATTTTGAATTGAGCAAATGTAATGTTCAAGTTATTCAATAATAATCATAAGCCAATAGAATAGAAAAGATGAAATGGTGACTTCTGAGAATGGTTCCACGTCAAAGCAAAGCAAATGGAAATCTTACTTTCAAGCAGATAAAGGCTTTGTAAAGGATAGTATAGTATAGTAGTGGCGAACCTATGGCATGAGTGCCAGAGGTGGCACTCAGAGCCCTCTCTGTGAGCACGCGCGCCGTCGCCCCAGTCCTAGGCCTTCAACTGGGTTTTATAAAACCTTTTTGCTTTAGGCCTCCGCTGCCGTGTACCCCAAAAAAAAAAAAAGGTTCAATCAAATCAGTCAATTTCAACTTCTTGCAAGGAAAAAAAAGATCTTGGAAAATTGGAATTGATTGATTGAACGTTTTAGTCCCACACAGTCTGCCGTTACCACTGCAGCCACGCCCACCCAATGGGCCACACCCACCCAATTGGCCATACCCAATCAATGGGCCACACCCAGCCAATGGGCCACACCCACCAGCACCCAACAATGCATAAATGAGTTTTGGGTTGCAGTTTGGGCACCCAGTCTCTAAAAGGTTCAACATCACTGGTATAGTGCTTCTGTAAAACTTGTATAATTTTTTTGTTTTGCTTTTAGAGCATTCACCCTATTTTATTAATAACCCAGATTTGTATTAGTAAAGGTGATTTGTATTAGTAGATTTTTCTCTCTTCTCAAGTGCACATACATTTTGCAGCATAAGGAGCCTGAGGCAATATACTAATTTTCTCTGCTTTCTATTATTCTGCCAATACCATACTTGTAAGGTGAATAATACTGAAATATATCTTCCAGAAAAAAAATTACTGATTGCATTGCGCTGGCTCTTTCTGGTGGTCAGTGTCATGACAACAATACTTTATAAGGCTATTAAAAAACTGAATGTCACAGTGCATGTAGAATCTTCATGAGGGAAAGAGATTATTTAAAGTGCTAACCGATCAACCTACATAAAACAGCAAAGCCCATAGGATAGACACATAAACTCTGACATTAGCTCATTAGCCTTTGCCAAATTTTATATTGTATACCATAACGTACCATTTTGCAACAATTACAGAAAACGATGTATTTCTGCTGCAGAATAAATAATTCAGAGAAAGCAAATCTGTGTCTTAAAAAGACACACTGTTGCTAAAATATCTCTGTAAAATTGACAAAATAAATCAAGATGGCCTGTTGTTTCAATGGCAAAATGTAGCCCCATAAGGAATTTTCTTAAATTTCTCTTCTATAAGGATGGCGGAGAGCATGTTAAAGCACTCTTTAAAAGCAAAGACCTCTTGTGAAAAGTTATTTGTAAATAAATGAAATTATACAGGTTTATTGCAAACATGAAAAAAGAAAGTAGTTGTTCGAGTTTCATATTAACACAATAGTACCTTTGACATGCTTGTAGATTTAAGCTGTAATTGGACAAAGACCTAAAATACAGGGATTAAATCGCAATCTCAAAGCTCAGACTTTATCTGTTAGAGAAAGAACTGTACACACTGGGTTTAAATGAGATTTCAGTTAGAAGAGGTTGGGAGAGGAAGAACTCACGATGAAACGGAATTGTATATAATTATGGAGTGCAGAAATTCATAGTTCAACAGTTCTATTTCTACAGAGATAGCTACATCAGCATCAATGTGCGTATGAGAACACCTACATATAAATATAAGTGATTTTGTTCCTATTATTCTTTATTCAAAATACCAGAATCTCTTTTGAAAAAAGTATTTCGAGGAATAAGCCTTCCTCATGCATGAGAAATGAAATCAGTTTTTTTATTACACATTTCCTGTGTAATGTAAAATATTGGAAAGAAAGAAATGTCAGGGTTCAAATACTATACTAATATAAAAAATTATAATGATGGCATCTACATTTCAATTGATGTGGTCTAACCACTACTTGAATATAAAATTCCCCCTGCAATATACAACACATATCATTGTACAATAAGGAGAACAAAGTGGTGCATACAACTATTACAAATGGAGCGTTCAAGGCTTTAAAAAATCCTTACATCAAATTAAAAGTGTCACTGGATTGATTCTGCCATAAAATAGCAGATTTCAACAGGTGATATCACATTGTGTTCAGAAGTTAATCAAGGTCAGTTCTGATTAATGGAATGGAAAATTCTAAGAATATCAAATTTGTAATTATACCAGAAGGGGCGTTGGTCTTACCTGAACGCCTTTTCTCAGCATGATGGAGAATTCACCAATGGGTTTTCCTCGTCTTCCGCCCGTAGACTAGTCGGCCAATTTTGCTCCGCCTCTCCTCTTGAGACCTCCCCTTCCCAGTCTCGACTGAGGTGAAAGCTTTTAGCCACGTTTCCTTGTGTTTGGCTCCATCCTCTCCTTTCACAGGACCTGACTGGCCTCAAGGGTGGGAGTGGATTCTCAATCGTCATGCTGAGAAACGCGTTCAGGTAAGACCAATGTCTCTTTTCCAGTATGATTAGTGGAGAATCCGCCAGTGGGACATACCATACTGTCCCTGTGGGTGGGGAGCTGTCTAGGCCTGTGTCCCAATCTCTGATATTACGCATTGAAGCACCCTCCTGCCAAAGGAGGCCTTCTCAGATGAAAACCTATCTAATTTGTAGTGTCTTATAAAAGGGGAAGGCGACGCCCACATCACCGATCTACATATCTCTTCAATTGACGCCTGAGTGGTCCATGCTGCTGAGGTGGCAGCGCTGTGCATGGAGTGTGCGGTGATTTGTCTGGGGACCATCAAGGACTGCCCCTTATATGCCTCTGCTATGCACTTTCTATTCCATCTGCTGATTGTGGATGCAGTGACCCTTTGACCTCTTGTAGGAGAGTGGAAGGAGATGAACAGGGCTTCTAATCTGCGGAAGGGTGCCATTCGCTTGATGTATTGTTTTAAAGCTCTGCGAACATCTAAAGTATGCCACTTGCACTCCAATTCATGGGAAAGCTCAGAGCAAAAATTTGGTAGCACCACTTCCTGTGCTCTGTGAAATAGGGAATTGACCTTTGGAACGAAGGAGGGGTCCAAACGTAATACCACCCTGTCCACGTGGAAGGTACAAAGATCCTCCCTAACTGACAGGGCTGCTAACTCTGAAATGCGTCTTGCTGAGGTAACAGCGACTAGGAAGGCGACCTTAAGGGTCAGGTATTGTAAGTCGCAGGTCTGGACTGGTTCAGATGGGGGTATGGTGATGGCCTGCAGAACCTTAGGCAGATCCCAGGAGGGGTATCTGTGGACCACGGGTGGCCTGTTTGTTGCGCCCTTAACGAAGGATCGCACTACTGGGTGTCTGGCTAGTGGTTTGGAGTTACCGTAGGTGAGGATGGTAGATAGTGCGGCCACCTGTCTACGAATTGTGTTGGGCGCTAACCCCCTATCCAGACCTTCCGCTAGGTAGTCTAAGATATCTGGGATAAAGATACTACAAGGGTCTAGCTGTTGTCTGTTTCACTAGCTGCAGTAATTATTCCAAGTGGAATCATAGATCTTGTTAGTTGTAGGCCTTCTAGAGGCCTGGAGTGTCCTAGTGACTCTTTGAGAAAAGTTGCCTCTTTCTATTAGACTCTGCTCAAGTGCCAGGCGGCTAATTGGAGCCACTATGGCTCTGGATGTAGTAAGGCTCCCTGGTTGAGGGAGACTTGGTTGTGTGGAATCCTCCATGGTGGGGATATAGAAAGACTTACGAGGTCGGCAAACCACGGCCGTCTTGGCCAATGTGGTACAATGAGTATCACCTTTGCTTGTTCCTGCAGTATCTTTCTGATGGTTGCTGGTATCAGAGAAAGCATTGGGAATGCATACAGCAGTCCTTCCGGCCAATGCTCTCGAAGTGCATCTGCTCTCTCCGCTCCTGGTGACGGAAAACGGGAGAAGATCCTCAGGAGCTGAGCGTTCTTGGGGCTGGCAAATAGGTCCAGCTCTTTAAGCCGTCTCCTGCGGCTCCCAGCCATTTGCAGTGCCAAAAAAAAAGTTGGACTAAAAAAGTTGAACCAATCAATTCAAATGTCTCACGGAAAAAAAACTTCGTAAAGTTTTAATTGATTGGTTCAGCTTCTTTGGTTTGTGGAACGGCGTCCGCCTGTCAAGCCCCGTGAGCTCAACATAGAATGGGAGGGGAAAAGACAGCTCCAGAGGGAGGCAGCCCCACAGGCAGAAGCCGGCGGTCTGAGCGGAGTAGCATGGAAGATCTACCGGTTGGCGTGGGAGGCTCCAGCATTGCCAGTGAGCAAGGTCTGCCATCCGCAGCCCAGTTCCGCACCCTGACCAGCTGGACCAGCTTTCCCTGCTCCAGTCCGGGGACGCCAGTGGCATAGAAGGCGGTTTGGCGGCACTGCCGTGGGCAGAGCATCCTTGCAGCGGACAACTTGGGCCCAGATATTTCCTGCGGCTCGCACCCGGAGACACTGATGGCGCACGGCCCAGACTGTCGGCGTTGCTGTGGGACCACCCCCTGCGCTGCCAGCTAACGCGGTGGGCTCCTGGCAGGCTGTTGCTTCCACAGTCGCTGTTCTGCCGCTATGGAAGATAGCCTGGTCCGCGCCTTCAGGGACCTCAGCCTCCAGCAGCCCTGCCGTGCCCGAGGCAGGCCCCTCCACTTGACGCTTCAGCAAAAGCCTCTATTTGCTCCGTGGCATGCCCGGGTCGGGCAAAAGTACTCTGGCCAGGTAAGCATGTCCCAGCTGCAGCCATTCCCGCTTCCTTTGATATGTCGCGCTGGGGGGAGATCCGCGGGAGGAAACCAGCACAGTTCAAGGTCGCCAGGAGCATGCTACATTATCTGGCACTGCAGGGGATGGTCCCACGGCAACGTCGACAGTCCGGGCCATGCGCCAGCGGACTGTCCATTGACTTCCATGGGGATGCTTGGCAATGGCCGATTGAAACCGCTTCAAGAATCGAGCTGCGGGATAGCTTTGAGTGCCAGAGAGAAACACAGAGACGCAATGGACCACCCGGTTTTGGTGAAAGGTACAGAGGTCATCCCTGATCGACAATGCTGCAAGCTCAGAGATCCACCTAGCTGACGTGATAGCAACCAGGAAGGCATCCTTGAGCAACAAGGACCGCAGAGCACAAGTTCTAATAGGCTCAAACAGCGCTTTGGTAAGGGCCCGTAGGACCTGCGGCAATTCCCAAGAGGGATACCTATGAACCATGGGTGGTTTCATGTTGCTGGCGCCCTTGAGAAAGGAGCGTATCCTGGGATGCTGGGCCAAACAAACAGAATTGGCACAGGTAAATAAGGTTGATAGGGCCGCAACCTGCCTGCGGATGGTATTGGGTGCTAAGCCCCTATCAAGGCCTTCAAGCAAGTACTCCAAAATCTGTGGAATCATCAATTCCAAGAAATCTAGTTGCCACCTCTCGCACCAAAGGCAAAAATTCCTCCATGTGGAGTCATAGATGTGATTTGTTGCCAGCCATCGAGAGGCCTGAATCATGGAATTCACGCCCGCTGAATATGATTCCCGGGTCAAATCTGGCGTTCAGGTGCCAGGCGACTAACTGCAGCTACTGGGATTCTGGGTGTTGTAGAACCCCCTGGTTGAGAGACACGCAATCTGGTGGAATCCTCCATGGGGGAGATCTGGAGATATTCACAAGGTCAGCGAACCACAGTCTCCGTGGCCAGTACGGGGCCATGAGTATCACCTCTGCCCATTCCTGCAGCAGTTTGCGGATGGCTGCCAGGATGAGAGGTAGAGGAGGAAACGTGTAAAGCAGGGCCTCCCGGCCATGGACCTCAAAGAGCATCCGCTCTCTCCACCCCTGGAGACAGGAACTGGGAGAAGAATATCGGGACCTGGGAGTTCACCAAAGAAGCAAATAAGTCTATGACCAGTTGGCCGAACCTCTGCGCTATCTCTGCACCATTCGGAATGGTCCATAGTCAACCTGCTTAGAAAGTCCGCTTGCCGGTTCGCCTCCCCGAGATGTGTTCGACTTGAGGGAGGACAGGTTGGTCTCTGCCCAGGAGCCCAATAACTGGGCCTCAGTGTCGAGGGACCTGGACAGGCTACCCCCTTGCCAGTTCACGTGGGCCTTTGCCACCACATCCGACTAGTACGTGTTGCCTCGCAACCTTGTTGTGGAAGTGGCGGAGAGCCAGGTATATGGCTCTGAGCTCCAACCAATTGATATTGTGTCTCAGGTCTGCTCGGGACCATTGCCCCTGAGCAAACTGAGATCGAAGGTGCACTCCACAGCCAAACAGACTGGCGCCTGTTGTAAGCGTGAACCAGATATGTTCCTTGAAAATTGATCCTCTAGCTATCGCTGGTGAGGACCACCATTGGAGGGACCGCAGGGTCTGAGAAAGAACCCTTACCCATTGGTTGGAGGAGCCGGTGCCCAACCTTTGGAAGGGGAGCAGGAACCATGGGAGGTTCCTGGAATGTAGCCTGGCCCAAGGCACTATTGTGATACACGAAACCATCTTTCCCAAGAGTTAGGAAAGAAGTGCCAGCATCACTACGTGCTCCCTGCATACCTTGAGGACCAGGGTCCGGATGCTGTCCCAACGTTCTTGGGACAGGTAGACCTGGCAACTGACTGTGTCTCTGACTGCACCCAGGTGTAGGAGTCGGGTCGAGGGAACTGTCTGGCTCTTTTGAAAGTTCACCAAGAACCCATGTTCCTGGAGGATCTTGATTGACAATGACAGGTCCGACTGGGTCGCCAGAAGGGAGGACGACTGGTTGAGAATGTCATCCAGGTAGCATTGGATGCGTACCGGCACCACTCTCAGCTGTGGGGTGAGCACCACCAGCCCTTGGACCTGATGAAAGGCTGAATGGTAGGGCTCTGTATTGGTAGTGATGGCCCATATAACAGAACCTGAGGAACCACCGGTGGTCGGGGAGGATGGGGATGTGGAGATACACTTCCGTGAGGTCTATGGACGTCAGGAAGTCTCTGTTTCTTACGCTGCCCAAGATGGACTGGAGCGTTTGCATTTTGAATTTCCAGTATGCAATATGGGAATTCAGACCTTTGAAGTCTAGAATCACCCTCCATCTTCTCGAGGCCTTGGGAACCACAAAGAGAATGGAATAGAATCCCCAGCCCTGTTGACCAGCCGCACCGGTTCTATGGCTCTTATGTCCAAGAGATGTCGGATGGCCTCGAGCATGAGGCCCTTTTTGACTGGGTTCTTTGATTGGGGGCAAGAAATGAAGCGCCCTGGTGGGCTGGACATGAATTCTAGGGACAGACCATGTTGAATGGTTTGGAGGACCCAGGAGTCTGTGGTGGTGGTTTCCCACTGGTGGGCAAAGAGTGTTAGTCTGCCATCTATGGGGGGGCAGCTCGAGAGTCACTTGGACCTTCTAAAGGGGCGACCTGGTACTGCTGCCTGGGTCTGGAACCTGATCTGTCAGACGGGCCATCCTATCTGGCCATGAAGTGGCGGGGGGGGGCTGAGCGGGACCTGAACCTGTTCCTGATCGAAAGGACTGCCTGCGGGCATACAGGTTGGCATGCCTGTCATCCTGCCTGCTGAGATGAGTCAGCACGTTCCGTTTATCCTTATTCTCAGTCAAATAAGGTGCTAGGGTCTCTCCAAACAGCTGACCACCTTGATAAGGGGCTGCAGCTAGACGTCACTTAAATTTGGCGTCAGCTTGCCAATTCTTAAGCCATAATAGTCATTCTGTGACATTAGAGGCCATAGTCCTGGAGGAAAACCTGGCCGCATGCAGCGTTGCATCGGAGACGTATTCTGATGCAGCAACTAGCTTGTTCAGGTCTTGTTGAATGCATACCTCCTCTGGAGGAAGCCTGCCCTGTAGTTGACGGAGCCAAAGGAGCAAGGTCCTAGCAAAGAAAGATGCACAAGTAGCCACCCTTATCGCCCACACCGCCACCTGGTGAGTCCAGCGGAAGATCAATTCCCAGTTTGGCTGACTTGGTCTAATGAGCAGGAAGACAGAGCTAACCCATTGGTGGATTCTCCATTTCCTGTGCTGGAGAGTGGTGGGTGCTTTTTGTAAAAAATTAATAATAACTATTATACAAAATAGTGGTCCTTAGATGAGATGAAGTCATTTCTGAAGACCTCAATGGCAGTGATTTTTTGACAGAAGACTCTATTATGTATAAGCAGTGAAGGTGAAGTATGAAGACAAATGTAACATCTTTACTGAATGGCAGAAAACATTAATAATGCAAGCAAACATTATGAAAACATCCATTATCAAACATTAGGTTACTGAATCCACGAGCAATAAGTGTAAAACATGGGAATGTCTAAGAAAGAAAAAGCTGCTTATTTCCCAGCAGTGAATAAACAAAAATCCACATTTGTCGACTGGAAACATCATAGCAACCTATGATGTTAAACAGTCATTTCAAGATTTAAAAGGTAATGTCTGATTTGTTCAATAGGCTATGGTTAGTCCTGAAGACATTTTAAGACAAGTAGATGTGATTTTCTTACACTGAGATACTAAGAAAAAGTTTCATTTTTTTCATTAAGTAAAGCAAACATCCAATAAAATCATGCTGCTTGTAAGCCTTTGTCCTCCGCTTACAAGCAGCATGATTTTATTGGATGCTTGCTTTACTTAATGATATTGGAAGGAATATTAGTTATATTATTTTGGTAAGTTTTGGATGTAATCTAAAATCCAAGGTAAGGTCAAAAAGTATGCCCCAAAAGATTTGATCAAAAATGTACTACATGAGGCTTCTACTGTCTAATAGTAACTTGAAATAAACTGATAAAAAAAATACAAAGAGCCAATCATTTGACAAGTAACAAAACAGGCAGTTTAATTAACTTGCCTGAAAGTTATTTAAACACCTTCAGAACTTCTGGATAGAAAGCAATTACTGAGAGGGGTCTTTCAAGAAACTGATTAAGTAATCTTGCAATATGTTTGATGGGTTTTTTTTTTTCAAAAATATTGTCTATACTGCTTCTAAAAACAAGAGACTATAGCCTAGCCTAACATAGCTGATTCAGGAATTCTGGGAGTTGAAGTCCATGAGTCATAAAACAGCCGAGGTTGCCTACCCCTGAGGTAATCTATGATTTTCGAGATTTTGTTAAACCAGCACCTAAAAGACAACTTTGAAGGGATGGGGGATGCTGAGATTTGTCAATCAGCAAGTTCCAGGGACCCATGCTTTCCCCAATCCAGAGTTTGTACATTGTGAGTTAACAGGAGTTAACAGGAAAAATCCTCGCTATAATTCTATAGCCTACTATGAATTACAATCAAGATTGACAATATCAATAGAGGGCAGGTATTAGAATTGGCCATCTAGACCAAGTATAATTGGGAGGGAGGGAGGAAAGGAGGGAGGGAGGGAGGGAGGGAGGGAGGGAGGGAGGGAGGGAGGGAAGCAGTAATTTACATGAACCAACATGAAATACTCTGCTTATTCTTTTAAGAACTAGGTACTTCATGAAAGTGATTATTTAGCATTGTTTTTGCTTTAGAAAATCTGTATGTATTAAAAATTGAAAATTAACACTACAGCTCATCAGTCATCTTCGCAATCATACTCTTGGGATAGTGGAATGTGTAGCCCACAGTATGATGCAAGCCTGTGAAATTTCTGTGGGTTGAAATCTGAAGATTTACCTAAGGGTACTGGATATTCTCTAGAGTACATGCATGCTAGAATTTTGCTATGGATACTGTCACCCTGCACATTTGTATGTATGCTTGTATGTATGAATCTGAACAATTCATTTTTGGATGGATGTGATTACAAATAGATATGGAGTAATTATTTTGATATTCACAACAGCTATAGTAAAGTATATTAGAATGCATGTTTTGTATTGGCTTCTAACCTAAGACAAGCTGCTACTGTACATTTGTTGCAACTTCTAAAATTTGTATTTTGGCATACTGTACCATCATAAACAAGAGATAGCTATGACAGCTTGCCCACACCTAGCAGATAGCTGATTCACTAAAGCCTAGGAATGTACAGAGATAGTTTTTTATTGAATGTGGAAACTAAGGTCAAAAATCCTATGAATCCTATGATGTTTTATTTAGAGAAAAAAAACCTCCAAACATACCCGTATGTTTGAAACTATGCAGGCAATAGTAAAACAGTATACAAAATATATTCTAGAATATGCAAAGTAAGAAAAAACAGTGTGTTTCTGAGTAACTTCATACTTAATATGAAGTTGCTCTTGATGGCTAGATGGGTGACATATAAATTTAATAAATAAATATTATTATTAAATTTGGGTTTCTCATGGCACTATTTTTTCACTTGAGAAAGCTAAGAAAAGCTAAGAAAACGCAGATTGTTGGGTCCTTAGGAAGAATCATGATATGATTCAACAAAGGATATTTATGTCCTCTATTTACCCCCAGAGAACATCAAATAATTGCTAAAATAGGAAAGTTATAAATGGAGACTGAAACAAAATGTTGCCTTATGCAGCATTTCATTTTAGGATTCTAGTTTGCTAAATCCTTTGCCATTTAATCTCTAAAATTATTCAGCCTTCTCCCCACACACACATTTAACCAAAATTCTACGCATGCTCAATCCTTTGTAGTTATTTTGCTTTCAACATATATAAAATATTATAGCATTTTCTCAAAGAGAATCTGGCTGAAAAATTCTGCAGTTTTTGCTTTTATGCTTCAGCCAATATGGCATAGTGCAGGGGTAGGCAACCCTGGCTCTTTTATGACTCGTGGACTTCAACTCCCAGAACTCAGGAATTCTGGGAGTTGAGGTCAATGAGTCATAAAAGAGCCAAGGTTGCCTACCCCTGGCATAGTGGTTTAAGGTGGAGGCATAAATAGCAGAATAGTAAGTTCTATGCCTCCCTTAGACATGAAAGCCAGCTGAGTGATTTGGGGCCAACACTTTCAGCCAAACCAACCTCATAGGGTTCTGGTTATGGAAAAAATAGGAAGAGGAAGGAATATTAAGTATGTTCATTGCTTTGAGTTACTTATAAAGGCAGGATAAAAAAATTAATAAGTAAATCTAATAATAACTACTTGATCTAACCAATTTGCATATGAAGAGATGCTAATAAAGTAAACTGAAAATACTGATTTAGTGGATCTTTAAAAAATGGGCTTTGCATACATTTTGTTATTTGCATCATTTGCATTTACATTGTTATGCAAATAGTGTAGATTATGTAAGTTTCAGCAATTTATGTCACCACACTAATGATGTGGAAAATGTAATTTGCACTGCATAATGACGTCAGTGATGTACACAAATGATATAAACAAGCATAAGGACCTGTTTTTGTGTTGAATGGACATTTTATGAATAAAGGACACCCCCTTCTGCAAACTAAACCATTAAAATGACGTTTCACTGCATATAATATAATGTTGTAGAGTGGATATTTAGTAAGATTGGAATGTTTTCACCAAGGAAGTGGACCGTTCTGTAGTTTTATGGATTCTTTAACTGAAACAAAAAAGCTGGTCACTGATCCTTAAAGAAGCAGCTTGGTCATGCCATATGGTTGCCAGCTAGCTGTAATGAGCTACTTCATCACTTAGTATAATACAAACGATGCCAACTCCCGTTCTGATAAATACTGGCTGGCACAGAAGCTCTCATGCTTGAGAGAGTATGAAAGAAGGGAAAAAAATCAGTTGTGATTTATCTAAGATTCTTCATCCGTACATATTTTACAAGCATAGACGATCAAAGATGCAGTGAAATCTAAAAGGTCAGACTGGCATACATTTTGACACTTTGCCCTCCTCTGTTTTTATTTATCTGTCAGACAAGATCCTTGCAGGCTGTTGCACAAACCCAGAAGATGCATTCTCTGGAGCAGAGTCTGTCAAGTTAGCAGTCTTTGCTGGGAAATACACACTGTGCTGTTGGACAGAAAATCCAGCAGCAGTTCTATAGGAGGAACAGAGTCAAAAAGTCAAAATGGCAGCACAACCGCCTGATTGAAACCCTGCCTCTTCTTTGCAGCATTTCACTTGCACAGCTCTGGCTGCCCTCTTGATTTTTCTGCTCCTCCATGGATTTCGAACAGGGCACAGCTGGTTGAGACAACTGTCTTAGGAAGCAATTGCTGACATTTGAGATGCAGAGAGTTGAGCCTGTGACTTGACTGCCCTTGATCTCCTTAGTAGATCTACTAATTAGTAGATCTAATTTAAATGAAGAACACTGTCCTGTTTCCCCTCTGGAAATAGGATTCAATTACTTGGTTTTGGTATAGACTTTGGGGGGAAGGAGTATAAGCACCAGCTTATATTTATTGGTTGGTTGGTTATATTTATATCTGACTTTTCATTCAGGAATTCAAAGCAGCATATATTTTATTTTTTTCTCACAGCAACTACTGTATTTTGTGAGACAAGCTAGGCTGAGAATGACTGGCCCAAAGTCACCCAGTAACCTATCATTGCTGAAGGTGGAATTTCAGCTTAAATCGCCCAATGCCAGTCCAAACTTTAAACCAGGAGTCTCCAAACTTGGCAATTTTAAGACTTCTGGACTTCAACTACCAGAATTCCTCAGCCAGCATGACTGACTAATGAATCCTGGGAATTGAAGTCCACAAGTCTTAAAGTTGCCAAGTTTGGAGACCCCTGCCTTAAACCATCTGATTCAGGCATAAACTCTTCTGGCCAACTCTGCTAAAAATTACCCAGGTTTTTTTGTTTTGTTTTGTGCCCTCAAGTGTTGACTCCTGGAGACTGCCTGGATTAGCCCGTTGCAGTTTTCTTGGCGAGATTTTTGGAAGTGGTTGCCCTTGCCTCCTTCCTAGGGCAGGGAGCAATACCTGCCTAATTATATTGTTTTCAAATTAATGAAAAAGATTGTTAAAATATTTAAAATTTAATAGCTGGAGCAGTGAAGGGTTGGACAGTGAGTAAGAATACAGTTATAGCTAATTGCTTGAAGAGAGCTGACAATGAGGCAATCTAACCTGTGATTGGTTACTGTAAGTGTAAAGGGGGCGTTTCCTAGTTTACTGGGGTTTTTTTCCCTCTATGTGCTATGTGTGATCTCTGTAATTTACCTCACGATGTTCCTGCTATGTTGCTTAATCTGAGGATTCTCCTCTCTGCCTATTTTATTTACTGTAAATATATTTATTTATATAAAACTGGTTCGTGTCAGCATTTCTGACTCCATTTGGACATTGGCTGCACAATTCCAACAAAGATCTATGCTAGAGGATCACAAACTTTCTCAGTTCATGTTCTTAGCGCCTTTGTAATTTTTTCACAGCACCTGTAAATCGAAAGAAATACCTAACAGTTCTGTAAATTAAGGAATTAGATCCAAATTTAAAATATCTCACAGCACCCCATGCTTTTGTAGCACCATGGGACACGAGGTACAATTTTAGGAACTGCAGATCTATACACTGCCCATTTTTAAACAGCTGATAAATTCTTGTGTGTTATTGATCCTGTATTATCCTTTCTACTCTCTGATCTTGTTTTCTGGCCTTTAGCCATCCTCACTTCTAAATGAGATCTTTTATTGGTTGGATTTTAGAAAGATTACATAGGAGTGAGGAGGGGCAATTTAAAATCTCCTATTCCTTCATCAATATTACAATCAACCTCCTGGAAAGAATGGTTCTGTTTAAAGGGATACTTTCAAGAAATATTTTCTAAAAGCAGTTGGGAAAACAGCATTTTTCGCATTTTTGTTTCCATCTCAGAGGAGAATTCTTTGAAGTGATTACTTCTGTTATCACTTTCATCTAGTAGTTTGATGATAAAAATAATGATGGGGCATTGTGCTTACTAGGGTACTGATTAAATCTCCAATAGTCTATGTGTTACTCTCTTTCTAAAGTAATTATAGTTTCAGTCTTTTACTACATGCTGCTTTTAGCATAACGCGCTAGATCTCAGCTGCAGAGGGCAAATAAAAATATTGTAATAAAATAGCACACATCAGACTTTCCAATATAAATGTGCTAGCTCTCACCAGAAGCACCACTGGAGCAAACAAAATTACCTTTTCTCTCCAGGGAGAAGCCCAGAAGGCAGCATAAATATATGTTGTGCATTTGTGAACAGTCATAGGCCTGCTTAAGACAATCACGTGAATCGGAATAGTTTCTTTCCCTAGAGGAATCATGTTTGCAAGCTTCATTGTTATTGTTGACAAGAGGCACCACGAGTGAGCAATTCATTATGAAGGCAGAGAAATCAAGCACATGCATGCTATTGTCTTTTCATTGTTACACTGGCTATGAAAAAACATATAGGAAGCAGCTATTTAGAATTCTAAGACAAAGTGCATGGTCTAAGGCCCTTGCATGGTCATCACTAAAATAAAAGATTCTTTCAGAATGTTGATGCTTATATCATAATTTTGATGCCTCTGTAGCTCTTTCTATTTTCCTTTCCAAAAATGTCCAGTATAAATTACTTAGCATTATCATATTGCATTATTCTCCACTGCCTTGTCATACTATTTGTTGCTACTAATACGCATATAATTCTATAAATATCATATAAACCAGCTACGCCAGCATTCCCTGACTAGATGGGAATTAGATGTTCATAGATCCAGACCTATGGACATTTATTATTTATATTTTTATCAAGGTGCAATACAAACCAGGTAGCCCCAATAATTACAACATTCTATTCACTATAATTAGTTCATAACTTAAATAGCCAAACCAATAAAAAAATATTAACAATGCAAATAAACCAAAGAGTAAGGTAATCCTCAATTTATGACCACAATTGAGCCCCAAATTTATGCTGCTGAGAAATTTGTTATGTGAGTTTTGCCCCATTTTATGACTTTTCTTGCCACATTTGTTAAGTGAATAACTTTTATTGTTAAATTATTGTAGTAACACAGTTGTTAAGTGAATCTAGCTTTCCCATTGCCTTGCTTATCAGAAGGTCACAAAAGGTGATCACAGGACCACGGGACTCTGCAACCACCATAAATATGAACCAGTTGTCAAACATCCAAATGTAAATCATAAACTGCTTAAAAGAACAACTGTATCAGACTAACTATCTTGCAAGTATCTTTCCTCCAAAAATGTTCTCCAAGTATTGAATTTCATATGACACACAAAGCCATAAACTACACAATCACATTTTATCTGTATGTGTTGTGTGAATCTAGCACGTACACTTAATTCAATGCCATGAAAACCTAGAAAATTTTTTTAAACCATTTAAAAATAATAAAACTATGGCACTGTTAAAAGTAAATGCTAAACATTTCAAGACTCAATTAAAAAATATGCCTAAAGCACACTATAAATGGTAATAAATAGCGGGACTGCCTAAACTTTAAAGCCAACTTTAAAAGATGTGACGAGGGGGAGGGAGGGGCAGAAAGAGAGGGAGAGAAAGAGAGAGATTTGTTTCAACATAGCAGCCATTTGGCATATTGTTGAGATGCCACTTTCCACCTGTCCTGCCATATTCTGAATCAGCTACAATTTTTAGTACATCTTAAAAGGCAACTCCATGACGAACACATGGCAGTAATTCAGTTTTGAAGGATTATTAGCACTTGTACTACCTAAACTCAGACTTATTGCTTCAGATAGAGATGTTATATAGTTGCTCAATATCATACTGAATCCAGATAGACATTCAGACTCAAAACTGGTTCCTTGAGTAGAGAGCACTCTTATCCAGTTCCTTAAGGATTCCAGTGTCCCTCAACCAGAACTCTGGAATCCAGCCCCTGGAATCAGCCACAACTCCATCTTATCCAAATTCAGCTTTAGTTTATTTTCCTAGGTCTAGTCTTGTATCATCTGGAGACACACAAAAGACTTTCTAAACCTCCAGAATTATGTTCATTCAAAAGCAAAATTGCTTCCTCCTCTTATATAGAGCTGCTTGTGCCAGCTTTCTCTAGTTACATCTCCTCTAAAATATGTTAGTTCAACTTCTCAAATCTATCTGGAAATGGATGGATATCAATACATTTAGAAAACATCATGTTGAGAGTGACTAAATTGTGGTTTTCTTTAATAGGCAGCTCTGGGACAGTCTTTTTTATAGGGAGGAAGAAACTTCTCTATAGAAGAATCCCTGAATGTCACTTTCAATTCTGGATGGCAATCTGTCAATCATAGAATATCAAAACGTATTGTGTAGGCTATCTACAATATTCTTTATATAAGAACTTCAGAGCACAAAAAGTAATACAATCCCACAAAAAATGCTCTATTTGTATGGTATTCTTATCTGCAGAATGTTCAATGACCATTGGATCAATGGGCCCAAATAATATGACCATAAGGAGATTACTTTTAATTCCAAAAAGCCTCAGAGTTCTTTGGTGCTCAGATAACAGCCCCAAATCAGCTATTGTCATCTGAATGGCACACCAGAGGGAAGAGTCAGTTCTTCTGCTCTCTATGACAGAGATAAAAGTCCTAGAGAGGCTTTGAAAAAAACAAATTTCTCAAGGCAATTCCTCTCTGCGACCATTTCAGTTTGGCATCCCCATTCCTCATACCTACACAAGGAAGTTGGGGGAAAAAAGGCAGAAATGGGGTGGGTAAATAGGGCCCTTGTGACCCTGTCAATGGTGATGCTGCCCTTGATCTTATCACTTGCATTTTTTAAAAAAAATGTTCCAATAGAAAAAAAAATAGAAAGCTGGGAAAGAAGCAAAAGCCTCTAGGGCTACTCTGCACCAGTTGGGAAGAAAAAGAAATAAAATGCCAGACTGGTAACAGGTGAAGTCATCCCAGTTCTTGTGCTATTGGTGCATGTAGGTCACTTAATTGGCTGGTGGAATGAATGCAAACTTGATTACTATGAAGATGAAAGATGTTTTAATATTATTTCCCAATATCAAGAGAAGAATCTTTTTTAAAATAAATAAATAAATATAAGATGTATTTTGAGCATTTTTAAATGACGGTGGGCCTCATTTGTTTCAGTGCTTTTCCAGAAGAGGACAAAAATCTTTATGAAGTTGCCTAGTTAAGTTAGATCACCACTACGAGAGAAATATAAAGCATCATCTCTTCCTCTAATAGAGCCCATAAATTTAGGGTCCCACTTCATATTCTATCCCATTTATTCTCTTATTGCATTCTTTAAATTTTTATTAAAGTTAAGTCATCAAACTTCTAATTCTTGCCTGTACAGATAGTCCTCAGTTAACAACAGTTCATTCAAAGTTACAACGGCACTGGAAAAAGTAACTTATGACCATTTTTCACACTTGCAGAAACCCCCAAGGTCATGTGATCAAAATTCACACTTGGCAACTGGCTCGTATTGAAGTGTCCCGGGATTATGTGATCACCTTTTGTGACCTGACAAGCAAATTCAATGAAATTAGATTCACTTAACAACCACATTATTAACTTAATAACTGCAGTGATTCACTTAACACGTGGCAAGAAACGTAAAATTGAGCAAAACTCACTTAACATGTCTCACTTAGCAACAGAAATTTGGGGCTCAATTGTGGTTATAAGTCGAGGACTACCTGTATGCTAAATGTTTAGCATTGCATTTTGAGCATGCACCCTCCATTCTCACTACAATCTGTTTTTAAAAGGCTGAAAAAGCAAATGCTGCAACCATTTCAACCTTACAGGTAAATACGGTTTCAAAGTTACCACATGTGTATGTATCTATTTCAGGACAATGTAGGTGATAATTTTAATTTCACAACTATCAACAGATTTGTTTCATTTTGTAAGACTATTGTCCTAGATACATTATCATGGACTGCTCTTTCTTATCACATCATAGCCTGCCTGCTTTCATTTGGTGGCAAGCTGACATGATAAGAGGAAATTATCTATGATAGCAGATCCACCAAGATAACAATCTGACACAATCTACCAATAAACAGGTATAGTTTATCATGCAGAAAAAAAGGAATTCCCATCATATAAAACAACCTGAGTTAATGACTGCTCCATTTACCGCTAGTAAAGAAAAAAATTCCCTCCCCGACTGTATTTTTCCAAGCTTTCTCTATAATCTTTGTCTTTGCTCCTCTAGCCTCATAATTATAGAAATACTTCTGTACACTAAAAATAATTTAGGATAAGAGGTACTTCCCCTTCCCTGACCCGGAGAGACTGGAGAAAGGAAAATGTACACATTGAGAGCACATTAAATTAATCCGTGTATTCTTTTTCAGAATGAAATACAGGGGTCCTTACTTAATGATCACAATTGAGTCCACCAACTCTATTACTAAGCAGTGTGGTCATTAAATAAAATATTGTGCAATTGCAATGGACTTATGTCAGCTCAGTTGCAAAGTGTGACGTGTGACAGCAACTTGTGATTTTACTGCCAGTTTCACCACTGACTGCTGATTGGATGCTGGTTGTGACACATGAAAATGGCAATTATGTGACTGTGGGACACAGTGATGGTCATAAACAACCGCACAGCATATTAATTTTGATCATGTGATGAGATGCTTTGACCATCGTAAATGCAAGGATTAGTTATCAAGTTATTTTTTCATCACCACTGTAAACTTTGAATGGTTGCTGAACAGGGCAGTTCTTAACTAAGGATTGCCTAGAATTAAGCATATTGTGAAGATAATAAGATGAAAAGAAACAATGTTCAGGAGAACAGATGGCCAGAAAGAGTGAATTTGTTTAGGTATGCAAAATGTTCTACATTCTCCTCCACCCAATGAACTGTTCCAATTCTGAAAACTTTCTGGCTGCTCATTAAAGCAGCTATGTCTTTTCCCAGGCTAATGCAACCAGGGACAGAATGGAACAGCTTCTGAAGCAGCCATGTGACCCTTGAAAAATATGCAGTTTCTTTGCTTATTTTATTGTATTTATTAATTAGATTTATTTGCCACCCATCTCATATGAAACAATTCTAGGCAGCTTACAGCATTAAAAAGTTAAAATCCTAACAAATAAATATATCTAAAGTGATAAAAATGAAAACCCCAATCAAGATGAAATTATAGTTAAAAGATGAGGAGGGAGGGAACAGAATGCATGGGAGGGGAGGTGGGATTGCCTCTTAATTCATGAACCACCTCCAGTGCATTGCTCTCCCATTTGTGCCTGAAGCCATCTGGCAGAGCCAGGTCTTCAGGCTCCTGCAGGAGGTCAGAAGGATGGAAGTCAATCTCACCTCAGGGGGTAAGATGTTCCAGAGGGCAGAAATCAGTTGTTTTAATTAACTGAAGAAAGGTGCTTGTATGCTCTTAGAAGTTCTCCAACTGTAGTCTTATACAGTGTATTACTGTGCAGCAAGAATGAGGGACAGAAAGTCAGAGATGTGATATTGAACAGGAAGAGCTTCTACATAGGAACAGTTCGCTTGGGCTGTCAGGTTGCTGCATTCTGAGCCAGTTGCAGATTCCTGACGGTCTTCAACAGCAGTCCCATATAAAGTGCATTGCAGTAATCCAAACAGGAAATGATTAAGGTGTGTGTAACTGTGAGCAAGGCCTCTTGGTACAGCAACTGACACACAAGAGATTAGTACAAAGGCTCTCCTGTCATGGCTGCCACCTGCTCCTCCAGTAGGATCTGTAAGTCCAAGAGGATCGCTAAATTGTCTATCAGATCTGTTTGGGGGATTGTTATCCCTGTCCAGTCAGAGAAGTCAACTCTCCTGACCAAAGAAGGATCAAAAATACTGGTAGTCCTTGATTTACAACAATTGAGCCCCAAATTTATACTGCTAAACGAGACATTTGTTAGGTGAGTTTTGCCCTGTTTTACGACCTTTCTTGCCACAGTTAAGTGAATCACTGCAGTAGTTAAATTAGTAACTTGGTTGTTAAGTGAATCTGGGTTCCCCTTGTCAGAAGATTGCAAAAGGGGATCATGTAACCCCGGGACATTGCAACCGTCATAAATATGAGACAGCTGCCAACCGTCTGAATTTTGATCATATGGCTCTGGGGATGCTACAATGGTCGTAAGTATGAGAAATGGTCATAATAATTTTTTTCAGTAACCTTGTAACTCTGAAAAATCACTAAGTGAACCGTTGTAAATCGAGGAAAGTTAAGAAAGCTAAGCCCTGTAGCACACAATAAGAGCAGCGAGGTAAGCCAGCTTCAGTGCTCTTACTACCACAGGTTCTAATAAAGGCTAATGCCAATGCTTGGTTAGCTTCATCCTTCATATTCCTAAAACATCTCTCAAGACGCAAGGCCCTTGTTGCATACTCTTTCCAGACCACAACTAAGGCCTCAGCAAACTCATGAGAACCTCAGGAATAAATAACCCCTTCTGAAACCCTATTGGGTTCATCTATCATGGAACGGACTGATCAAATAGGCCTATCCTCCCTGCAGTGGGAGGCAGTTAGAGAATTCCAGGAAGAAGAGGAATGATCTGTCCATGTGTCCATGCCAAGGGACTGTTAATGTCCCCTAATCTAAGATCACCTTGCCACTGTCCTGAGACAAAGATCTAATGCATGATTCCTTTGTGAGTTGGGTCATCTAAAAGGCGCACCAGTTTCATGGCTATCATGGCCTTGAATTTAGGTCACCTCTGCCTCTGGGCTCTGAGAAGCAGATTGAAGTTCCCCAGAACTACTGTATAAGTTGGGGAACTCCCTGATAACTCCATTACTGAGGTCAGGACCCTGGCTAAAGGCACTGCCATCCCACAGAGTGAGGGAAAGGCCAGGAGATATCTAGCAAAAAGCAAGGGCAGTAGACTTACATGGTGTAAACTGGTGATAAATGAGTGCATTTGTGAATTGGGGTATTATAAATGAATGTCACTATGAGTAAATGTGTAAATCACCATGCTGATGATTGATAGAGCAATGAAGGTATTGTTCTACTCTGTCATTTATTTTCTCGATTTATCTATCTAACTGTGGATGATGGGCAGATGATAGGTGGAATTCCACATTCAACAGCTGAGATTGGGCTTTCCCCCAAAAAATGTACCATGGATTCCGAAGCCTTTGAGAAGGGGCGTTGGTCTTACCTGAACGCCTTTTCTCAGTACGGAGATGGATAATCCATGGATGGGTTTTCTCTGTCTGCCTGCTCTTGAGACCAAGTAGCCAAAGCTTGACACGCCCCCACTTCCTGTGGAGTCCATTCTTAACGAGGGCGAATTGGCTGATGATTGACGAGGTATTGGCTCTCAGCTCCCTACTAGCGGCCTGCTGGCCTTGGGGTGGGTGTGGATTATCCATCTCCGTACTGAGAAAAGGCGTTCAGGTAAGACCAACGCCCCTTCTCCAGTACAGGAGATGGATAATCCATGGATGGGACGTACCAAAGCCTCACTGTCCCAAGGGGTGGGAAACAGATAAGGCCGGTAGATTGATCTCTGAGACAACTTGCTGGAGGACCCTCCTACCAAAGGAGGCATCCGCCGATGCAAAGCGGTCTATCTTGTAGTGTCGTATAAACGGGGAAGGCGAGGACCATGTCGCGGCCCTGCAAACTTCCTCGATTGACGCCTGGGTAGCCCATGCCGCCAAAGTTGCAGCGCTTCGGGTGGAATGGGCTGTGAGATGACTCGGGGGCGGCAGGGATGATACATTGTAAGCTTCTGCGATACAGCTTCGGATCCACCTTCCAATGGTGCCCGCGGAAACTTTCCGCCCCAAGGTGCCCGCTTGGAAGGACACAAATAGGGCCTCCGATTTGCGGAAGGGTTCTGTACGCTTTATATAACGCCGCAAGGCTCTGCGGACGTCCAATGTATGCCACTGCCGCTCCCGGTCATGTGTTGGATTTGGACAGAAGTTTGGGAGAATTACTTCCTGTGTCCTGTGAAAGAGTGAATTCACCTTCGGTATGAAGGCAGGATCTAACCTAAGGACCACCCTGTCCTTGTGGAAAATGCATAGGTCGTTTCTGACTGACAGTGCGGCCAGTTCCGAAATTCGTCTGGCCGATGTGATGGCAATCAGGAACGCCACCTTTAGCGACAGGTGTCGCAAGGAAACGGTCGCCAATGGTTCAAATGGTGACCGAGTGAGTGCGTGAAGGACTCGCGGTAGTTCCCAGGACGGGTACCTGTGAATTACTGGAGGTCTGGTGTTATAGGCGCCCTTGATAAAGGCGCGGATCCTGGGGTGGTGAGCTAAGGGAACCGAATCCGTGCAGGTGAGGAGGGTGGACAAGGCCGCCACTTGCCTGCGGATGGTCGCGGGGGCGAGGCCTCTGTCTAGTCCCTCCAAGAGGTAATCTACTATCTGAGGGATGTAGAGTTTGTGTAAGTCAAACTGCCGTTCCCTGCACCAAAGGCAAAAATTTTTCCAAGTGGAGTCATAAATGCGGTTTGTTGCCGGACGGCGTGAAGCTTGAATTATGGTAATGGCCCCGGGAGAGAATAGTTCCTGTGCCATTATCTGGCGCTCAAGTGCCAGGCGGTCAGTTGTAACCATTGGGGTTCCGGGTGACTGATGGTTCCCTGGTGTAGGGACACTTGATGAGGGGGAATGTTCCATGGGGGCGACTGAGACAGGTTCATCAGGTCGGCGAACCACGGTCTCTGTGGCCAATATGGTGCTACTAGGATCACTTCTGCCCGCTCCTGAATCAGCTTTCGGATGACCGCCGGTATGAGTGGTAGTGGGGGAAAGGCATAAAGCAGACCCTGAGGCCACTGAGTTCTCAGAGCGTCCGTCCCCTCTGCTCGCGGGTTGAAGTAACGAGAGTAAAATCTGGGGAGCTGGGCATTGTCTGATGATGCGAACAGATCGAGGATCGGGTACCCGAACTTGCGGGAGATGTCTAGGAACAAGTTCGGGTGTAGCCCCCACTCCGAAGGGTCCACTGTGGTGCGGCTTAGGAAGTCCGCTTGCTGGTTGTTGACCCCCGATATGTGTTCCGCTTTTAGTGACTTCAGATTGGGCTCTACCCAGCTGAATAGGAGTCGTGACTCTGTCATCAGGGTTTTTGATCTGGTCCCCCCCTGCCGATTGATGTGCGCCTTGGCTGCTACGTTGTCTGTTAGGACTAGAACGTGGTGGCCTCTGATTCTGTCTTTGAATTGTTGCAAGGCTAGGTGGATAGCCCTGAGTTCTAGCCAGTTGATGTTGTTTCTCAGATCCGTGGCGGACCAACGTCCCTGTACAAACCGGGAGTCCAGATGGGCTCCCCAACCATACAGACTGGCGTCTGTAGTGATGGTAACTCTGACTGGTTCCTTGAAGGGTGACCCCTTGGTCACGGCCCGAGAGCACCACCAGCGTAGCGCCCTGCGGATTTGTGCCGTGACCCTGACTAGGTGGTTGGATGCGCTGGTGTTCTGCCGTTGGTACGGGAGCAGAAACCACTGTAGTTCCCGTAGGTGGAGCCTGGCCCAGGGTACAATGGCTATGGCCGATACCATCTTGCCCAATAATTGGGAAAGTGTTAGTATCGGAACTGAACGTTGCCTGTGAACCCAGCGAGCCAGTTCCCTGATGCCGGCCACCCGGTCTTGGGAGAGATAGACCATACAGTTGGTTGTGTCTATCATGGCCCCCAGATGCAGCAGCCTGGACGAGGGAACTGTCTGGCTCTTCTGAAAGTTTACTGAGAATCCGTGTAATTGGAGGACGCGAATGACGGTCCTTACGTCCGCCTGAGCTGTCTGTAGGGATGTTGCTTGGATTAGTATGTCGTCTAGGTAACATTGGACGCGTATTGGGATTTTTCTCAGTTTGGCGGCTACCGCTGCTAGTATCTTGGTAAATACCCTGGGTGCCGAAGATAGACCGAAGGGGAGAGCTCTGTATTGGAAGTGTTTTCCCCCGTAACAGAAACGTAGGAACCGGCGGTGGTTTGGGTGGATGGGGATGTGAAGGTAGGCTTCCGTGAGGTCTATCGATGCCAGGAAGTCTCCTTCTCTGATGCTTCCCAGGATGGACTGAAGGGATTGCATCTTGAATTTTTTGTATGTGATGTAGCGGTTGAGGTTTTTTAGGTCCAGGATTGCCCTCCATCCTCCTGAAGTCTTTGGAACCACAAAGAGGATGGAGTAAAATCCTCTGCCTCTGTATTCCGCTGGGACCGGTTCTATTGCTTGAATGTCCAACAGGTGTTGGATGGCCTCCTGCATGAGTTTGCGTTTGGTGGGGTTCCTGGAGACCGAGCAGTTGATGAGTCGGTCTGGGGGTGTGACCAGGAACTCCAGGGACAGCCCGGACTGGATGGTTTGTAGTACCCAGTTGTCCGTGGAGGTCTGCTCCCACTGGTGGAAGAAGTGAGCTAGTCTTCCTCCAATGGGTAGGTCTATGTAGGAGTCATTTTGTCTTCCGGTACGGACGACCCGTTCCACGAAAGGGTCGTCTCGACTGGTTTTGTTGTCTGGGCTGGAACCCCGGTCTGTCGTAGGGGCGGCCGTACGGTTTGTTCTGCCTGGGAGTGAATGGCTTGGGTGCCTGACTGATAGGCGTGGTTGTCGGTTGACGAAAGGACTGCCTACGAAAGTAAGGTGTGGTACGTTTGTCTGACCTTTTGTTCAAGTGTGCCATGACCTTCCGCTTGTCTTTGTTCTCTACAAGATAGGGGTCCAAGGCCTCCCCAAACAGACCGTTGCTTGAGTAAGGGGCGGTCGCTAGCCGCCACTTAGCCTTGGTGTCAGCTTGCCAGTGTTTTAGCCATAGCATTCTCCTGGCAATTATGTTGGATGCTATGGATCTGGATGAAAAAATGGCCGATTGGAACGTTGCGTCTGCAGCGTATTCCGTGGCTGCTACCATCTTAGCCAGGTCCTGGTGTGTTCGTATGTCCTCCATAGGAACTATGGTTTGTAGTTGTTGCAACCAGATGAGGGTGGCCCGGACAAAAAAGGAGGCCGAGGTGGCTGCTTTGATGGCCCATGCCGCTGTCTGGTGGGTTTTGCGAAAGGCTTGTTCCCACTTTTTGTCATCTGCCTTAAGGGCCTCCACTAGGTCCCCAGCCATGGCTGTCTGGGAGACCAAGGGGGTCCAGGCTTCATCTACTTTAGGAATTTCTAAGGCCTCATTGAGGTCTGTGGCAGTGCTGTATAATTTTTTGTCCGTACCACTCACTGATGGGAAGGAAGCGGGAGAGTCCCATGGCTTCTTGATCCCTTTCAGGAAAATGGCGGGGCAAGGTATATGGTGTTGCGTTGTCACCTTTTCTACGAATACGGGTCTGGATGTGGTGGCCGGTGTCGCTTGCGGCTGAGAAAACTGATCCGTCCCCATGTCCGCAATGGCTGTGGCCTTGCGTAGTATCGTGAGGAAGCGGTTGGGATTAAATAATCCCCCTGAGGGGGGCTCAGGGGGAAGTTCCTCATCCGCTGACATAGAGATCCCAGGTTGATCCTCCTCTTGTGGTGAAGAATAACCACTCATGGAGGACTGGGCCGAGGAGACGGGTTCCTGAATGCCTGAGGACTCTGAGGGGAGTTCCGAGTGTGGCATGGCTGAGATGGAGGGCCCCTGGTCATGGTGGGCGGAGCGCTGTGCTAGGGCTCGGTCCACCACTTTGGTTAATAGGGCCTCTAGCCGTCCATCTGCCCAGATGTCCCCTATGTCATTACCTTTGGGTGTGGTGACCGCAGGTGGAGAGTTGGACTCAGTGGTTGTGCCTGCCGCCGTGGTTGTTTGTTGGGCTGATGTAGATGGCGGATCCAGTGGTTGCGGTGTTCCTGGAATGGACCACGCGCTCTGGGTTGATGTGGATGGACCCAATGGTAATTCCATCTCGGTGGCCGCTATTTGAACCAATTCCAATTGGGCCTGCCTCTGCGCTCTGGAGAACTCCTTCTCCAGGGCCTGGTGCCTACGGCTGGCTTGCTTTTCCGCCAACTTGGAGGGCCTCTTGAGCGAGTGTTTTGTCTTCGCTTTGCACTTGCCTGCCGCCTTCTGGTCAGAAGGTGTGTTGCAGCCGTAATTGGGAGGTGGAGGGGTCGTGCTCATGGATTGAGGCAACGAGGGTCCCTCCATTCCGCTTGAGCAGTCCCAGAAAAACTGAGAAGACGCTCAGGCAGGCAAGTATTGGCGGGAGCGAAATTGGAACAAGTACCAGGACTGTTCCCCTGATCACCCGACCACAACAAAAATATTCTCTCTGGGCTAAGGTCACGGTAGCTGAGGGAGGTACCGAAGGCACGTTTGGAACCACTCTTTGGGTTCCGCCCGGAGGCCTTAGGTGACCAGGCAACGTGCACCAGTAGAAAAAGGAAAAGGGAGGCAAAAAATATCAGTGGCGACCTCAAAAGGGTCTGTAGGCCTGACTTAATACACAGCAGGTATCAAATGGCGGTCACCTAGAGCGGAATTTATTCTTATTAATACTATTACTATTATACTAATAATAGGAACAACAATAATAGTAAAATAATAATAATAATAACAACAACAACAATAATGGTGATGATGATAATATTGTGTGTTCTGTCTTTAGGCCTGTTGGCCCTGCAGTCGCTTAATTTTTAGCTTTAAAAAAAAATTTTTTTTTAATTATTATTATTATTATTTTTAAAATTTATGTATCTATTTTTATTATTATTATATTTTGTCCTATTATTATATGTGTGTATCGGGGGTGGAGCGCTGGTTGTGTGCTCCTATTCCGCCTCTATCAGTGATTCCAGATATGATGTAGAGCTTCCTTAAGCTTGGTTTGCCTTTCTCTGGCAAGAGATGGCAGCCACAGCTCGTTTCTCCCTGAAAAAGGGCTTTGCAGATCCCAGGAGGGTTCTCTAGCCTCCGTTTCTTGGTTGGCTTACTCCCTTCCTGTGCTTCGTTTCCCTCTGAAGATAAGCTCCGCAGCCTCCCAGAAGCTGCTTGTGCCCGGGGATTTAAATTTGGCGCGCTGTGACGTTTTAAGGTAATCCCAGCCAGGGATTGCCTTTGTTGTCTGAAAACGGCAACTAAAATGGCGCCCGCGGTTGCCCTGGGCTGCTAGGGAATCTCCGATGATCCGAATTCAAGTTTGAATCCGGACCTGGAGATTGTTATTTTTTCCCCCAATTTGAGGAAAAAATCCCTTGGAAGGTTGGGGAGAAAAGCTCAGCAAGTGGTCTCTGCTGATGCCTTTTTCCCCCCCCTTTTCCACCTCCAGAGCCCTGGGGCTGACTGGGATCCGTGGGGAGTTTTCCCCCCCCCACACCCCCTTTTTCAATTTTAATATAGGATCAGGGATGATCCCAAGGAAAACTTAGTGGTTGGGGAAAAGGTTCAGCAAGTAGTCTCTGCTGATGCCTTCTTCCCCCCCTTTTCACCCCCCAGAGCCCTGGGGCTGGCTGATATCTGTGGGGAAATTTCCCTCCCCACCAATCCCCTTTTAATTTTAGGTTTGAGATCAGGACTGATCCCCAGAAAATTTTGTGGTTAAATTCCTATAGGTGGAAAATATTTTTTTTTGGGAAGGGGAAGCCAATTATCAAGGGATAATCAATCAATGGATTTCTTGTCTAACCTGATAAGCTGAGAGCCACGCCAAAACGAGTCTTCTCCGAGCAGAGACCAAGTTAAGAATGGACTCCACAGGAAGTGGGGGCGTGTCAAGCTTTGGCTACTTGGTCTCAAGAGCAGGCAGACAGAGAAAACCCATCCATGGATTATCCATCTCCTGTACTGGAGAAAAAAGTGCTTTTCAATTACAAGTTCAAATTGAAAATTTAGATAAGAAGTTTGATAAAATAACAATGGTTTTAAATCAACCCAAAGATGATGCTCAGATACAAGTAACAGCAGCTAAGCAGATTTACAGTCAGACAGATTGGAATCTAATTTATTGCTGATGGATTTGAAAGAGAAGAAGTTTGATTTGAAACTTATTAGGCTTGTTGGAGAAGGCTAAAGGGGGAATGGATTCTAAAGACTTAAAGAGTTGACAGAACTGATGGTAATGAACTGGACTTTCTTAAGAAGATTGATAGAAACCGGGGAATGAACTTATTATATCCAAGCAGAAAAAAAAATTGAACAGCAAGTGCTGCAGATATATCTACAACAGAGACTTATGATTTTGGGGAATGAGATCAAATTGTTAGGAAAGATCCTAGTTAAAATTAAAATTAAGAATCAGCTGAGGATATTTGATTCTGGATGGACCAGAGATAAAGATTATAGAATAGAACAGAATTATTTATTGACCTAGTGTGATTGGACACACAAGAAATTTGTCTCTGGTGCATAAGCTCTCACTGTACATACAAACAAAAAAGTGATAATTCATAGATCTTAAATCATAAGATACAATCATGAATTATAAGATGCAAACAATTATAAACTGTTAATATACCAATTGGAGAAGGTAGAAGGAAAGTTGAAAGATCAGAAAGATGACAAGAATAATAGCAATACAGTTGACTACATAGGTAAATATCTTTAGGCATAAGACAGTGCTGTGGGAGTTAAGTGTTCAGCAGAGTGATGGCATGGGGGGAAGAACGATCTTTGTGTCTAGTGGTTTTGGCATGCAATGCCCTATAACAGTGGTGGCAAACCTATGGCACACGTGCCAGAGGCGGCACTCAGAGCCCTCTCTGTGGGCACATGTGCTGTCGCCCCAGCCCTGCCTCCCCCTGCAGCCCCCTTATCAGCAGCCCCCCCCCCCGGAAGAGAGTCATCCCCGATCATGGAGCAGCACAGCCAAGCACATAGCAGCTGGGCAGCAGGGGCAAGACTCTGCCCTCGCATCGTCATGTGCAGATGATGCTGTGGGGCATTGATGGAGGGTGTGTCCATCATGGCGCTGCAGAGCCACCTGAGCGATCTGCGGCGGGCCGTGGAGGTGGTGGGTGGCCCGGCAGATGGGGTGGGGGTGGGGGTGGAGCGGGCAGGGTAGAACGACAGGGTGGGGGGCGGTTTTTGGTCTCTAAAAGGTTTGCCATCACTACCCTATAACAAATTCCTGACAGAAGAAGTTGAAACAGTTTCAACAGGATGTGAGGGGCCTGTAGATATTGTCTATTCTCCTTCCTCAATAGAATATATATATATGCAAAAAAAAATAGAAATGCATAGTTTTGTTCAACTTGTAGCAGTTACTGAAGTAAGAACACTGAAACTTTGGAGCTGATTGCAAATGACAGGTGCCAACCAAAATCAGAGATAAAAAATGCTATACAACAAAGAGATGTTCAAAAATCAGGATAATAGGTTAGGAAAGAATGGCTCTAAGTTGAAGAAAGACTCTGGGGGTTTTGGAAGCCCAAATAAAGAGAGCTCTCTTTCAAGCCAATAGTATGATGAAGAATAAGAAATCAAGAGAAAATATTATTCTTAAATCTCTGAAAGATTGGTGAACTGTCCTCCAGTCCAAATGGTAGTGTCAATTATTTAAATAAAATAAATAAAAAATAAAATATCAAACCTCTTCTAGTGACACTTAAAGGCAGTTAAATATTTATGATTCTCATTCATGCAAATCAAATTACAAGCCCAGTTGTAGTCCAGCTTCATAAAAAGTCAAGCTTTCTGCAAATGCTTGAAATTTGAAGTTGAGAAATAAAAACAATCAACTGCAATAGCTCTCTCTCGATTAGTGGAATGATTGATTATTCACTGACAGACATAAATATCCCCAGACCTGCAAATTTCTCACATAACTAGTTAAAATTTTAGTGGATTGCTATGTATATTTCAACAGGGGATTTTAAACCAAGCTACTGTACATCCTTTCTTATGTGCTTCATTTCAAGATATTGTCATAACTTAGCAAAATCAAATCTTCTTTTAAATTCAACTAACAGGAGTCCCATTGTTGTTGTTTTTAAAGGATTACATGGAAAGGGCAATGTCTGTTTTAACAAATTGCCATTTCCCAAGTCACTGTGTCTGTATATAGTTTACAACCAATTTTGCTATTGGGTCTCTCAGGATCCCTCTCCATGTTCCTCTAAGCAGGAAAGCAAATAAGACAGAAATATGTCCAACCAAACTTTCAAATATCCAGGAGTATTCCCTAATACATAAAAAAGATATTTTTTTCTTGGAAGAGAAAGATGTAAGGTCGACAATTTTATGGCAACTGACCTCAGGAGAAATCCTTAAAAAAAATCTATTACAACAAAAATAATCCTTCTTAAGCTTTATCAAATTCTTCAGGGGATCAATCATACCAGTTTCCCAGACAGCATGCTTTTTCTGTCTAAATTAAAGAATAGTTAAGAAATCTAGGAGGGGGGGAGAGAGAGAGTGCAAACAAGCATACAAATACACTCTGTTTTCTAACTGAAATCCTCAAACTGTAGTATCAGGAAATAGCAATAGCACTAGTACTAGCACTTAAACTTATATCCCGCTTCACAGTGCTTTACAGTCCCCTCTAAGTGTTTTACAGAGTCAGCACATTGCCCCAACAATCTGGGTCCTCATTTTACCAACCTTGGAAGGGTGGAAGACTGAGTGAACCTTGAGCCCGTCAGTATCGAACTCCTGGCTGTGGGCAGACTTTGTCTGCAGTATTGCATTCTAACCACTGAAATAATTGAAATTGAAATAATTCATTTATTGGTGTCTAATTAAAAGGACTGTGCTGTGCTTTGAAAATAATGTGGAAAAGATGCTTCGTGACATATATGGCACCTGTCTGCAACTGTTTCAGACAGAATGAAAACTAAGGAAGAGGAAAAAGATCGTTGCTTTGCTGATCATTGGTTTTAATCGTATTTTTCATTAAGCAGCAGTTGGGTAGATATAGTACTAAATTATATAGGAGTGCACAACTTTAGTTGATTGATAGCTTTTGAGTGGAGTGCTGATGAATTAGGAATAAAAACTATCTTTGTTCTCATTTGCAGTTATGTTTAATTAAATATCCTGAATACTGTAGTACTTTCAATCATTTATGTAATTATATCCCTTTGTGGCATGTTAAACATTGCAAGTAAACTTTTAGAGATTTGACAGAGATAGATTAGACAGATGATCGATGGAGGGATGAACAGATAGGAGTCTGTCCAAAATGTGTAAAATAGAATGAAAGAACTCTTTTCAAAATATTCCTTTCTTTAGCCAGATAGTAATGCTAAATAGCTGACTTCCATAAGCAGGAGACTGCCACTCTGGCCAGGAATTTTGACAAACCTCCTCTGGAGTTTCTGGGCTAGAAAAAGCAACTGATCTGCTCATTCTTTAAGCAAGGATCCTTCTGATAACTCAAATTCAACTTTGGGTCTCAGAAAATTGTCAGGAGACCACTACATGGCTTTAAAAGCTTTTAGTAAACACTGCCCACCACATTTTCAAGCCTATGTTTGCAATCATAACAGTCTGACATTTGCTAGAGATTTGTGCAGGATGAATGCATGAAATGCTGTTACCAATCTCCCACAACACAGAGGTTACTCTGCTAGGTGCAATGCTTAGTGTATGTTTGTTTTTCTACAGCTAAATCCATTGCCATGACTCCAATCTTTCAAAATCAACATTGTTTTCCAAAAAACAGGAAATGTTTTAGAAGCATGCTTGGTCTACCTTTTGGTCAGGAAGCTCCAGATAACTATAAAATACTTAGAATAACACAAATTAATGATTGCAAAAACAGTTGTATCTCACAAAACTGAATTTAAGAGGAGTCTAAACCAAATACTGCATAACTGAATCCTAAGAGTTCGCCAGTCAGTTATGTTTTATATCAGAACACCATAGGCCAGGGGTGTCAAACTGCCAGCTCACGGGCCAGATGCGTCAAGGCAAAACCATGCCCACCCTACTGCCGGCAATGCAAAAAAAATTGCAACATGTCACGTGACATTGCGAGTTTGACACCCTTGCCCTAGGCCTAGCCCACTCCCTCCCTAACAAAATAAGCTATGTGGTTGTCATAATTCACCATCTAAATTTGCTGCTGGTATAAAGGGTTGCAACTGCTCAGTGAAGAAATTTATCAATAACAGACTCTAATTCTGGGAGGAAAAAGCAAAACAGAAATTCTATCGATATTTCCTTGCCCAATAATAGTTAGTAACCACTGCTTTGAATAACAGCAAAGGCAGATCCTAATTTTTTTTCCAGTCCAAAGTAGCTTACAGCTGGAATGTAAATTCCACAGGTGTTGTAAGATACTCATATTATTCTATTGTGGGATGTTTTACATCATATGGGAGCTGGTTTATATCTACAATGCTCCTACCTATGAACAGCCTTAATCTGACAAATTCATTAGTGAGCCATGCTCAATCAAAACATAATTTGTGAAATCTGGCATCTCCAAGATAAAAGTTACTGCTACTGACATAATTCACAAGACACCTGCCTTATCCATTACACACATACACACACACACACACACACACACACCAATCTTCAGCGCAATTCTTATCAGTATGTGATTCAGGGAGAGCTTTATTGAGAAACTAAGATATGTAATTTCTTGCCTAGTATATGGCCATTTTTTTTTTTTGCTCATGCTACCTTAGCCTTTCCAAGGCTACTGTAATTGTATTATCTGTTGGATTGAGGAAAACAGGAGATTTCTAAGGCAGATCCAGAAGGAGGACTTTTCAATCAGATTGCCTTATTCTGTTCTGGGATTTAGATCATGCTTGCCTTATCTAGAAATTGATTTCCTACATTTCTTGTGCTGCTCCTCCACCAGGAACAACTCATGATTTAAAACCATACAATACATCATAATAATGGATTGCTTTAAAATACAGCAAGAAAAGGCAACCTCTTGAAATGAAACCAGTACTATGAGGGAGAAAGCTACCCACAATAGGTATGTGTTCACAAACAAAAGATAGAAAGAAGGAGAGAGAAGGAGAAGGGAAGATATATTTTAGTGGGAAAGCATGCTATAATATTGGTGTAGTCATGAAGGAAGTTCTGTTCTGCCAAGTTATTTCTTTCCCTGTAGTTGAAGAATTTCCAAGAGTTTTGGTGCCGTCTTTTATTCTTTGAAGCAGACCTCACTGACTGTCCTATTTTTTCATTTGCTACTCTTTTTGGCTGAGAGTAAAAACACATACACACACAAAAGAGCATTTTCCCCTTTACTGCCTCAAGAGTATGTTTGCTGCCAGTAAATAGATTACGTTGATTATCTGGACAGATTTTATTTCATTCAGTTATTTTATATTAGAGGTATCAGATCTGGACTGTAAAATCTGAGTAGACCACTAGAAGGCACCAGAGTTTTCTCTATTTATTGTTATCTAGTAATCATCCAACATGTTGATTCCAGATCTTGTAGCCATAATTTACAACACAATATATTCATCTCTAACGTGGTTTTAGTTTGGCTTAATCTGCAGTGCGAATTTCATATCGCACATTATATGGGAACCCAATCAGCTGTAACTTATTTAACAATCAACATGGCTTAACAGAATGTTATCAAACTTCCTCAACTTGGTACTTTCCAACTGCGGTCTAAAATTTTGAGAATTTTAGTCTCTAAACACTTTAGTTCACCAATCTGGGGGAGAACTACAATAAGTAATTCATAGGGCTCTAAGCTATATATTAAATTTAATATTTTTGAATCACACCAGCATATCCCAAACTAGTGAATTAAGTGAAGTAATTATTTTTTTCTATTACAAATTTGCAAAAAATCTAAGTTTTATATTTGTTTTCATGAACACATTTCTTAAAAAACTCAATTGTTCTTGTAGATGCTCGTAGTTACCTACAAAGTCTTGCTATTACAGAAATATTTGTGTTTCATTTGTCCTTCCCAATGTCTATCTAAAGAAAAGAAATTCTACAATAATTTTGCAAATAATAAAAATAGTATCTATTCTTTACTAATTCAATGTTTGCCATGCCAGGAGTATTTAAGTTTATTGCTGAAGTTTGAATATTCATCCATATATTATGTTCTTAAATTACTAACATTTGTCACTTTAAAGCAAATTATTGTATAAGAAACTGGGACATAATTGTTTGCAAACTCTTGTACCAAGTACAAGTACTGCATTCATACCTGAAGCTAGACTAGGATGTTAACTATGGCTTGTTGAACAAATCATAAAAGCTTGGCTTCCTGCTAAGCTGTAATGGGTGGGTTCACCTAAATGATAAACCAAATAAAATGAAATCACATATTGGTGAGAAATATGAATCCAAATACCAACACGTGAAAGAGCCAGAACTGAATTTTGTGTAGCTTTTTTCAGTGGCAAAAATGGATTTGCTGACGTATAAAGAGAATATAGGTTTGCTTCATCCCTCAGTGAGGAAGTGGCAATCAGACAGGAATCATGTTGTACAAAATCTTTGCTGGGGTTTAATTTGAAGTTTTAGTCACCAAATCCAGCCTCAATAAAATATCAAGAACTTACAGAGTCCTTTCTTCCATTCTGAGGCCTCAAACACAATCACCTCACTTGATCTACATCTCTAAGTCAATAGGAACAACTTCCAGGCTGGTTTGCCTGTGACATTTTTCATTACAGGAATAATGATTTGGTGCTTGGACAAACAGCTCACTTTTTGAAGCACATTCTTCTCCATGAGAACAGCAGAGAGGAAATACTTAGCAACACAGTATTCCAGGAAATAACCTCTAAAATTTAAAAAGCCATCACAAATAATCCCCTATATTAGATATAGGCAACTTGGTACTTTTGGACTAGATCCCCCCGAACTTCATCCACCAAGGGTAACAAAGAGGGATTTAGGTAGTTGTTGCAATCCAAAATGGAGGACACTAGATTGCCTTCCTTGGCTTCCACGCATTAAGTACTTAAGTATTAAGTCAGCTCAAAACATCCTACATGTTTGCAATTAACTTATGTTCAATATCCATTAAGGTCACCAACATTGTCTTGCCTTCCTGAACCATGCATTTAACTGCATCCAAAGAGCAACAATAAATCACAAGGTTTTTTTTTTTCCTGGCCTATGCACATATAAATCACTTTTCATCTGCCAACGGCACAGGTGGAGTCTTTTCAACCGGGGAAAATCAACAGTAACAAAAATGGGGCGGAGAACCTCTTATGTTGCAGTTGCTTCTGAGCCTTCCAGCAGAATGCACTAAATGCCATTGAAAAAGAGAGCAACACACACCCCTTAGAAGAATAGAGAGGCCAAGCTTTGCTTAGCAGCAGGCAGCTCCGCACAAATCCAACTCCAGAAACCAAGTGCGCTGCAAAACTTTACTTGGTAGATCTCGCTAGTCCAAACCTTTCTATCCGTAAGAGCGTTTTTAATGTTGCTTCTCTCGCATCCAAGTTTCGGGTGCATTTTTCTTCTTGGTACAATTACCGTTGGGAAATCCAACTGTTCATACAAAGACATCCTAAGCAATCCTCTACATAGACACACGCGCATATAGACCCAACCCAAAGCATCCAGCTTCAATTCTCCGCTCAATGAAAGGCATAAAGTCACCCACGCAGCAATCAGGTATCTGGGCTGTACGATCCTCTCGTACAAAGAAAAACGCAGGCAGCTCTGCTGTACGTTCTTTTGCGAACGCGCGCACACACACACACTCGCACACTTTTTTGAAATGCCCCGTGGAATCCAGATAAATCTTCTAAGGCAGGCAACGCGCAGAAAATATTTCGAGGCGTCCTGAGAGTTCTTACACACACACACACAAACACAATCCTACAGAATCGCAAGCTGCGTTTTCGTCACCCTGCGTCTTTTTAATATTCCCACAATTTTCTCCGCAGACCTAAGCAAGGGCTCTTTGTGTCCCCTCACCGCTCCTTGCCTGAACTAAAAAACGAATAAGGAAAGCAAAGTTTTCCGGCGAGATTAACCCCCACCCCCATCCCAGCCAAGGAGAGCAGCCCCAGCGACCTGCCTCCAGGTCGCAAACCCTCTCCCCCTTTTCCCTTTCGGAGTCAACCCTCCGCGCCTCCGATCTCCGACCCTTGCCTCACCTCCGGGCGCTTCTCCGGCTCTCCTTTGCCTTTCTCCAGCACCGCCGCTATCCAAACTAGGAGTAGCAATATCCACTCAAGAGGCTGCCAAGAGACGCCGTCTCCATCCAATGCATGATCATGATCTCCGTGTGTATCGAGGCATGTACGGGAGAGGCTGCAATTTGGGGTTTCGGCAGAGGATCCGTTCTTTCAGAACCGGATACTCCTCGTTTACAAGGTCCTTGAGGGCGAAGCTGAGGGGATCTCCTATTGCTCAACAGAAGAAACAGCCTGGACAGAAAAGGGGATTGATGATGGTGCGAGGAGGTGGGAATCGGAGGGAGAACGCCAGGGAGCGAAAGCAGGTTTGCGCAGGCGCAGGACAGAAGACACTCAGCGTGCGCGGTAGCCCCCTCGTGCTTCCCACCTCCTAAGTCCTGCAACCAGAACCAGTTACCCTATAGGCGAAGGGGGCGTGGCGGGGTGCGCGACAGTCGGGGGGGGGTCTTTTTCTGCCCACGCGCGGCCCCCGCTTCCCGCCCATCTTTAGCGTAGCTTAATATCGCCTGGTTGACTTCCCTCCTCTTTTCTGGAAAGTGCTGCTTTGCCACACCGACGTCCCTGGCCTTACCTTTGCCCTATCTCGCTTATAGCGTGGGCGCCCTTTCCCTGGTAGTGTTTGTTAAGGGAGAGGAAAAGAGGAGATGGGGTCGGACAGGGTAGGGAATTGTGTGTACGTAAGGGAGAACAGAGTGCTCCTCTTCCGTACGGTTTTTAGGCGCTTAAATTTCTTGCCGCATGAGCTGTTCTACAGCATCGTCTCCTAGATCGGCGTTCAGTACTTGCCACAGAAGTGTTCCTGGAGGAATAGAATCAAGATCACCTCTTTGTAAGGCCTTAGTAAGACCACACGTGGAATATTGATCACCACTATATAAAAAAGATGTTGAAATTCTGGAAAGAGAGCAGAGAAGAATACCAAAGATGGTTAGGGGATGGGGGCTGAAACATGAAGAACGATTGCAGGAATTAGGTATGTCTAGTCCAATGGTTCTCAACCTTTTTAATGCCGTGACCCCCAACCGGTCGTAAGTTGAGGACTACTCAACTGGTGCAGCACAGTTTGCAGAATGGGACTTTTTGCAGGCTCAGCAGGGCAGAGACAGCCTGGACAATTCCTATTGGCTTTTGAAAGCTAATAGAATTAGACTCTATTCAAGAGAGTCTATTCTATTGGCTTTCAAAAGCCAATAGAATAAAAGGGAGTAGCAGATCTAAGGAAAAGGGGACTGTGTTGTTTGGCGACCCCCGTGGTCGTTCGACCTCAAATGGGGTCCAGACCCACAGGTTGAGAACCACTGGTCTAGTCTAATGAAATAAAGGGCTAGGAGCGACATAGTAGCAATGTTCCAATATTTGAGGGCCTGCCAAAGAGAAGAGGGGGTCAACCTATTTTGCAAAGCACCAGAAGGCAAGACAAGGAAAAATGGATGGAAACTAATCGAGGAGAGAAGCAACTGAGAACTAAGGAGAAATGTTCTAACAGTTGGAACAATTAACCAGTGGAACATCTTGCCTTCAGAAATTATGGAGGTTTATAAGAAGAGACTGGCAGGCATTTGTCTGAAATTGTATAGATTCTCCTGCTTGAGTAGGGGGTTGGACTAGAGGACCTCCAAGTTCCCTTACAGCTCTTGTTTTTTAAAAAAAGGACAAAACAAGGGGAAGATATTGAAATGCATTGGAAGTGCATGTAGGTTTGTGTGAGAGAAAGGAATTGGAAGGTGTCTTCCAGGGGCTCCTGGGGAACTTCCTTGAGGTGTGTGTGCGCGTGTGGCACATGAAATTAGTAAATGTTCCGATTGCAATTGCTGAAAAGCCACCAGAAAGCTAGGAACAATGAAGCTTGCTGAAATTGTGCATTTGATCAAAAGTTCACCCTGTCCCTAAGAAAATTGTAATGCCAATATGCCTAAAAATAAATTAGTGTACATAAAGTGTTTTTGAATTTTATTGTATACAACGTATGATATTATTTTACACACTGAATGATGCACTAAAATAATTGTTGTCAATGAGCAAATTTATTTAACTGTCCCTCTTAATTTTAGGAAATTAACAAAAATGTAGATAAAATAATATAAAAAAACCCCATAAAACAATACCAAACTGAAAAATTATAAAATATCTCACAACTAAAAACAGACAAAAAAAAAACCCCATCCATATCAGGATTCATTAACAGTGCCTGAGGAGAAAGCCAGGATCTCAAGACGTTTTAGGAAGTCAACAGGATTCAGAAAGTCAACAGAAAGTTCTTCAGAGGGGAAGCAGGTCCTTGCCAGTCTTCGTTGGTGGGGGTGATTCTGCCATCCATCTCCACACTCTCCATTCCTGAAGCCATCCATCTATATGCAGACAGAACTCTCTGTATATAATGTACGATTATTATTCTACCCACTGAATTATTATTCTACCCACTGGTAGCTAAAGGAAAATAATGGTGTTCAATGAGCAACTTTATTTAACTGTTTATTTAACAAAAAAGTTGATAAAATGATAACATAAAAGAAATTAATAAAAGACTACCAAATTGAAAAATGATCACATCTCAAGACTAACAACAAAAACAAGCAGAAATTTCCTCAGGAGAAAGCAGTTCCTCGTGGGGCTTTGCTGGTGTGGGTGATTCCACCATCCATCTCCGTAGCCTCCATTCCTGAAGCTGTCCGTCTATATGCAGACAGAAGAACAGAACAGAATACCAAGAGTTGGAAGGGACCTTGGAGGTCTTCTACTCCAACCCCCTACTCATGAACAGATTGTTCCCAGCATCGCCTCCATCTGTCTGCTCTGCTAAATAGCGAACTTATGGTGCAGCCCATCAATAAGGGCGAGACTGCCTCCTTGTCAACAAAAGAGCTGCCCATTGCTGTTCCTGCCTGTTCTCAGATGAGTGCAGAAAGCAGTTCCTCCTCAAAACTAACCATCTGCAGCTGCATGCTTTCCCAACCGGAAGCCTCAGGGCTGTCCTTATGCACCTGTGCTCCAGCCAAATCCCTCTCCGCTGGCTGCTCAGAGGCATTGACCAACTCACCTCCTGATGTGCCTGGGACTGGTTCATCCTCCTCTGATCTGCCATCTGAAGAGGCATCTGGGGGAATCTTCAAAGGCTATTATTAGAACCACACAGTTTCTGTAAAAGTACAAATCCTTGCTGACTCTGGAGCTACTTGTAATTGCCCTCCGCTCTTCCCAGATAGCATATTGGACACCTATCGATCTGAAGGGGTCATTTTTTGGCATCATAGCTTACAGTCTTTTGATACTTTTCATGGGGTGTTCTTACTAAGGACACTGAAGAGGGTTGCCATTTCTTTCACCGGTGGACCATGTTGTGTCAGCACTCTCCACTGACCTGTCTGCCTTGGGTGGCCTTGCACAGCAGAGCTCATTGCTTCATTGAACTGCCCAAGATTCTTTGACATGACAAAGCAGTGATCCATGAACAGGCTCAAATAGATTCCTATTAAATTAGACACTGAGGAACAGGGAGCCCTCCTCCAGTCTGCTAAGATTCTCCAGTGTGGCTTCCTCTTCTTCGGGAGAATCCTGTGAATGGCAATGATTCATCTTTAGCCATCAGGAAAAAGACACTCAGAATATTGAACAGTAATGTCCATCAGGAACAATGCCTCTGTTGTTGAACACATCTCCAGAGTTAGAGGAGTCCCCACCCCCACCTCAAAAGTAGGCTTTTTACTTTTTGCCTGTTAAAGCCCTGCCCAGAAACAGCAGGGTGCTAGAGATGATGACGCACAAAAGGAAAGGGATAAGGAGGGTCAGTCATATCCATGTAGGACACCAGTCCACTGCACTGGGCCCTTCCCTGCTGCTTTGCGGTAAATCAACCAATCACAACAGAGCTTGGATGCTTAAAGTTAGCCTAAGTATGTTGTCCCAAAGGCCAGGTGTCACCTTGCTCCACTGCCCAAAACCCTCCAGCACAGTTCACTCAGATTAGGAGAACTGAATAGAGGGTCTCTATCCCTGCCCAAGAGAAAACACTTTGTCTTTCTTACCCACAGACTGGAAGAAAGGCTGGCCTCCGAAGCCTCTGCAGCCTGCTCTCAGCTTCCCTCAGACTCCTCATCCAAGAGGGCAGAAATGGAGTTGAAATCCTCCAGGCTGTTGATCCCGGAGCCTACCTGGACTTCCATTGAATCCTGCAAATGACAGTATCGAGGCTAAATCCTAAGCTTTCTGCATCCCAATAAGATTGCTAAAGGACAGGGTGCATTCAGGCCCTGTGTGCCAACAGCAAGAGAGCCTCCATTGGCCCCATTGCCAAAACTTTCTTACCTCCGAGGTGTGCGTCTTCTCCCCAGTAGGAGAGAACTGCTCTTCCACCAGCTGGTCTTCTTCATCCTGAAATAACAATGCAAAGATTCTGTCTGTTGGCATCTCTACAAATCCGCAGAGACAGGGCTTCTTCTTTTATCAGGGTAGAAGCTGTTCAAGCCTTACCGATTCAGTGCAGGTCTCCAAAATGGGGAGGAGTTGCGGCCTCCAGTGCTCTTGCTCTTCCTCTCTGGGGAGAGAAACGAAGAGGCCAAAGGTAAAAAGGAGCCACGGGCCCTTTTTTAAAATGTGGTCACGTGGAGGCTCTAAGAACCCTTCCAGCTGGCCTGCCAAGGGGATTAGCCTGCCCAAGGGGTTGCCCTGAGTCATTCTTCCTTTAGCAGAGGCAGAGGGCAGAGATGCCTCCCCTCTGCAAAGGTTTCACCCTCCGAGGTGTTACCTACCTTGATAAGCAGGCACTGCTTTCCTCCTGCATGTCCCTTGGTCGGTATTCTTCCGAAGGATCCTGAAATAACAATGTAATGTTGGCATATCAACAAACCCGCAGTGAAAGGGCTTCTGCATGGTGAGGAGCTGGTCTGGGCTTACCGACTCAGTGCAGGTCTCTGAGATGGTTGAGAGCCGCGGCCTCCACTTTGTTATGTGCTCATTTCTGGGGGGAGAATGAAGGGACTTTTCTAGCCCTTCTCTTTAGGTCTTTAGTGCGGCCACCTTTTGGAGGGCTTCAGAATCCTTCAGTTGAGAACACATACAGTACCATATTGAAATGAGAACGGGTGTCACATATTCTGTCTGATTCTTTAGGTGGTTGCACGAACACCCATCAAAACCTGCAAGTAACAATTGTACATTGAAGGTATAAATTAAAAGTGCATGTGGTAGAACGTTATATCTTTCTCAGGGGGAAAGCTGCACTCCACAGAGAAAAGAGACAGCAGATCATGGAAAACTTGGCTGATAGAAAAAGGCTCAAAATGGCTCTTTCTTAGAATGTCCCAGTATTTCCCTTCCAAGCTATCAAGATCTTTCCCCGAATCGAAAAGGCTCCTCTTGACTTTGCTAGGCTGGCCAGGTTCCCCCAAGTGAGAATTCCTCTTTCCCCACCCAGTTTTGAGGCATGAACCCTGACTGGCCATGTCGTAGAAGCGTCCTTACACCTGGGAAGGAAGTTGATTCTTCATCATGAAGATGTGTCTCCCATTCTCCCTGCTGGTCGTCCTGTTTCTATGCCTCGTCAGTGCTGGCCAAAAGAAGAAGGTGACCTGTCAAAGGTTATCCATCTAGGTCTGCCTCTCCTTTCTAAGACCGACCATTCAGTCTATCCATCATTTTGCCTCTGCAAGCCCCTTACAGACAAGAAGCCATCTTGGGGAGAGGCTCTTAGACCTGTACTTTCCTGTCAAGAGGTAAAGGAAGGTACTCTACGTCGCTCTTCATGCAGCAGAAGAGCGCCGAACATATTTTCCAGATGTTCTGTGAAGAGAAGAGAAATAGGCGTGAGTCAGTCAAAAGAGTTGAAAAGCATGACTTTCTCCCCTACTGCCAGTTTTTGGGCAGCTGAGATGGCCACATTTATTCTAAAAAACCATCGTACAGCCATGATCCCAAGCAGCTGTTCATATTTCCACTGCACCTGTTGGTGACTTTTCAGGGAAACTGACAACCTTGCTCCCTCAGCAACCAGGTAAACACTGGCCACATTCTAAACCTGTCCAAGGAGGGCAGCTCACCTGGGTTTAGCAGTGTCTGGGCCTCAATCCTGTCTGCTTAGATGAAAATATCCTTTCTTTTTGCTAATACACATTTTCAGATTTGTGTTTAAGGGGCCCTGCACTCTTTATACAGAGTGCCACTCAAACCAGGAGAGGTCTGCAGCATCAGAAGGAGGTTCACAGGTTCAACCCCTTAATTGTGACATGGACACCAGTGGGGGTGAGGATTACTTCGAAAGGATCCGCACATGTTGTCACCTTTCCAGTGCAACCCCCAAAGGTCTTTCCAGGAATCCTTAGTATAGAGTATTTGAGTAGCTCGGTTACTGTGGTCAGCAGCTTAGAGGAGTGCTTGATATGTGGGAAACTTGGAAAATGCTGATAAGTTGGAAGTTATCTCTAGATAATAAAACTTTGTTTATTTCAATTATCATTTCTGGGACTGATGATGGGATTAGAAAGACAAAGACCCCTAAAATCTACATCCCCCCACCCAAAATCTAAAGTCATATCCTTTAGGACATAATAGGATTAACCCACCATTAGAATACCAAAAGGGCACACTGAACCTCAGGTCAAAGTTCATGACACAAGAAAAAGAACCTCAAGTACAAAGCCCAAAGGAGGTATAAAAATCCACCACTCCCAGCTCCATTTTGCAAGCTGCTCCAGAGCCTCATGCTATTGTGGTTCTGCTCTTGAATAACAAGAACCTTCTTTCTCAAGCAGTCTCCATTTTATTTATTCCCGTCTTGGACTGCACCCTGATGAAGATTTCTTTCAACTTAGTAAACATGAAGCACACATTTTAAATTGAAAACGTAGTGCCGATTAGCAAGTTTACTGAGAGGGGAATATCAAAGCAAGGTATGCTATGTTGCCATTTAGGTGATAATTTTTATTTACAGTTTAATTGAAATCACTGTGCATGGAAATTGTTTGTGTCCAGTTAGGACATACACTTTCCCTGCCATTTTAGCTGTCCCATTTGTATATCTTATATACATATTTCGCTAGTGTATGCATTGTAGCAACAACCTAGCGTGACTTGCAAGAAATTATAGCCTCTTAGCCACTGTAACTTGGGTATTGTTCTGTAAAATTCCTTATATTTTTTCACACTTACGTCCGTTGCAGCAGCCCCATGGTCACATGATCAATATTCAGATGCTTGGCAACTGACTCATGTTTATGACGGTAGCAATGTCCCAGGGTCATGTGATCAGCTTTTGCATCCTTCTGGCAAGCAAAAGTAATGGGGAAGCCAGATTATCTTAAGAACTGTGTTACTATCTTAACAACAGCAGTGATCTACTTAACAACTGTGGCAAGAAAAGTCGTAAAATGGGGCATTAGTCACTTAACAAATGTTCCATTTAGCAACATCAATTTGGGGATCAATAGTGGTAAGTTGAGGACTACCTGTATGTAACTGAGGAACCTCCATTAATATTGTAACTGAATACTAATTCACTGTATCCTCTCGAACGGCAGAAAAAAATGGGACAAAACTGAGACAAAGAATTTTTCTGAAATTCTGCATTTATTCAAAAGTTCACCCTATTCCTAACAAAAGTGTAATGAAAATAGGCCTAAACTAAATTAGTGCATATAAAGTCTTTTTTAGTTTTATTGTCTGAACAATAACAAGAACAACAACAAGAAATACAAGAACAACTATAACAAGTACAACAACAAGAACAACAGCACACAAAAATCCTCGGGGAAAAGTGGCTCGTCGCTGGTCTTCACCGCTGCGGCTGATTCCGCCATCCATCACTGTCCGTCTATATGCAGATAGAAGAACAGAACAGAATACCCAGAGTTGGAAGGGACCTTGGAGGTCTTTTACTCCAACACCGTACTCATGAACACATTGTTCCCAGCATCGCCTCCATCTGTCTGCTGTGCTAAATAGCCAACTTACGGTGCAGCCTATCAAGAAGGATGAGATTGCCTCCTCGTGAGTAAAAGAGCTGCCTTTTGCTGCTCCTGCCTTTTCTCTGCCCTACCTGTTCTCGGATGAGTGTAGAAAGCAGTTCCTCCTCCAAACTAACCATCTGCAGCTGCGAGCTTTCTCAGCCAGAAGCCTCAGGGCTGTCCTGCTGCACCTGTGCTCCAGCCAAATTACTCTCTGTTGGCTGCTTGGAGGCATTGATTAACTCACCTGCTGATGTGCCTGGGACTGGTTCATCCTCCTCCGATCTGCCATCCGGAGAGGCATCTGGGGAAGCGTCTGGGGGAATAATCAAAGGCTTTTCTTAGAACCACATGCTTTCTATAAAAGTACAAACACTTTGTTCATTCTGGAGTTATTTTTGATATTTTCCTCGGGTTTTCTTAGTAAGGACACTGGAGAGGGTTGCCATTTCTTTCTCCAATGGACCACATTTTGTCAGCACTCTCCACTATGACTGTGTGAGTAGGGTGACCCTGCTTCATTGAGCTTTGTAAGACTGCGACACAACGTTCCTGGTTTTTTTCCCTACGGACGACAACAGACACACTGTCAGCAGTGATCCACGAAGAGGCTAATATAGGTACCTCTTTTAATTAGAGACTGAGGTCCAGAGAGTCTTCCAGGCTGCTGAGATTGTCCAGCGTGGCTTCCCCTTCTTCGGGAGAATCCTGTGAATGACAATGATTCCTCTTTAGCCATCAGTGAAAAGAGACTCAGAATTCCTAAAAGAGGTCCTATTGAATCAGGATCCCCATAAGGAACAATGCTTCTGTTGCAATCCCCACCCCTAGCGTACCCATTCCTGCAGAAATGCAGGTTCTCTACTCTTTGCCTGTTAAAGCTGTGCCTGCAAACAGGAAAGGGATAAGCAGGGTGGGTCATATCCATATAGGACATCAGTCCACTGCAGTGGGCCCTTCCCTGCTGCTTTGCAGTAAATCAATCACAGCAGAAATTGGGTGCATATGGTCAGCCTAAGTATGCTCTTCCCAAGCGCCAGGTGTCATTTTGCTCCACTGCCCAGAGCCCTCCAGCACAGTTCACTCAGATTAGGAGAACTGAATAGAGGGACTCTATCCTTCCCCAAGAGAAAACACTTTGTCTTTCTTACCCACAGACTGGAAGAAAGGCTGGCCTCCAAAGCCTCTGCAGCCTGCTCCCAGCTTCCCTCAGACACCTCATCCAAGAGGGCAGAAATGGAGTCGAAATCCTCCAGGCTGTTGATCCCGGAGCCCACCTGGACTTCCATCGAATCCTTTGAATGAGGGTATCAAGGATAAATCCTAACCTTTCTGCATCCCAGTAAGATTGCTCAAGGATAGGGTGCGTTCAGGCCCTGTGTGCCAACAGCAAGAGAGCCTCCATCGGCCCCATTGCCAAATCTTTCTTACCTCCGAGGTATGCGTCTTCTCCCCAGTGGGAGAGAGCTCCTCTTCTGCCGGCTGGTCTTCTTCATCTTGAAATAACAATGCAAAGATTCTGTCTGTTGCCATCTCCACAAATCCGCAGAGAGAGGGCTTCTTCTTTTAGCGGAGTAGAAGCTGTTCAGGCCTTAACGATTCAGTGCAGGTCTCCAAAATGGGAGGGAGTCGCAGCCTCCAGTGCTCTTGCTCTTCCTCTCTGGGGAGAGAAACGAAGAGGCCAAAGAACAAAAGTAGCCCTGGGCCCTTTTTTAAAAAGTGGTGACGTGGAGGCTCTAAGAACCCTTCCAGCTGGCCTGCCAAGGGGATTGGCCTGCCAAAGGGGCTGCCCTCAGTCATTCTTCCTTTGCAGAGGCAGAGGGCAGAGATGCCTCCCTTCTGCAAAGGTTTCACCCTCCGAGGTGTTACCTACCTTGATAAGCAGGCACTGCTTTCCTCCTGCACGTCGTCCCTTGGTTGGCATTCTTCCGAAGGATCCTGAAACAACAATGCAAATATTACATCTGTAGGCATATCAACAAATCCGCAGCAAAAGGGCTTCTGCCATTACCATGGTGAGGAGCTGGTCTGGGCTTACCGACTCAGTGCAGGTCTCCGAAATGGTTGATAGCCACGGCCTCCACTTCATTATGTTCTCATTTCTGGGGAGAGAATGAAGAGTCAAAGATCAAAACTAGCTATGTGATGCCTCCCCTCTGCAAACGTTTTTTCTAACCCTTTAGGGTTTAGTGCAATCACCTTTTGGGGGGCTTCAGAGTACTTCATCTGAGAACACCTACCTCATTGAAATGAGAACTGGCATGACCTCTTTCTTCCTGGGGCTCCGGGTAGTGGCACGAACACCCATCAAACCCTGCAAGTAACAAAGAGCTCAAAATGGCTCTTCCTTAGTATTTTCCAGTATTTCCCCCTCCAAGCCATCACGATCCTCTTGACTTTGCTAGGCTGACCAGCTTTTCCCAAGTGAGAATTCCTGCCTTTCCCCATCTAGTTTTGAGGCATGAACTCTGACTGGCCATGTCGCATAATCGTCCTTACCCCTGGGAAGGAAGTTGTTTCTCCATCAGACACATGAAGATGTGTCTCCCATTCTCTCTGCTGGTCATCCTGTTTTTGTGCCTCAACGGTCCTGACCAAATGAATAAGGTGACATGTCAAAGGTTATCCTTCTAGGTCTGCCTCTCCTTTCTAAGATTGGCCATTCAGCCTGCCCATCTTTTTGCCTCTGCAAGCCCCTTGGGGACCGGAGGCCTTCTTGGGAAGAGGCTCTTAGAGACCCTGCAGTCCATCAATGGTGTCCCACCCTGCCCAGGTTTGAGGAGAAGGAGGTGGTACCTGTCTGGAGGCCAAGGAAGGTCCTCTACATTGCTCTTACGCAGCAGAAAAGCACCAAACATCTTTTCCAGATGTTCTATGACGAGAAGTAGACATAAGTCAGTCAGAAGAGTTGGGAAGTTTGACTTTCTCCCCTACTGCCAGTTTCTGAGATGGCCACACTTACCCTAAAAAACCGTCGTACAGCCATGACCCGAAGCAGCTGTTGGTCCTTTCACTGCAAGAAGGCAGAATGGGCAGCTGGGCCCTGGTTGGTGGCTTTTCAGCTGGGCCCTGGCAACCAGGTAAACAATGGCCACATTCTAAACCTGCCCAAGGTCTGGGCCTCAATTCTGTCTGCTTAGATGAAAATATCCTTTCTTTTTTCTAATATACATTTTCAGATTTGTCTTTAAGGGGCCCTGAACTCTTTATACAGAGTGCCACTCAAACCAGGAGAGATCTGCAGCATCAGAAGGAGGATCACAGGTGCAACCCCTTAATTGTGACATGGACACCAGTGGGGGTGAGGATTACTTGGAAAGGATCCGCACATGTTGTCACCTTTCCAGTGCAACTCCCAAAGGTCTTTCCAGGAATCCAAGGGGCTTTTCTTCTTGAGGTTGCCAGTCTAGCCAGGTTTCCCAGGAGATATTTTCTCCCCAAAGCCACGCAGACTTCAGGCATGACCTCCCCAGTAGCCATGTTGCAAAAGGTTACTTTGAGCCTTCAGCGTTCACTTAATGACTTTAGGATTCGCTTAAGAACTACTGTAAAAATGTTCAAAAACTTGGGTCCAATCACATGATGTCTCGACTTTTTAACTGCAACAAGATACAACTGTAATTCAGGGCTCAATCGCAGTCTCTGGTTGAGGACCACCTGTACGGATAATGTGACTTCAAGCTCAAAGAGAAAAACATTACAGATTTTTAATGACCAGGAGAGAGACGCTGTACTTAAATGTCTTCTAAATAAATGTTAAAGCATTCACTGCCCTAATAAATGAAAACATTTCTTTTTTCTTCAAGAATGGGCTTGCTAGTAGCAAATATATTCTATTTTAAATTTCCAAATATCATAAACTAGGAACAAAACCAAAAAATAAACACTACGTTCAAAGTAACCAGCTTCACAACCTATCCTTCAGTTATAGTGAAATATTAAACCACATCCTTCCCAGAAACAGAAAACCTTCGTATTTTTTTTTAAATCAGTTTGCAGGTTTATTTCCAAAATGTATATTGTTTCACCGTAGATATTTTTTTTTCTATCTCCTATAGGAAAATTCTCAATAATTTTCATATTTTAAATGCTTTTCTTGTCCTCTTTGAGTTTATAAAAATATCTAACTTTGATATAATGCCCAAAACAGGAACAAACATACTTATCGTTCTGACTGCCTTCCTGAAGGATGGGCTTCAGAGTTGTGAAGTGATTAGAGAAATTTCAAAGGAAGGTTGAGGAAAAATATTGGAAGCAGGATTAAGTACACATAGTACAGGTAGTAGTCCTCAACTTACAACAGTTCATTTAGTGACCAATGAAAGTTACAATGACACTGAATAAAGTAACTTATGACTGCTTTTCACAGTTACGATGTTTGCAGCAATCTTATGATCATGTGATCAAAATTCAGATGCTTGACAATTGGTTCATATTTATGACCATTGCTGTGTCCGGAGGTCATGCGATTTCCTTTTGCAACAGTTTGAAAAGCAAAATCAATGCAGAAGTCAGTTTCGCTTAACAACCATGTTACTAAGTTATCAAGTGCAGTGATTCATTAAACAACTGTGGGAAGAAAAATGGTAAAAGAGGCAAAACTCACTTAACAAGTGTCTCACTTAACAACAGAAATTTTGAGCTCAGTAGTCATCGTATGTGAAGGACTACTTGTGCAGGAAAATCAAATTGAGACTTGAGTCTATAACAAGCTGATATTTAATTTGAGTTTATTCCAAGAAGCTTTGAATAGGAACAAAATTGTCAATATTGTAAAATTCACATTAAAAAAACCCTGAAAATGGATTATAAACAGGTTGCCTTAGCTGTACAATATTTCTATCCAATCCTGCCTTCTTTGGCTCTAAAGATGTATTTATACAGGTAGTCCTCAACTAACAAAATAGTTCATTGGTGACCGTTGAAAATTAGAACATCACTGAAAAAAGTGATGTGAGTTTTATACTTACAACTATTGCAGTAGCCCAGTCACAGGATCATTTATTACGGTTGCAGCGTCCTGGGATCATGTAATCACCTTTTGCAAACTTCTGACAAGCCAAGTCAAAGAGAAAACCAGATTCATTTAACAACTGTATTATTAACTTCACAACTTCAGTGATTCACTTAACAGCTCTTGCAAGAAAAATCATAAAATGGAGCAAAACTCACTTAACAACTCTGTCTCTCTTAGTGACAGAAATTTTGGGCTCAGTTATGGTCATAACTGGAGAACACCCTCTAGTCTATAACGCTTAGTAGTTTTCTTAGGGCTAAGACTCCAAGCTTTCCTCCTATCTATCCTTCCACTCCCAGCTCCCAAATTTGTCACTTCCCTTCCCTCCAAGGGTATAAAGGAGGAGGAGGTACACAGTATTACTGTCCTTTGATTGATAGTTCTGAAATCCAATCATCATTCACCAAATCTCTGGGCAACAGGAAATGGCCTCCTCCTTTCCCAACAGGGGGCCTAAAAATCCAGCGTGAGCTGAGGAAGGTCTGTAGTCCCTGCGGTTTGTCCTGCTGTAGTCACCCCTCGGGCCAAGACAGGTAGTATTGTCAATTGTTTCCACAGTTTTTTTGCAATGAACACACACACACACACACACACACACACACACACACACACACACACACAATTCCATAAATAACTATAGGATTATGTTGGTGATAAAGTACCAGGGCAAAACAAGGCAAGGCAACAGAAAGGAATGGTTACACTGGATATTTGCCATTTGGGAGCAAATCTTTAAACCTTTGTGTCCATTTCTGTGTGTATGTGTGTTTGTTTATTTATTTAGCCTATAGTATGCAATATATATTAATATTTAATTGAGATTAATAAAAGACAATAAAAAATAAATGTTAGAAAGATCTGTTTTCAAATACCAATGTTTAGGCCATCTAACCATTGAACGGTGGCATTGTTTATATTAAAAAAATCAGATATTGTATATGCCCTCAGTTTACAGCAGGACTTGACATGGGATCAGCAATTTGTGTGTGTTTAAACACCTGTTTGCTCTTTTTGAGACCTTGTGCTAATTCCTGCCTAAATTGCCCTGACACAGAATTTTTCCTTATCCTATTTAGTTCCCTTTCTTTTTTGCTTTGCTGCTAAGTAATGTCCAGCCTTTACATTTTCTTTAGCCGCAGGCCAAGCTTTTACATTTACTGCTTAATGTTAAGAATGAGCTAGAATAATATGTGCTTCTAAATGTGAGGGAACATTCAACTATTTTTCAGTTCCAAAGCACTGGTTATTCAAAAAAAATTTGTTCTCTAGCAGTAGATTATATATTGATGTTTTATCCTTTTTATTAGTTTATAATATAAAATAAAAAATATAAAAGAAAGAATAGGAAAAATAGGGGAGGATAAAGGGAAAATGAGCCACTCATCTTAGAAAGGAACAGTACTCGTGGAAAAGCAGTGTGGAGGCAGCCATGTGTGCAAACTTCTGGGCAAGCTAAGAAAAGTCTGCAGGGAAGGGAAGGGCGCGCACGGGTAGAACAATCCATACAGAAGCCAGCCAGTAAGATTTGTTTTCTGTACATGGAGGAAAAAGTTAAAAAGCAGGGGAATGACAATTCAGATCTTGTGATGGTCATAGTCCAGACTGAGGTCCATTGATGTCTTGTTGCCAGTTCACTGCAACTTGGACTGGAACTGCTGAAGCCATTTATGAAACAGCTGGAAGCAGCATGGGAGGCAACCAACTTAAGCTGTAGTGAGGAATTGTCACTATTGCACTTCTGAAATGCCCCAAATACAGAATGAGTATAATTATAATAAAGATTTTCTTTTCAAAAGTTTTAATTCAAGCCCTGACCTCCATCTTTTTTCAAACCTACCTTCAGAAGATGAAGGCTTAAATGCACTGGCTATCTCTATCCACTATTCTCATCTTTTGTTGTTCAAACCAAGGAAGCAGAGTAGTGGAGCAGAGAGCTGAAATGGCAGCATAGCCCATTGGTTGCAGATCCCTTCTGTTCGTCCCCAGACTAATAGAAGAACCAAACTGTATTCACTTCTGGCTCCAATATGTGCATACATGTTTGTGTATATACCGTGTTTCCCCAAAAGTAAGACCCGGTCTTACTTTCTTTTGGGCTCTGAAGTAAGCACTAGGATTTACTTTCAGGGAGGGCTTTTTGCCGCTACTATGGTAGTAGGCCATGAGAGCGCGGGGGTGGGATGGGGCCTGTGCATGGGGTGGAAAAGCAATGTAGCAGTGAGAGCGTGGTAGTGGACCATGTATGGTATCGGGGCGAGTGAGAAGGCAGAGCGCATGCAGACCAGCCCCTGCAGCCCCGGGGTGGTAAAGCGGGCAGGCGTCCTGCCATCAGCACCCATGCCGGCTGCCCCTTCTCTGTGGAGCCAGAGAGCTTGGCATACCACTGCTCAGATGCCTTCACTCTCCCCAGGAATTGCATTTCTTTCCTTACCTGACTCCCAGCCCCGTGCCATTTCTCCTTCACGATCCATCGCTGCCATGTGGAGGGAAACAAAAGTTTTTTGAAGAAAAAAAAAGGCCAATCAATCAATTCCAATTTTGCAAGATCTTTGTTCTCCTGTCAGCAATCCAGTCACAGATGTTGTGTTTAACTTCAGGAAATAATGGCTGCCTGCTTGCTCCACACTTTTGCTTCTTGGCATTTCCCTCGTCTATCTGTTGGCTGAGGTTATTGTACTCTGCTCACCATTTTCAGACCATATGGAGATCCAACTTGTTCTCTTTGCAGAAAGCTGTAAGATTTTTACTCTGAGAGTCCTCCACGATCTCTTTCTTGAATTCAATAGAATAACTCTTTCTTTTTGAACTCATCTTGTCTGGGGGGGGGGCAAAATACGGTACAGTATTATAGTATTCTCTTAAAATCTGCCATTACCAGTACATTAAATCACCATTAAACCAGGGGTGTCAAACTTGATTTTATTGACCGTTAGAGTTGAGGTTAGGCATTGTGGTTGTCCTGGGTGGAGTGTGGGTTAGAGTTGGGGTTAGTCATAGTGGATTAGAGATGGGAAAACCTGGAAAAATCCCAGAAAACTTGTGAAAAAACAGATTTTTTTCCCCATTTGTTTCCAAACTGCTTTGGAAACAAATTGGAAAAACCATTTTTTCCCACCCAAGTTTTTTCATTCCCCCCCCCAGGGCTTCCCATCTCCCGTTAGGGTTAGGGGGCAGTTTGGGTTAACGTACAGTAGGCATGGCAGTGGCATTGGGTGCAACGTGCAAAGCAGCAAGTGGCCGCAGCCCACCAAAACCGCCCATTTGCCACCTCCTGGCCAATGCCGCTGCCATGAGGCCACGGAACAAGCCAGGCTGTGGTAAGGAACTAGTATAACGGCATGTGGGTTAGAAGGGGGTAAGATCTGCCAGGCCTCATGGCAGCAGCATTGGGCGTGAGGTGCAAGGTGGCAAACAGCCGTGGCTGGCAGCAAACGGCCGCATCGCACCAAAAACAATCATTTGCCACCTTGCGCATTGCACCCAACATCGCTGCCATGAGGCCGTGGAACAAGCCGGGCAGTGGTAAGGATCTGGTATACCAGTACTGTGGGTCAGATCCCCCCTCCCCCATCAGCTTTTCCTCGTCACAGAGGCACTGGCAGATCCCTCCCTTACCTTGTGTCTATGGTGAAACCAGATGGAATCGGTGGCAGGCCGTCCATTCAGGCCCTTAAGTCGGACTTCTTTTGGGGTGAAGGACTTATATTAGGTCCACCCCTGAAAATCAGCTGGGGCTTACTTTGGGAGGCAAGTTTACTTTGGGGAAACACAGAATGTTTTTCTAACAAAGGAAATGTTTAAATCTCCAAAAGAACCACAGGGAAGAAGAGGTTCATTTAAATGAAATGAATGAAATCAGGCAAAAGCTACTTTTGCAAAAGACAACTTGCAATGCAGCACAGAAATAAAATGTGGGATTGCACTGGGTCTCATAGCAATAATGAACATGATCTGAACATGGAAAAACAGACATCAGCTTGGCAACCAATTGTAGATTAGTTCACTTTACTGTGTTCCCTGGTATGGTTGTGAAAATTGAACCTTAAAAAAAAAAAAACAAGAAAATCAACTCGTTTAATCTGTGGTTCTGGAGTAGGCTCCTGCGTATTCCTAGGACAGCAAGGTGACTAACAAGCAAGTATTGGAGCGCATAACACCAGACATGTCACTAGAAGGCAAAATCGCAAAACTGCGTCTCATTTTGGTCATGTCATGTGGGGAATTCACTGGAGAAAGCAATTATGTTTGGAAGAGTTAGTGGCACAAGGAAACCACGCCATCAAAGAACACAGTAACTGGGCATTTCATAGCTGACACCAGGAAGAGCATAGAAATAGTGCAAGATCAGAAGATGTGGAAAAACCTGGCCCATAGAATCCCCAAGAGACAGACTTGATTGAATGGATAACATCATCATCATATATTGTATTTTATTAATGAAACAACATAAGAATTATATAAGAATTACACCAGAATTGATTGTTCTAAAGTACTATGCATTTCCTCCTGAGAAGATTCCTTTTAGTCTTTTAAAACTGCTTTTCTCAGTCACAAGCAGACATTACGTATAATTTATTATGACTAGTACCACCATTGTGAGAACAAGCTCTGCAGACTGGCTTTAGGAGAAATGCTTTCCTGTGTGTTGACAAGCATATCAATCTTACTGCCATCTCAGTAGCTAAATAAAATGCTATTGTAGTATTGACAACAACTGGATACTTTTCCAGATATAGGGGCTTATTCCAACCAAATTATTAGACTTTTCCGGACTCTGAACTGCTTCTTGGATGGTATTTTCAATAGGACTATTGTGCACCCAGAAACAACATACAATGACACATCTTGCAAAATCATAACTCAAATTGTTTTCAATAGTGGCAATGAATCTTTTTCTTTTTTCATCCTGCAGCTATTTTGATCCCTTATGTTTATTTCAAATAAGATTAACGATAAAGGGAACTCCATCAAGCCTAACTCTTTTATTTATAGCTAGTTATCAACATTGCATAATCCACTATGTTTATGTAACCAAAAAACTAGGAACATTTGCTGGATGTACTTCTCAAGGAAATTCCAAGGAAATTATTTCTTTCTAAATTACATACCATGGACTATGCAGTTAAATGTGTTATACTTAGCACAAGTAACAAGTTGAATAATTTCTAGATTAACCACGTACAGTGCAGTTATCTGTTCCTGCTTTTTGAAACTGTCAACTGGAAAAAGTCTGTCCAGATAATCTCAATGAACATCAATACTAAATAAATACCCTCATGGCTAATGTTTTCTTCCTTTTTTTCTGACCTTAACAAAATCAGATTCTGAAGACTGAATCAAACAGAAGAGTAAAGGGAGAAAATCTTCACAACTATTTCCTCTTGAGTCATTTTTTCCATCTGATTTTTATCCCTTTCCAACAGACGTTTTACATTTAGTGTGGGGAAAAAAATCACGCTTTTCATTATCATTTTTGGAATTTCCCACTCCAATTGAACTGGTTGTTCAAAGGAAGATTATTTCAAACTGGAAAGCAACTGGATTCGAAAAAATCAAGCAGACTTTCTCAACTCACTTTGGTGAGGCTTTTATCATATGGTTATGCTTTTTTCACAGTTTTACAGGAAGTCCAGATATTATCCTCCACCTGAGATCCATGCTGGTTTTTCATGTCTTAATAAAAATATATGGGGGTGGGAGGGAAGTGTGAAAATAGTTCTGTAGTATTTTTTTTCCATTGTTAAATTCTAAAAGCCATTCATCTGAAAATGTTTTAGTGTGTTAAAAGCTACTGTCATATTGTGAAGGGCATGAATGCACCTTATAGTAAAGTAACAGAAGAAACAGATTCTCACTGCTACCAGCCCTCTCACAAAATGCTTCATCTACCTGAAGGTAAAATGGTGAATTCACATCTTTCCATTCACCCTAGCTATCCAATTTTTGAACCTTTCCATGATATACTGAATCATCAATTCATTATATGGCCTAAGTTTGTGCAACATGCTAGTTGAAAAATGTGGCTGGATATGTTGTATCTCCGCATGATATGAATACAGGCCCAGGTAGACCTGGTTGTCTATAAGACTAAATGCTCCTTCATAGATCCAAATGAAAGAGTGGTTGTGAATCATAGATCAGCTTAATCATTCAATTATGTATGTTTGCACTTATGATCTGATCTTGTATAGCTCAAGAATGACTCTAAGTTGGCATGGGTGGAGATTTTCAACAGATATTAATGGCAATAACAATCTGATTAACATTGAGCAGCACCTAGTGGGAAATTGATGTTACCAATGACATTTCACTTCACTTACAGTACTTCAATACAGCATTGTGGATAATTAAAATATAAGCTCTATAAAACAGTTCCCTTTATTTCATAACAAAAGCCAGAATAATGCTACATCAAAACATTGTGGTAAATTAAAATTTTGTCTCATTACAAAAAATGAAATATAGAAGAGATCAGAACAGTTGTTGGTAACCCTTAGTTGCATTGCCTTGATAATAAATCAGGGAACTTAACTGTGATGCCCTTGCATCTCTCTCTCTCTCTCTTTGTTTAAATAAATAAAAGGAAAAAAATATTTTTCTTAAACTGATGTAAATGTTATTTGGCAAAGTGCAATTACCATTGTATTTGTTAGCAGATTATTTGAAATAGTGTTGATAAGAATTCATCTTTATGGCATCCTCCTTTTTAAAAAGCCAAGTAAACAGCTTACTTCTCCTTGTCTAGTATAACATAACAACTCATATTTTTCAATGGAATTCATGGACCACCTTTAGTCAAAGCTCCTGCTGTCTTATTAGAGCTAGGATGGAACAATGTATCATGGAAACTTAGATCAATGATGGGGTCTCTGCTGCAATATGATAAAAAGCTCCGTATCTACAAAATCCTGGTTGATTCCCCCCTCCTTTTAGCAATCAGATGGAAAAGACCAGCTGCTGAAAGACATGTTAGAACAGGTGCATAAATATACACCTGGCAGCAAAATTAACCCACTCAGAGCATGAGAAAATGAATTAGTAAAAGTGAAGTATAAATTGAAGGGGAAATAAAGCGAAAGATGGCAAATATTCACTTTTGTTGAGGAAAAGAACACAAAGGGTCTGTCCAAGCACTTCCAAGCATACAAGGTTAATTCTAGGGACCAATATGGGAAGCCGGGTCATTTGGTCAACCTTTCAAAACAAGATGAAAAGGGCAGCTGGCCATGGCTGATAAACAAATGTTTTTGGGAGCGGACACTCAGTGAGCCGTGACATTCAAATAATGGAGTTAAAGCTTTGTCTGGTAGTATGCACATGTCACCTCCCTGATGAATGTTTGTGCTCACCATTAATCTTATAGCTGCTAGGATCCTCGGGTTTTCTATTGTTTTAGAAAACATGTACATTTTAAAGACTTTCATGCCAGCTGTAATATTTGCATTTTAATTTGACTTTCCACTCTAGTGCTGATGCATTGGATGTTTGCTGCATATTTCAAGTTTATTTCAAATACGGCTAGATTCCTAAGTATATTACTTTTCTATGTACTAATAAATACATTTCTGTATGTACAGCAGATTGCACATATTTTTCCTCATTCCTATTGTTCTTTGGACAATTCATGTGACTATAGTTTTTTCATTAGCTGTGATGTAATAAAAAATATCCCAATCTGCAGGTAGCTTTTAAAATGTATAATGAGCAAATCGCAAGCAATATGGTAGCTTTTACTTATATGTGTGCAGTCATGATTTTAGTATCAGGGCAGCTCTGTTAAGTTCTCTGATTTATTATCATGGCATTGTGCAGTTATTCAATAGGGTTACATTTTATTGGGAAAGTATAACACTAATAACAACAACAATAGAGCAGATTTCCCTCCACTATGCAGTCTCAGTTGAGATCACATGCAGTTTTTATATAAATTAAAATTAAAAAGATTTTTATTAACTTAAATCTAGTTTTACCTAAGGTATTAGACAGAGAAATCAGTTTTAAAGAGCATCATATGGAAGAGGAGTATACAGTAGAAGTCTCTTTTATCATAAGTTTGGAAGAGAAATTCATCAGCAAGCAAGAGATCACTGTTTCATGTTCTGTGGAGTCAATTCAAACTGGTATCAACTTTATAAACTTAAGAATGTACTAAACTCTGTTTTTTTTTTCTTTTCCAGTGAATGCCATTATAACACATTCAGAAACGGTATAGTGTTAATGTTGCAAATTTTTGTCTTTCAGGGCTCAGGTTTGGACAGTGAATAAATCCACCCCACTGGGAGCTTGGCATTTGGCATCAAGTCCATAGAGTAATTGTATGAACGGTGAAGAGAAAGTTGTTCCCCTTCCCTCTAGCTAAAGACATTGACATAATCCGAAATCTCCTGTGGGAGATCCAGGGATGGCATGGGAGGCCCCTCAACTGTACACACCTGTAGCCAATGGCAGTGGCACTTCTGGCTGTCCAAATAGATCAACCCGTCTGGCCACAGGGTCCTAGGATTGTGGGCCTGGAGCCACTCTAACCCCAGCACTATTGGAAAATGAGGAGCAGTTGCCAAGTAGAAGTCCAGTTGCTCCACATGATTGTCCATGTCCTTCTGGAATAGAAAGGTGGCAGCCATCACGGATCCTGACTGGAGAGTTTGGTCATCTATAGTCTCCACCAGAATGGCAGGGGCAACCTTGTGCTGCGGGATCTCCTATTCTGTGGCAAATGCTAGATCCATAAAGTCCACAGAGGCCTCGAGTCTACCATAGCCTTTGTTTCCACCTTTGCCGCATCAGGTTGTATCAAAATCACTGCCAACGCCAAATGCCACAGTAGGGTGACTTGTGGTTGCTGCAGTGTCCCTGCCAACACGGTCACCCAACCTCGTGAACTGCAGTCCCTGGAGTTTCCCGCTGGCACCTGACTTTTCTTAGCTGGGCACGTGGCCAGATGCCCAGGACCCCCACAACAGAGGCATAGTCCCTCCCAGTACCGGTAGTCCCTGCTGGCAGCATGGGTTCTTCGGAGAAAAGTAGCTCATTGCGAGGCTTTGCTGATGAGGGCAATTCCATCCTCCGTCTCCATATCCTCCGTTGCTGAAGCCAACTATCTATATGGAGACAGAATAACATATCAGAATAACAGTTGTAAGGGACCTTGCAACTCCAACCCCCTGCTCTTGAACATGTTCCCAGCATTGCCTCCATCTGTCTTCTGTGCTAAATAGCCAGCTTCTGGTGCAGCCCATCAAGAAGGGTGAGACTGCCTCATCGTGAGTAAAAGAACTGCCCTTTGCTGCTCCTGCCTTTTCTTTGCCCTAGCTGTCCTCGGATGAAGTGCAGAAAGCAGTTCCTCCTCCAAACTAATCATCTGCAGCTGCATGCTTTTCCAACCGGAAGCCTCAGAGCTGTCCTGCTGCAGCTGTGCTCCAGCCAAATCACTCTTCTTTGGCTGCTTGGAGGCATTGACCAACTCACCTCCTGATGTGCCTGGGACTGATTCATTGCTCTTTCTGGAGTCATCTTGCAATTGTTCTCTGCTCTTCCCAGGTAGCATATTGGACACCTTCCAATCTGAGGGGGTCATCTTCTGGCATCATTTAGCCTTTTATACTTTTCCTAGTAAGGATACTGGAAAGGGTTGACATTTCCTTCTCCAGGACTCTCCACTATGACCTGTCTGACTTGGGTCACCCTGCATGGCATAGCTTATTGCTTCATTGAACTGCACAAGACTTTTTGACATGACAAGACAGTGATCCATGAAGAGACTGAAATAGCTACCTCTTTGAATTAAAGACTGAGTTCCAGGGAGTCCTTTTCCAGGCTGCTTAGATCATCTAGGGCGGGATCCCCTTCTTCAGGAGAATCCTGTCAATGACTCTCTACTCTTTGCCTGATAAATTACTGCCTGGAAACAGCAGGGTCCTGTACAGGATGACGCAGAAAGACATAAGCAGGATGGGTCACATCCATTTAGAACAACAGTCCATTGCAGTGGGCTCTTCCTGCTGCTTTGTAAATCAATCACACTAGAGCTTAGCTGTATATATTGAGCTTAAGTATGTTGTTCCAAAGGCCAGCTATCATCTTGCTCCAGGACCCAGAGCACTCCAGCACAGTTCACTCAAGTTAGAAGAACTGAATAGAAGGCCTCCATCCCTCCCCAACAGAAAATACTTGGACTGTCTTACCCATGGACTGAAAGAAATGTTGGCCTCCGAAGCCACTGCAGCCTGTCCTCAGCTTCCTTCACACTCCTCATCAAAGAGATCAGAAATGGAATTGAAATCCTCCAGACTGCTGGTCCTGGAGCCCAACAGGACTTCCATTGAATCCTGCAAATGACAGTATCAAGGCTAAATCCTAAGCTTTCTGCATCCCAACAAAATGGCTAAAGCATAGGGTACATTCAGCCTCTGTGCCAACCAAGAGAGAGCCTTTAGAAGGCTTAAAGGTAGGAGGATATATAATACAATTTTTTCCCTCTCCCATCAGGACTTATGGCATACCCTCCATCGGCCCTGTTGCCAAAACTTTTGTAACTCTGAGGTAGGCGTTTTTTCCCATTATGAAAGATTATCTTTTCCAGGGCTTAGTCTTCTGCTGTTTCAGTTCTGTACAGAGGAAGAAGGTGAAATGTTTAAGGACATCAACCTAGCTCAGGTTCCCCTTTCCAAGAGGAGCCACTTAGTCTACCAATCTTTTTTTTTATCCTGCAAGCCCCTTTTGAACCAACAGTGCTACCTATCTTGATGAATAGGGCCTCTCCACATCTCTCGAGCTCTCTAATGGAAAGGATTCTTCCAATGGATCCTAAAATAACAATGCAAAGCGTCTGTCTGTTGGCATTTCAACAAATCCACAGGGACAGGACTTCTTTTAGCATGGTGAAGAGCTGTTCAGGCTTTATTGACTTAATGCAGGTCTCCAAACTTGTTGAGAGCCCTGGCCTCCACTTCACTATGATCTCATTTCTGGGGAGAGAATGAAAGACCAAAGATCAAAACTAACCATGCAATGCCTCCTCTCTGCAAATGTTTCTTCTAGCCTTTCTCTTTAGGGCTTTAGTGCAGCTGCCTTCTTGGGAGCTTCAGAATACTTCAGAACACTACCTCATTGGAATGAGAACTGACGCCACCTCTTGCTTCCTGGGGCTCCGGGCGGTGGCATGAACACCCATCAAAACCTGCAAGTAACAATTGTCCATTTGAAGGTATAAATCAAAGTTCTCTGCATATGGTGAAATGTTGTCGTTCCCAGGTGGGAAGGCTTCATTACAGCAGGCAAAGAGACAGCAGATTGTGTAAAATTTGGGCAACAGGAAGAGGCTCAAAATGGCTCTTCCTAAGTATTTTCCAGTATTTTCCCCTCCAAGCCCTCAATATCTTCCCACAAATCCAAGTAGCTTCCCCTTCTTCGGGAGAATCCTGTGAATGACAATGATTCCTCTTTAGCCATCAGGAAAAAGAGATTCAGAATTCCTCTTAAAGCCCTGTCCAGAAACAGCAGGGTGCTGGAGGGAATGACGCAGAAAAAGGAAAGGAATAAGAAGGATGGGTCATATCCATTTAGGACTACCAATCCACTGCAGTAGGCTCTTCCCTGCTGCTTGCGGTAAATCAACGAATCACACCAGAGCTTGGGTAATATGGTTAGCCTACGTATGTTGTCCCAAAGGCCAGGTGTCACCTTGCTCCATTGTCCAGAGCCCTCCAGCACAGTTCACTCAGATTAGGAGAACTCAATAGAGGGACTCTATCCCTTTCCAAGAGAAAACACTTTGTCTTTTTTACCCGCGGACTGGAAGAAAGGCTGGCCTCTGAAGCCTCTGCAGCCTGCTCCAAGCTTCCCTCAGACTCCTCATCCAAGAGGGCAGAAATGGAGTCGAAATCCTCCAGGCTGTTTATCCCAGAGCCCACCTGGACTTCCATCGAATCCTGCAAATGACAGTATCGAGGCTAAATCCTAAGCTTTCTGCATCCCAATAAGATTGCTAAAGGATAGGGTGCTTTCAGGCCCTATGTGCCAACAGCAAGAGAGCCTCCATCGGCCTTATTGCCAAGACTTTCTTACCTCCGAGGTGTGCGTCTTCTCCCCAATAGGAAAGAGCTGCTCTTCCACTGGCTGGTCTTCATCATCCTGAAATAACAATGCAAAGATTCTGTCTGTTGGCATCTCTACAAATCTGCAGAAACAGTGCTTCTTCTTTTAGCGTGGATAGGAGCTGTTCAGGCCTTACAATTCAGTGCAGGTCTCCAAAATGGAGGGGAGTCATGACCTCCAGTGTTCTTGCTTTTCCTCTCTGGGGAGAGAAATGAAGGGGCTAAAGATCAAAAGTAGCAATGGGCCTTTTTAAAAAAGTGGTCATGTGGAGGCTCTTCTAAAAACTGTTCCAGCTGGCCTGCCAAGGGGATTGGCCTGAGAAGCAGAGGCAGAGGGCAGAAATGCCTGCCTTATGCAAACATTTTACCCCCGAGGTATTACCTACCTACCTATTTTCTTCCTTCACCTTCCTTGGTCAGCATTCTTCCAATGGATCCTGAAATAACACTGCAAAAATTCCATCTGTTGGCATATCAACAAATCCTAGCAAAAGTGCTTCTGTCATTACCATGGTGAGGAGCTGGTCTGGGCTTACTAACTCAGTTCAGGTCTCCAAAATTGTTGAGAGCTGCAACCTCTACCTCACTGTCTTCTCAATTCTGGAGAGAGAAACGAAGGAGCCAAAGATCAAAACTAGCCATGAGCCTTTTTTGAGAGTGAACACGTGGAGGGTGTAAGAGGCCTGTCAGCTGGCCTGCCAAGTGGGTTGGTCTGAGTCATTCTTCCTTTAGTAGAAGCAGAAGTAGATGTTAGAGATGCCTCCCCTCTGCAAATGTTTTTTCTAGTCCTCTTTAGGGTTTTAGTGTAGCCACCTTCTTGGGGATTTCAAAATACTTCAGCTGAGAACACTACCTCATTGAAATGAGAAGGGATGACACATCTGTCTTTTTCTCAAGGTGATGGCATGAACATCCATCAAAACCTAAAAGTAGCAATTGTTCATTTGAAGGTATAAATCAAAGTTCTCTGCATGTGATGGAACATTGTCTGGATTCTTAGGACAGAACAGCTGTATTCCAGACGGCAAAGAGACAGCAGATCTTGGAAAATTTGGTTGATAGGAAGCAGCTCAAAATGGCTCTTCCTTAGCATTTTCCATTATTTTCCCTTCCAAACTATCAAGATCTTTCCATGAATCCAAAAGGGTCCTCTTGACTTTGCTAGGCTGGCCAGCTTTCCCCAAGTAAGAATTCTTGCCTTTCCCCACTCAGTTTTGAGGCATGAACCCTGACTGGCCATGTCGCATAACCGTCTTTACCCCTGGGAAGGAAGTTGTTTCTCCATCAGACACATGAAGATGTGCCTTCCATTCTCCCAGCTGGTCATCCTGTTTTTGTGCCTCATCAGTCCTGATCAAAAGAAGAAGGTGACATGTCAAAGAATATCCATCTAGCTCTGCCTCTCCTTTCTAAGACTGGCCATTCAGCCTGCCCATCTTTTTGCCTCTGCAAGCCCCTTGCGGACAGGAAGCCATCTAGGGGAGAGACTCTTGCAGACAGTCCATCAATGGTGTCCCACCATGTCCAGAATTTAAGGAGGTCATGGTACCTGTCAGGAAGTACAGGAAGATCTTGTAAGTCACTTTTTATGCAACAGAAAATGGACTTAACACCTTTTCCAAATATTGTGTAAAGAGAAGAGAAATAGATGTCTCACTTCATTCTTCTCTTCAAGTGGTCCTGGAACCCAATCTACATCTCAACTTGGCCTCTTGGGAAATTTGACCTTCTTTTACCTTTTCGGCCAGCACAATCTGGCATCTCTTGCTCACCTGTTAGTGGGTCCCAATCCTGTCTGCTTAGAGAAAAATATCCTTTTTTTTTCTAATATACATTTTCAGATTGAATACTAGTTGAGCAGATGAATGGGATTTACACATACGAAACTGCCTCCTTGTGAGTAAAAGAGCTGCCCTTCTCCTGCCTTTTCTCTGCCCTACATGTTCTCGGATGAGTTCAGAAAGCAGTTCCTTCAGCCAAATCACTCTCCTTTGGCTGCTCATGCTGATGTGCCTGGGACTGGTTCATCCTCCTCCGAGCTGCCATCTATAGAGGCATCTGGGGAATCATCTGGGAGAGTAATCAAAGGCTTTTATTTAGTACCACATGCTTTCTATAAAAGTACAAACACTTCGTTCTTTTTGGAGTTACTTTTGATACTTTTTGTGGGGTTTTCTTAGTAAGGATACTGGAGAGGGTTGCCATTTCCTTCTCCAGTGAACCACTGGAATTACAAAGGGATCCAGAATCCGAGAAAAATGGAAAAAGAAAAAGAAAAAAGGAAAAGGAGGAAGAAAAAAGAAAAATAGAAAAAATTAAAAAGTAAAAAAGAAGAAAAAGTAAAAGAAGAAATGGGAAATGAAAAAAAAAATAGAAAAAGAAAAAACAAAAAAGCCAAAAAGGAAAAGAAAATAGGGAAAAAAAGAAAGCAGAAAAAGGAAAAGGAATAAGAAAAAAGAAAGGAAAAAGAAAAAAATAGGAAAAAGAAAAAAAGGAAGAAAAAAATTAAAAAAGAAAAAAATATGAAAAAAGACAAAGGAAAAAAGTGAAAAAAATAGAAAAAAGGAAAAAAAGAATAAGAAAAAATAGAAAAGAAAAAACAAAAACATAAAAAAAGAAAAAAACAGAAAAAATAAGGAAAAGGAAAGGAAAATAGAAAAAAAGAAAAAGGAAAAAGGAAAAAGGAAAAGAAAAAAATGAAAAGAAGAAGAAAAAACGAAAAACAAAATAAAAATAGAAAAAAATGAAAAAGGAAAAAAGGAAAAAAAATCAGAAAAAAAGAAAATATAAAAAGAAAAAACAAAGGAAAAAGGAAAAACAAAAAGAACAGAAAAAGGAAAAAAGGAAGAAAAAAGTGAAGAAAAAAATAAAAAGAAATGGTTAAGGAAAAGAAGAAAAAACTAGAAAATATGAATATGAAAAGAAAAAGAAGAAATAAAAGGAGAAATGGAAAAAATAGAAAAAGAAAAAAAGGAAAAGTAAAAATAAATGAAAAAGAATGAGAAATGAAAAGAAAAGGAACAAGATGATGAAGAAAAAACAAGAAAAGAAAGATAGAAAAAAGGAAAACAAACAGAAAAAGTAAAAAGCAGAAAGAAAAATAGAAAAAGTAAATAAATAATCAAAAACAAAAAGAGAAAAAGAAGAAAGGAAAAAGAGAAAGAGAAAGGAAAAAGTAAAGGAAAATAAGAAAAAATAAGAAAAACAGAAGTGTCCAGACAAGTATCTAGACAGTACTCCAAAATCCAATCCAGAATAGTCCAGAATGACATCCAGAATCCAACCCAGAATGGATCCAGAATTCAATCTAGAATAGAGTTCAGAATGGGGGCAAGAAACTAATCCAGAATGGGGGCAAGAAACTAATCCAGAATGGGGGCAAGAAACTAATCCAGAATGGGGGCAAGAAACTTATGCGGGGCAGGTCTCAGAATGGATTCCAGAATTGGATCCAAATTCCAATCTAGAATAGAGTCCAGAATGGGTTCCAGAATGAGATCCAGAAACTAATCCAGAATGAGATCCATAATCTAGTCCAGAATGGGGTCAAGGATCTTATGCACAATGGAGCTCAGAATGGGATACGGAATCAAACCCAGAATGGGAATGAAAATTTAATCCCAAATCTAATCTGGAATGGGGTCCAGAATCCTATCCAGAATCCTGTCCAGAATGGAATCGAGAATATAATCAGGAATTAGATCCAGAATATAATCCAGGAGGGGATCCGGAACGGGATCCAGAATCAAGAATCTAACCCAGAATGGGGTCAAGAATCTTATATAGAATGGAGTTCAGAAAAAGGGAAAAAAAGAAACAATATAAAAAAGGAAAAGTTAAAAAAGGAAAAGAAGAAAAAAAAGTAAAACAAAAGACAAAAATAAATAGAAAAGAAAAAAGTAAAAGATAAAAAAGTAAAGAAAAAGTAAAAAACAAAAATAGAAAAAGAAAACAAAAACAAAAAAGATAAAAATGAAATAAAAAAAATGGAAAAAAGGATAAGAAAAATGAAAGTAAAAAAACAAAAAGAAAAAAATATTAAGATGAAAAGAATAAGAGTTGAAGAAAAATAGTTAAAAAAGAATAAAAAAGAAAAAAAACAAAAACTTAAAGAGAATAAAGAAAAAGAAAATAGTAAAACAAAAACAATGAAAAAAATAGAAAAAATAAAGAATAAAAATAATAATAATAAATAATAGAAAGAAAAAAGGGAAGGAAAACAAAAAGAAAATAAAAAGGAAAAGAAATGGAAAACAAAAAAGAAAAATTAGAAAAAAAACAGAAAAATCAGAAAAAGTAAAAGAAATAGAAAAAGAAAAAAATAGAAAAAAGAAACAAAAATAATTAAAAAACAGAAGAAAGAAAGAAAAAAGAAAGTAAAAGAAAAAAGAAAAATTGTCATAAAGAAAAATGATGGACAATTTAACATTAATAGACTCATGGAGGCCCCCAAAAATAGCTCTGCTAGAGCTGGGGTCCCCAACCCCCGGTCCATGGACTGGTACTGGTCCACAGCATCCCAAAAACAGGCTGCACAAAAAAGTCAAGCTACCTGCAAGTGACTCCAAAAAGTCACTTGCAGGTAGCAAGTGAAACCACACTCCCTCCGGTCCACAGAAAAACCTCTCTCCACGGAACCAGTTCCTGTTGCCCAAAAAGTTTGGGCCCACTGTGCTAGAGAATATACCATATTTTTTCGTCTATAAGACACACCCTTGTAAGAGCTTCCAGTGGATCAAGCAGCTACGATGGCTGCTTTTCACAAAGCAGCCCGTTCCTGGGTTGTGTAAAAGCCGCGGGACTTTGACAATCAGCTGTCCCGCGGCTTGAATCTCTTCCCTGGGAGAAAGGGAAGAGAAGAGCTGCTCAGGTAGAGGTAAGAGCTCCCCTGAATCCCCATAATTTCGGGGATCGGAGGGTAGAGCTCCCTCGGAGCCTGAGCCAACTCCGCACTCCAGGACGTCTTTGTCCCGAAGTTCTGGGATGAAGCAAGGTGCCGCTCCCACATCTGCTTTTTTTGGAGGCTTGTGAGTATTCAAATGCAGATGGAGCAGACCAGGAGAAAGTGGATTTAAGATTGATTGTGACTTTAACTCCTGCAAGCATCTCCCCCCCCCTTTTTTGTTTACTTTCCCTTTTGAAGAAAGGGAAAGTGAAAGGCAAAATGGCGACTGTCTTTCTTGTTTGACTTTTTCAACAAAGTTAAAAGTTCATGTTTTAAATATAGAGGCAAGAATTTTGTTCCTCTTTCTCTTTTTTTTCCTTCCTTCTTTTTATTATTATTTAAAGAACTGTAATATTATAGAAGCAAGAATTTTGCTCCTTTGAACTTAACAGAATGGCTTCAAAACATTTGGTCTCTGTCCCTAAAGCTTCCATCTCCTCCCCAATGACTCAGCCTGCTTCTCAGTTTAAACCAAAATCACCCCCACCCTCTCCTCCTCCTGCAATCTCTCTCAAAGACTTACAAGAGGCTTTAAAAATGACTGCTTTGGATATTAAAGAGGAGGTAAAAGATCTTATAATTGCAGAGAGGGCTATTACAGAAGAATTATTGGAGAAAAAGAACAAGCAAGTCAGAGAAGACATATTATTTGCGTTTTCAGGTCTTGCCCTGCATATTGAAAGGATTGACGATAAAATGGAAGAGATTACTGAAAATGCAGCAAAACTGGAATTTAGAATGGAGGAAGTGGAGAATAAGATAGAAGTTACACAGTATGAACAAACTATTTCACAATACAGAGAAATGGAGTTCGCATTGTGTATCCGAGGATTGAAAGAAAATTCCCAGGAAGATTTGAAGATGCTTATTGTTAGAGATATTGCTTTTAATCTTGGATGGAGACCAGAAGAAGTTGGGAATGAGATAGAAAAAATCTTATATCTGGGAGTATATTTAACTGCCTCAAATGGAAAATTGTATAAAAATAATTATGAATTACTAGGGGCAAAAGTGCAAAAGGATTTAAATGACTGGAAAAAACTGCAATTGTCACTGTTGGGGAGAATTTCAGCTGTAAAAATGAATGTTCTACCAAAGTTTCTTTTCTTGTTTCAGATGATACCTATTTTAAAAAAAGATGTAAATTTGGAGGAATGGCAGAAGGGTATCAATAAATTCATTTGGGCTGGGAAAAAAACCCAGGGTTAAGTTTAAGATTTTGCAAGATGCCCGAGAAAGAGGAAGACTTAAAGCATCTAACTTGAAATTATACTATGATGCAGCCGCCTTAACTTAAATTAAGTGATTGGCTTAATTTAACAAATAAGGATATTCTTGTTCTTGAAGAGTGGGATTTAATGTATGGTTGGCATGCATATTTAATTTTTAATAAGAAAGTGGACCGGGCTTTCAAATCACATATTTTGAGGAGTGCCTTACTTCAAGTTTGGAAAAAGTATTATTATAGGTTAAACTATAAAATACCTATCTGGGGGATTCCTAGACATGCAATTGAGGGGATTTCTAAGGGGATGAACTTTGATAAAATTTTGTATAAAGAATTATTAATTGGTCAGGTTCGGATTGGCATTTAAAATCTCTAGATGTATTAAGGCAAGAAAATATTCTACAGTCATGGTTTCAATATTTACAAATAGTGGACAGGTGGACTGTAGATAAGAAAGAAGGAATAACACTAGAAGATGGAAATCTGGTTATTCAGATTAAAGATCAGAGTCAGGCCCATATAAAAAGAATTTACAATGCTTTAATAGAATTAGACTCTGAAACAGAATTGGTTAAAGACTGTATGATTAAATGGGCTCAGAATATCCAGGATCCGATCCCATTGGACTTATGGGAGACAATTTGGATTAGAAATGTTAAATTTACACAAGCTCAAAATTTGAGGGAAAATTTTTATAAAATGTTTTACAGATGGCATTTAGATCCTAAAAAATTATCTTGTATGTATCCAAATTTACAACCCAAATGTTGGAGATGTGGTAATATGGATGCGACATATTTTCATGTTTGGTGGAATTGTAAAAAGGTAAAGGCTTTTTGGATTATGATTTGGTGGAACATTCAAAAGATTTTTAAAAGGAAGATAAAGTTCACCCCTCAATTATTCCTATTGGGTATCTTTGTGGATTTAAATGACAAAGAAACTACTTTAATGGTGAATTTATTAACTGCAGCAAGGTTATTAGTAGGCTCGTATTGGAAGAAGGACTCGTTACTTACTTTAGAAGAATGGATATTTAAAGTTTCTAACTTTGCAGAAATGGCAAAAATTTCTGCTTATTTGAAGGATCATACACAAGAAAGATATATTATTGTATGGAGAAGATGGATAGATTATATTCAGAAAAAATATGGGACTATAAAGTTTCATTTATTTTATGAGTAAATTTTATAGTAACTGTTGTAGAGATTTGTTTATATGATTTAATTTAAGGCAGTTAAAGATTAAGTATGATGGTTTTTTCCCTTTTTTTTCTTTTTTCTTTCTTTTTTTTATTATTGTTAACTTTCTTATTAATAACCCTGTACTCTGCTCTGGGAAGCGAGGGGGGGAGGGTTGAGGGTGTGTGTGTGGGTGAGTGGGTGGGCAATGATAATATAGTCATGGTAAACACTTGGGCATTTCCCCTATGCTGCGTTCATGTGTGTGAGAGGGATGAGAGGGGAGGAAGGAGTAGGGAGGAAGTTGGATGATTAGAGGAGAAGGGGAGGGGAAGAGAGTAGGAGGGGAGGAGAGAAAGAGGAGGGAAGTAGGGAAAGCTTAGAGAGGGTGGACGCAGCCTGGGGGAATGGGCAGGCGGTACCAATGGTTAGGAATTTATTTTAATTGAATTGTATTTTGTATGAATAAATGGAAAATAAAAACTTTTTAATAAGAAAAAAAAGACACACCCTTGTATAACATGCCCCCCAATTTTCTAAACAAAAATTCAGAAATCAACATTTTAAATATTAAACAAATCATATCTTTAGTTTTGCGCATATTTTCTACTTTATTGGTAATCAAAACAATGAAAACAGACCACATCTTTTGTTCTGGACTTAGCATAGCTTTATGTAACATTAGAATATCTGGCAGTTATTGGGTTAAATGCTAGGTATGTTGATGGGTCAGTAGGAGGAGTCTAAAAGGATCATTGGTCATTGAGAGACTTCCTGGACACTAGCCAGATGGGAATCCTTTGTCCAGCCAGCCTCATGTCTTTGCCAACATGTGACGCTCAGCAGAAGGAGAGGGGAAAAAATTCAACATCAATTTACCTATAGGAATGAACAGATATGAAAACCAAAAGCATCTACAGCATAGTAAGTCTTTGCTTAGAATTTCTGGACAATAAATATTTGCTAAAATCATTTCTATCGAGTTATCTGTCTATTTTAGATTGAACTTAAAGCAATGTGTTCTGTCTGGAACAGAACAGTAAATTGATGAAGATTAATTCTCCTCTGACCCCCTGCAACAGTTTGAAGGCAGAAAAGTAAATTTATAGCCTTCCTCTACGTCAGCCCTTAAGGAAGTAAAGCAGATATTTTCTTCCAAGTAGTAATTCGATGTGACTAATCTCCTTCAATTGCCTGCAAAAGTAATCTTTGGGATAGCAAAGCCAGCGTGTTTGTGTAAAGGACAGCTTTCAAGGTGTGATTCAGATGCATTGTTTTGCTAATTCGCTGTTAACGCTACAAAGTTTATCTGTATAATGAGAAGCCTCTGCTGGCAAAGATTCATTACCAGTCAAATTCTGCTTGATAGCCAACGCTTCAAAGTAAAGTAAAGTTATAAAGTGCTTTGTGTTTGTTTTTAAATTGCCTTTGGATCTGTTTACAAGGAAATATTGTGATGTTCACATCACAAAGTAGAAAAAGAGAAATCTACACTATTGTTTCTTGCATGTAAAGCCTGACTTCTAACACCAAAGAGAACAGCAAGAGGCCCCTGAGGGCTATAAAAGGGCAATTAACTCTGTGGCTGAATGCTGTTTTATTAGTCCAGTTGCCCTAGCAACAAATCACTAAGGAAAGCAATTAACCTCTTCTCTCAGCCACAGTTTGGAATTTCAGCCAATGTTATGGGATAAGGAGGAATCTGGTTACAGAGGCAGAACCAACCCCAATAGCATTGCAGAAGCACCCCTGGTGGTCAACTTATTCATGACAACCTTATGCAATTTTTTTTGGCCTTTGGACTCTAAAGCTGAGATTACAACAACCACGATTAATTCAGCACACAACAGAGGGAAAGAAGGTACTTCACTGCATGCATCACTAACTACACAGAGTAAATCTGTTAAAGTGCAAGTTACTTAAATTTATCCCAAGCTACCAACACCCCCTAGAAGGCACGGAGTGAACTTTGCCAAAGTACTCACTTTAGGAAGAAGAAAGCAAAACCAAGTGTCTTGCTTATTATTACAGCTGATGACCCAGAGTTCCAGCCTGCAACTCAACGGTCGCCAGGTGAGAGTTTGTACCTCTACATTCTCTCAGTGGTCACTAGCAGTACGGTTGCCAGGTGGGAGTTTGTACCTCTACATTCTCTCAGTGGCTACTAGCAGTAACGTGGTAATAGGAAGAATTTGGCTGGCCTTTCTTCAGACGCCCCCTAGTGGTTAAAGGAGGCACTACACGCAAGCCTTTAACCACACCCAGAAAAGGCTCTCTAGTGGACAAAGGGTGAACCACAAAGCCAGAGCACCCAGGTAGCTGACCCGCAGCAAGTGACTCCTAGTGGTGAAGGGGTGAACTGCATTGAAGTACCCACAAACGCAGGAGAACACACCCCGTGGCATCTCCACCACAGACAGCACCTCTGAAGCTGATCTACAATTAGCGACCCCTAGTGGTCAAAGAGAGAAGTTCTTCAAATTTGCTTCAAAACAGCTGAGAAGAACATTGAACCTACCCTAGCCATAGCAGAACGTCCCACTGGTCTAGCAGAAGAGGTTCGCCAGCCAGCCAGCCAAGGAGAAATGCTGCCAACAGCCAACCTTGACCTGCACATAGAGGCTGAAACTCAAGCCTCAACCAAGCCAAAAATGTCTCAGGGTCAATACGATCTTAGACAACGTAGAAAGCTCACAGCAGCCATGCACTCACATATGATGGAGAAATGGCACACCACACACAGGTGCCATGAAAGAGGCTGGGAGAGATTGTACAAACTCTACCACGAACAGAAGGAGGAACTCTCCCCAGAACGTGCACACACAGTGGAAGGAGATAAGGAAGACGCCTATGTGCAATGGATGGACTCTGAACAGCAACTCAAGGACATTCAAGAACAATTAAGAGACTCAAGAGTCAATAGCGAGATGCAAAGCCTCAAGCTACTAAACGAGGAACGTAAGAAGCTTCTAGAGAGCTCACATGGTTCCCCACAGCCTGAGCCTCACCAGAGAGGCAGACCGATCAACGGAGCCGAGTCCAAAGTTTCCCGCCATTCACATGCACCATCCCAATGATCGCATGCAGCTCCATCCCATGTGTCTGGAAAGGCCTCATCTTTTCGCTACATATCCAAGGCACATTCCAGCATGTTCCAACAATCACATGGCACAGGCGCCTCCTGCCATTCGAAAGCGAACCAGCCGTGGGTTGAAAGAGCTCGAACCACACTAGAGTTACTACAGGAGTTCAGACCAAGCTAACAAGGTCCCTTGCACATGACATGGCAAAATACCCTCAGCCAACAATACATCGAAGGAAGTTACCAGCCAGCCATGCCACCTCCACCAGTGTTCCAACCACAACTACAACACTGCACGCTTGTGACAACCAAACCTGTTTTGGTAGCAACAGTGTTCCAACCACAACTAGAACATCGTGCACTTGTGACAACCAAACCTGTTTTGGTAGCAACAGTGTTCCAACCGCACCTAGAACACTGCACGCTTGTGACAACCAAACCTGTTTTGGAAGCAACAGTGTTCCAGATAAGCAAGAATTACAACAACTTAGCCTTGTCCATGAAGGACAAACAAGACAAACAATGTCTCCAAGACTGGGAGTCATGGAGCGTACTCCCAAGAAGTATTCAAAGCATGCAAGTGCAGCGTACGTATGTCTCCAGCTCACCTGCCCCAATGCAGAAGAAAGAATTGTATGCTTCCTTAGATGTGTCTACGAAGGTTAACACAGCCTTAAGATACATCTCACTCTACAGCAGGGAGAGCCACACTTACGTTATCTTGTTTGCGACCATAAGATGCATCAGAGTCTACAGCGGGGAGATCTGCAGTCTCGGTGTCTTCTTTGGAAAAGCAAGACAAACAACGCAAGAAGGCCACACCGTACCAAGGTTACAGCTATGTGATACCACTTTGGCTGTAAAGCTCACCAACTTGACAGTGAAGATGTTGTGCCTTGAACTACAATCTACCATCTTCTACGCAGACAGCAAGGTGATGTCAAGCTACATCTGCAAACAAAGCAGACACTTCTACGTCCATGTAAGCAACAGAGAGAAAGGGATTGAAACATCTTTAAGCCCTGAACAATGGCAACATGTGCCAACAAACAAAAACTTTGTTAACGAAGTGAAGTGGCCCAACCTTTCCACACAGTTAACAGAATTGATCTGGCTAGAAAGTCTTGAGTTCTCGGTTTGTCCAGACAGACAGATGCCATAGAGACCAAGACGTTATGTACTTCCAGCTTCAGATCAAAGTGCCAACCTTCAACCTCAGACACCCAATAAGCGTCAACTAATCCGCTTCAAACCCCTATCTAAGTGGAGACACCTGAAATTAGGCATAGTTTTGATCGTCTTGATCACTTGTCTCAGCACCCCAAGAATTAGCCTTGTAGGAGCCTGCAAGGACTTACTGACTTTCACGGTCTCCATGTCATTAAAGACACCGACACCCACACATGAAGTCCTCACTACCCCGACAACAACAGCAGCCCATACCCCACCGGTGGTTCCAGACCCTTCAGTTCTTGAGTATCCTGAGTCTTCTGCTCAAGCTGTTGTTCCTGATTCTTCAGTTCCAGCTGTTGTTCTGACTCTTCAGTTCCAGCTGTTGTTCCTGATTCTTCAGTTCCAGCTGTTGTTCCTGCCTCTCCAACTTCAGCTGTTCCTGAGTTTCCAGATGTTCCTGATCCTGATTCTTCAGCCCCAGCTGTTCCTGAGTTTCCAGCTCCAGCTGTTCCTCAGTTTTCAGATGTTCCTGATCCTGAGTTTTCAGCCCCAGCTGTTCCTGTGTTTCCAGATCCAGCTGTTCATGTTTTTCCAGGTTCTTCAGTTCCTGAGTATCCTGTGGATTCAGTTCCTGAGAAACTTTCAGTTCCAGTTTTTCTGTTCCAGATTTGGTTCCAGTTTCCTTCACAGGAAGAAGATCTTGTCTCACTGAGAGACAAGACTGCATACCAGAACTACTGGCCCATGGGACTTGTGCACCGGGCCCACCTACTTGATGAACTAGTTTGCCCAGCTGAGGTCCAGATCGTGAAGCCACGTGAGTCAGGTCGTGACTCAAAGACACTTGTACCAGGCTGATCATCGATTTGTTCCCGTTGCTGATGAAGACTGAACCAGAAGATCAAACCTCAAATTATGTATTGTCTTATGCATTGTTTGATGTAACATTTGCTCTTTTGTATAATTGTGCATGTTTTATATTTACCAATAGTTGTGTATGTTTGATACCAAGTTTTTACCTATTTAGTCACAAGTTAGTTAACAATGAGTATTGCATCCCTTATTGCTATGTTTTTTTGCTATTCCAGTTAGTTAATAGTGGAAATATAAATTTCCAAGCGGGGAGTGTTCTGGACTTAGCATAGCTTTATGTAACGTTAGAATATCTGGCAGTTATTGGGTTAAATGCTAGGTATGTTGATGGGTCAGTGGGAGGAGTCTAAAAGGGTCATTGGTCATTGAGAGACTTCCTGGACACAAGCCAGATGGGAATCTTTTGTCCAGCCAGCCTCATGTCTTTGCCAACATGTGACGCTCAGCAGAAGAAGAGGGGAAAATTCAATATCAATTTACCTATAGGAATGAACAGATACGAAAACCAGAAGCATCTACAGCATAGTAAGTCTTTGCTTAGAATTCCTGGACAATAAATATTTGCTAAAATCATTTCTATCGAGTTATCTGTTTGTTTTAGATTGAACTTAAAGCAATGTGTTCTGTCTGGAACAGAACATCTTTAGTGGCAGTAAAACAAGTGGCCATGCACAGCATTTTATTGTCACAACAGTAAATCAGAACAAGTGGCCATGCACAGGGCCATCCACAGCATTGGTACAATGTTCAGCAGGGGTGGTATGCTCTTTACTCAGCCTCTATTGCAACACTGCTTTCTTCTTCCTCACTTTCAAACATATCACTTTCTTCAACTTCTGTTGCATCACTTTCTACTGAGTCATTGTCTCTATAGATGAGATCATCTTCAGTTCCATCTATGGCATTGCTGATTCCACATTTCTTGAAGGACTTCACAATAACTTATTTCTTGACACCATACCATGAGTTTAGAACCCAATTGCAAACCTCAGTAATGGTTGGTTTTTTCACTCTTCCTGTTGGTGTCAAGTTATCAACCTGCTTTTTCAATCCTTCCACTCCATTCTTCTCTCATCAGGGCTTTAAATGGCTTGTTAATTGAAACATCCAGTGGCTGTAGCTGACCTATAAGTCCACCAGGAATAACTGCTAGCTGTGTCTGCAAATCCAATGCAATCCTTTTTATCTTTTCTGTTAAATGTGCTTGGAAACCATCATAGATAGGTAGAGCTGGCTTCTTTAAGAGCTGGCTTCTTCTGGACCAAACCTTTGCAAACTAAATGGCTATAATGTCTTCGTTCATCCACCCCTTCTCATGCACTTGAACACTATGCCAGGTGGTATGGTTTCTTTATGATAAGTTTTCCTCTTAAAGATAAGCATAGGAAGCAGTTTAGCACCTCTGCACAGCATGAAAGGACAGCAGTACAGTACGTCTTTTCATGGCCACTTTTTTATTGCCACTGTTTTGATTCCTTTCATATCAATAGTTCTGTTGGAAGGCACATCAAAATTGAGAGGCACCTCATTCATGTTTCCAATCTGACTTTCTTCATAATGATATTTTTTCCAAAGTTGTATGACATAGGAGTGAAACTGTTGGATTTTTTCCTCATAAACTGGTGGCATTTTCTGTGCTAACTTTGTTCGTGCTCTCATGGCCAACCCTTCTCTCTTCGTGAAATTAAAGCACCATTTTGCCTTTCCTGTAAATCCAACAATCTTCATTTTGCTTGCAAACATTCTTGCCTGACATTGAATAAGCTTGGTTGATACACATAAGCCATTCTGGTGCTGCTCCATAATCCAAGTCTTAAGCCTCTGTTCCAAGTCTAGCCATTTTGCTGGTTTTCCTCTCAAGGCCTTCTTCTGTTTTGGCATCTTAAGGAGTTGTTCTTCCTGTTTTCTCTACTGTCTGATCATACACTCAGTGGGAGGTGGTCCAAACTGTTTCTCTGCAGCTCTGCATGATCTTTTGCATAACTGATTACATTCAGTTTAACTGATTACATACATTTAGCAGAGTAAGATGTTCGCTTACTAGTACTTCTTGGTACCATCACACAAGGGAGGCGATTTGTTCCAATCAGATGGTGCTCTATGGGCTTAGTCCCACCCACCCCCTCAGCCGTCAATCACTGTACTGTACTGAAGCCGCAAAAGGCTTCCTGGGGCTTCTTGCAGCTTCAGCCCAAGCTATGTTGGTGAAAAATGGGTCATAGAAGATGGCTTCAGTGGGACCGACGGTATCCCTGGGCAGCGCAATCCTCCAGCACCAGGTGGCATCTCGGGCCAGCTTTCTCCCCATCCAGGCGACATCTTGGGCCAGCGATATCCTCCTGCACCAGGCGGCATGGCAGTGGCATGTAAAGAACCCATACAGGCAAGCCCTGGGCTGCAGAGGTTATCATTATTTTTTCGTGTATAAGACGCTGTACTTGTATAAGACGCACCTGATTTTTCAACAGGGTGTTTGCAGGAAAAAATTGCGTCTTATACACAGAAAAATACAGTATTTTTTTTCAGAAAGCCATAAATCTTTTTCAAGGATTCAGTTCTTTTAGTACTTAGAGAAAAGACTTTGATTTACATATGGAGATTAAATGAATCTATTTTGCAAAAGGAGATGATTGTAAAGGACTGTAAAAAGAAATCAAATGAATATTTTGATAATAATTGATGTAAAGGGACAAATTTAATAACTTTGGGATGCTAATAAAGCTGTTATTAGAGGTTATTTTTACACAATATAACTGCCTAGAGAAGAGAAAATACCAGGAAAATTTGCAAAAGATATTGGATGAAATTAGACGGAAAGAATTTGAAACACAAAAGACACATATGGATCCTAAAATTTCACATCAAATTAAATTCTTAGGGCAACAATTGTCCATCTAACAGTTCAAGAAATAGAAACAAAACTGAACTATGTGAAACAAAGACACTTTGAGTTTGCAAATAAAGCAGGAAAATGGCTGGGATATAATGTAAACTATAAAAGGAAAGGGATTAAGAAAATATATGAAGGCAACAATGTGATAACAGATAATGAGTTTATATTATAAGCCCAGATGTCCTTACAAGCCAATATTAGAAATGCTTCGAAGATGAACTTCTTCAGCCACTAAAGGATATAATGAATGATATATATTAGATTTAGGAAAGATACCTCAAATGTGGAAAGAAGCCAATATTGAGTTGCTACTGAAAGAAGGTCAAGATGCTACAAAGACAAAGAATTACAGCCCAATTTCATTATTAAACAAGGACTATAAACTCTTGGCTGCAGTTTTGGCAGAAAGCTTAAATAAATTTTTACAGGCATATTCATGAAGACCAGACTGGTTTTCTGCCAAAAAGACAGTTAAGGGATAACTTGATGACTGTTTTAAATATTGAATATTTACGATATCATAATGAGAAACAGGCAGCTCTAATATTGTTAAATGCAGAGAAGGCCTTTGACATTCTAAATTGGGGGTTTATGTTTAAAGTGCTGGAAGAAATGGACTTTGGAGAGAATTTTATTCAAGGGGTCAAAGCTGTTTATATGTCAGAGCAAGCAAATATCGTTATCAATGGTGATTTAACTAATTCATGTGAAATTCAAAAGGGTACGAGACAAGGATATCCCTTGTCTCCTTTGTTGTTTTATTTTGTTGTTGGAAGTTTTGAACAGCGATATCAGACAAGATGAGAAAATAACAGGTATAGGTATCAAGAAAGAAGTTTATAAATTGAGGTCATTTGCTGATGATTTGGTAACATTTCTGCAAGACCCCAAAAACAATATAGAATATTTGATGAGGAAATTAAATGAGTTTGGGTCTTTAACGGGTTTTAAAATCAACAAACAGAAAACAACAATGCTGATCAAAAATATGTCCTCTCAGGACTGTGATCGGTTGACTAAAAAGTCTGGTTTGAGGGTCGAGAAAAAGAGGAAATATGTGTTGACAAACACATACACAAAACTGTTTCAAAATAATTATGTGCCTCTCTGGGTTGATATTAAAAAGAACTTCCTAAGATGGGACAAATTTCATTTATCACTATTAGGTAGGATTTCTGTAATTAAGATAAATGTCTTACCAAAGATGCTTCTTCTGTTTCAGACATTACCAATACTTGCAGCTGATATTCCATTTAAACAATGGCAGAGGGATATTTCTAAGTTTCTATGGCAAGGGAAAGACTTAGATATAAACTATTGTAAAATGCTAAGGAAAGAGAGGGTTTGGGTTTAGCAGATTTGAAACTATTTCAATCTTTATTGTTTGGTCTGAGTAAAAGAGTGGGTGAACCTCCAGAATAAAAGGCTACTTGATTTAGAACAGGGGTAGTCAACCTTGGCTCTTTTATGACTCGTGGACTTCAACTCCCAGAATTCCTGAGCTCTGCTGGCTCAGGAATTCTGGGAGTTGAAGTCCACGAGCCATAAAAGAGCCAAGGTTGAGTACTCCTGATTTAGAAGGTCATGAACTAAGATTTGGATGGCACGGTTATTTATGGTATGAAAAGTTAAAGTAAATGTTGATTTTAACAATCATTTTGTTAAGACAGGCCATTCTAAGAGTTTGGAATAAATATAAAATAAGATTTTCTATGAAGATGCCTCTCTGGGTATCCCCCGAGGCAGCCTTTTTAAGAAAAGAGATGGTGGCAAAACCGAACTGGTGGACTTATGGTAAAATAGTATCTTTTAATTTTGGTGATCCTACTGTCAAATCTAAGGAAGAGTTAGAATCAGAAGACATATCTGCCATTGGTTTACATGTTTACAACTGAAAGAAAGATTTAACTGAGATAAAACTTTTTAACTTTGACTTTGTTAAAAATGAATTGAAAATCTTACTGTATGATACTGATGAACACTATTACTAAGGTCTATAAAATGTTATTGAAATTAAATTTGGAAAGTAAACATGTAAAGTATCATATGATTCAGTGGGCAAGGAATTTTGGACATAACGTTATGCTTGAACAATGGGAGAATATGTGGATAAAAGGTTTAAAATTTACATTAAATTACAATTTAAAAGAACATTTTTTATAAGATGATGTATCACTGGTATTTAACACCAGATAATTTATCCAGAATGTATAAAGATATTTCAAATGACTGCTGGAAATGCAAATGTAAAGAAGGGACTTTTTATCGTTTATGGTGGACATGTGAAAAAGCAAAGAAATATTGAAGTAGGATTCATATTCTAATATAGAAGATTCTCAAACTTAATATAAAAATAAAACCAGACATTTTTCTCTTGGGTTTAATGGGAAAATGGTTTACTTGGAATTTTTTTTGGGAACTTTGATGTTATATATGTTAACCTCAGCAAAATTACTAAATGCACAAAAATAGAAGGACATTTTGATCCCCAAAATGCAGGAATGGCTGTAAAGTTGAGGAGTTAGCAGAGATGGATAAATTGACTGCTTTAATCAAAGAAAAAAACATAAGTACTTTTGTTTCTACTTGGAAATCCCTTTGGACTTCTAGGGAGATGGATTAGAAGATCTCCAAGGTCCCTTCCAATTCTGTCATTCTGTTAAATTCAGCTTCTAAGTGACTGTTATGGCTTCTGATGAATATCTTTTCAGAGTTTTATCCTCTAGCCCAGTGGTTCTCAACCTGTGGGTCGGGACCCCATTTGGGGTCGAACGACCATTTCACAGGGGTCGCCAAACAAGGCTGTCCGCCATTTTTTTCCCCTTTTCTTTGGCCACGCCCCTGGCACCCGGTGATGTATAAGTGGTTGGGGGTCACCACAACATGGGGAACTGTATTATGGGGTCGCGGCATTAGAAAGGTTGAGAACCACTGCTCTAGCCTATTATTAAATAGTAAATATAGAATCTTCCTTCTGTAAGTAAACTCGTATTCCCAAAAAATTTCCAGGTTGTTTATTTATTTTAAGATGTATATTGCTGTGTCCCAAGATCATGTGATCTCCTTTTGCAACCTTCTGACAAGCAAAGTCAATGGGGAAGCCAGATTCACTTAATAACCAGGTTACTAAGTTATGAACTGGAGTGATTCACTTAATAGCTGTGGCAAGAAAGGTCATAAAATGGGATAAAACTCACAACAAATGTCTCACTTAACAACAGAAATTTTGGGCTCAATTGTGGTCATAGATCGAGCACTATCTGTATTTTTGATCGGAAGCTGACTTTTTGCGTCTGCAGATGAAATTGGTGCCCCTCTCTAAGCGGTCAGATTGCAGTCACTGTCAGGCCACCATTTGCATGGAGAGAAATGGCCAGTCTGGGAGTTGCGCTCAACTCTCCAGAGAAATTCGGTTAGAGGGGTTGAATTGCAGGGCAAATGCGGTTTTGTAGATGGAGATGCACAGATAATACTGAGAATCTTTCATATCTTTTTAAAAAAAGAGTAATAGCATTTGGCACCTAATACCAGCCTGGAATTAAGACGAATATATGACTTATTCCCCCTTGAATTTTTCCCCATATATGGAGAAAATAATAATAATAATAATTTTTATTTTGCGGTTACAGACCAAAATACAAGTGCAACAAAAGAAAACACAAGAAAAATATAATCACAAACAATTAACACCAGAAGCCTTGGCTAAAGGGAATTACAACGTTCTCCTCTAATAGTTACAACTCTTAAAAAAGAAATTTAGAAACCTGAGAAGTAATATAGGAGGAGCCATCCCATAGACAATATAAGACCAAATTACTAACATTAGAACCAGAGGGATCAATTCCAAGGAGAGACAATAATTTAATTCTAGCTGTGTTATACATAGGACAGTATGATAAGACATGCTCCACAGTTTCAACTTCAGCCCTATCACAGGGGCATAGTCGCTCACTAAACAGGAGCCTCTTGAATCGCCCGTCGAGTAGTGCTGAGGGCAAGACATTGAAACGGGCTAGGGAAAAGACTCTTCTATACTTGGGGATGGTTAGAATATAGAAATATGAAGCCATCCTCAATCCATAATTATTAGAGTGGCTGAAGATCAAAGGGGAGCAGGTTTTGTTGGCTCTGGCTCTTAAGTATTGCAAATCTATGTCCACAAGACATTGGACTACTCTAAACTGGGCGTCCTTGACACCATAATCTCCCAGAGCATCCCCCGTAAAACCTAGCAAGTGGAGTTTCTTTGTCAGCTCCCTCTCCCAACAAGAAGTATGAGAGTCAACAAATACCAGGGAGAGGTAGCTACCAGGGACTGCCGAAAAAAGCACCCGAAACCACCATTTAAAGGTGTTAATCCACGCCATGCATTCGACTGATCGAATGCCCAGTTCCAAGTACATCGAAGCAAATCCAACACAGGGAGGAAGACCCAGAAGTTTCCTAAGGAAAACAGCCTGGGTTCTTTCAATACAATCCTTGAAGCCTCCTATCCATATGGGAATTCCATAAAGAGTTTGGGCCAGGGTTTTGGCTTTGTATATACGCAGAGCAGAAGGAGTAAACTGGCCTCCTCCTACTCCTTGGGTAAAAAAGAATCTTAGAATCTGCTGATGTCTACCAGAGGCCGAATTCAGCACCTGGGTTCAATGTTTAGTCCAAGCACCAGTATTTTGAAATTGAATACCTAAGTACTTAAAATGGAAAACCTGTCTAACAACATTACCATTGATAGCCCAGTTGTATGATTTCCATGCTCTAGAGAACACCAATACTTTGGATTTGTCATAATTAATAGACAAATGGTTCTCAGCGCAGTAGGACCCAAATGCAGAAAGTAATCTTTTTAGACCGAGCCTTGATTGTGATAGAAGGACCACATCGTCAGCATAAAGAAGAAGTGAAATCTTCGTATTTAACAACTTTGGGGCATGGGACTCAATGCGTGTAATGCAAGAGGCCAGGTCGGATAAGAATAAGTTAAACAGAAGAGGGGCCAGGACATAACCCTGCCTAACTCCGCTCTCAATCGGTATAGGATTTGAAAGTTCTCCCTGCAAGCCATACCTAACCTGGCTAGAGGTCTGATCTAATTAGGAACAAAAGACGTCTGTCAATAGAACTTTTGTGCAATTTTGACCACAACAGTTCCCTAGGGACTGAGTCAAACCCTGCCTTTAAATCGATAAAAGCAGTAAAGAGTTTGCCACCTGGTGTAATAGCATATTTGTCAACCAGGTGTACTAAGACAAAACAGTGGTCCAATGTGGCACAGCCCGCTTTAAACCCAATCTGCTCTGCACCAATAATGTTAGACTCCTCAACCTAAATGAGGAGTCTACGTTGAAGATATTTAGCATACAGGAGAAAATAATTTCTTACTGAATTTATTTAGCCCACTGTGTACCTGTTCTTTGTAGCACTCTACAGTCTACATAGTTTACTTTGCAGATGTTAGCAGGTTGTAGAGGAACATATACATATATCATTCCAACGAGCAAATGGAAAAATTTCAAGCTGCACACTCATATCTGGGCTGCTTTCTGCACCTCGATAACAGAGCACTATCAATGCATATGTCAATGCATTGTAATCTGCTGTGGTAGTACTGGAGAAAGGCATGAATTCCAATGGCAGATATGCCAAGCTTAGAAACGGCACAGCATGTTTACATGCAGAGTTCAGTATTTGACATCTTCGGATCATTTTTAAGTTATTTCTGAATGCCGGAGATCCTTAGAAAACAATTTTGAGCTAGATGGTGCATAGTCTACACCAAGTCTAAAACCAATTATACTCCTGAGTTTCTGAAAAAGAATTGTGAGTAAGGCAGAAGAACAAACTTTTGTGGTCGTCTTATATTCTTAATTCTTAGTATAGTAAGACAGTACACCCCTCCCCACAGGAAAGAAATATTTTGAGGAATATTAAAAAAGGCAAAAATGTATATTTTTTCCAAAGGAATAATAGAAAAAAAATTAGGCACAAACTATCCCTCCCGTCTAAGATTCTCTGCCCCGAGCAGAAATAAGTTTTTAGAAATGCAGATTTGGAGATTCATTCAGGAAGACTGTGGCCAGGAAGGTTTGAGCTGGTGGGATTAGAAAGACAAAGACCCCTAAAATCTACATTCCCCCACCCAAAATCTAAATACATGTGCTTTAGGACATAATAGGATTAACAGGACATAATAGGATTAACACACCACCATTAGAATACTTAACGGGCATTAGAATACACCTCAGGTCAAAGTTCATGACACAGGAACAAGAAAAACCTCAAATAGAAGCCCAAAGGAGGTATAAAAGCCCACCACTCCCAGCTCCATTTTGCAAGCTGCCTCAGAGCCGCATGCTATTGTGGTTCTGCTCTTCAATAAACAAGAACTTTTTTCTCAAGCCGTCTCCATTTTGTTTATTCCCAGCTTGGACTGGACCTTCATGGAAGATTTTGCTTTCAACATTAGTAAACTTGAACAGTACCTTTTCAGTTGAAAATGTAGTACCAATTAACAAGTTTATTGAGAGGAGAATATCAAAGCAAGGTATGCTATGTTGCCATTTACATGACAATTTTTATTTACAGTTTAATCACTGTGCATGAAAATTGTTCATGTCCAGTTAGTGGAATTTTCCTCCAATGCGATTTTCACATGTATTTTACCAGGAAAAATAAATAGGGCAACCTAGAAAAGGCAGTGCCTTCCCAGCCACACCCAATCACTCTGAATGTGTTGGCAATGTCCTAACCCTAAGTGGAATTTTCCTCCAATGCGATTTTCCCATGTATTTTATCAGGAAAAATAGATAGGGCAGGCTAGAAAAGTCAGTGCCCTCCTAACCATACCTAAGCACTCTGAATTTACTGGTGATGTCCATTTTGCTCTCTGAGTTCATGGTGACCTAACCCTAAACATAAGTAGAATTTTCCTCAAATGGGATTTTCCCATGTATTTTTCCAGGAAACATACATAGGGCAGCCTAGAAAGGTAAGTGCCCTCCTAATCATACCCAGGTATTCCAAGTTTCTTGTATATGTCCATTTTGCTCTATGAGTTCATGATGACCTAACCTTAACCCAAAGTGGAATTTCCCTCCAATGGGATTTTACCACGAAAGATAGATAGGGCAGACTAGAAAAGTCAATGCCTTTCTAATCATACCCAAGCAATCTGAATTTGTTTGCAATGTCCATTTTGCTCTCCGAGTTCATGGTGACGTAACCCTAACGTTAGGTCTGTGGTGGCGAACTATGGCATGCATGCCACTGGTGGCACGCAGAGCCCTCTCTGTGGGCATGCATGCCATTGCGCCCATCCAAGGCCTTCAGCATTAAAAAAAAGGTTCAATCTATCAATTTCAACTTCTCGTGGGGAAAAAAAGATCTCGCAAAGGTGGAATTGATTGAACTTTTTAGTCCCACCCAGTCTGCCATTACCGCCACAGCCATGCTCACCCAGTGGCCATGCCCACCCAATGGCCCACGCCACCCGGCACCTGACAATACATAAGTGCGTTTTGGGCTGCACTTTGGGAACTCCGTCTAAAAGGTTTGCCAAGAGTGAGTTAGGATATACACTTTCCCTGCCATTTTAGCTATCCAATTTGTGTATCTTATATACATATTTTGCTAGTGTATGCATTGTAGCACCAACCTAGCATGACTTACAAGAAATTATGACCTCTTAGCCACTATAAGTTGGGTATTGTTCTGTAAAATTCCTTATGAACTTTTTTCACACTTTCATCCGTTGCAGAAACCCATGATCAGGTGATCAATATTCAGATGCTTGGCAACTGACTCATGTTTATGATGATATCAGTGTCTATGGGTCATGTGTAAAAGCAATGGGTAAGCCAGATTCTCTTAACAACTGTGTTACTATCTTAATAACTGCAGTGTTCTACTTAACAATTGTGGAAAGAAACATTGTAAAATGTTGCTATGTCCGGAGGTCATGCGATCACCTTTTGCAACAGTTTGAAAAGCAAAACCAATGCAGACGCCAGCTTCGCTTAACAACCGTGTTACTAAGTTATCAAGCGCAGTGATTCATTAAGCAACTGTGGGAAGAAAAGTCGTAAAAGGGAAAAACTCACTTAACAAATGTCTCCCTTAACAACAGAAATTTTGAGCTCAGTTCTCATCGTAAGTCGAGGACTACCTGTGCAGGAAAATCAAGCTGAGACTTGAGTCCATAACAAACTGATATTTAATTTGAGTTTGTCCCAAGAAGCTTTATAGTAACAAAATTGTCAATATTGTAAAATTTACATTAAAAACGTGAAAATGGATTATAAACAGGTTGCCTTAGCTGTACGATATTTCTACCCAATCCTGCCTTCCTTGGCTCTAAAGATGTATTTATACAGATAGTCCTCGACTTACAACCGTTCATTTTTTGACCCTTGAAAATTACAACAGCCCTGACAAAGTAACTGATGACCATTTTTCACACTTACGACCTTTGTAGCAGTCCCATGATCATGTGATCAAAATTCAGATGTTTGGCCATTGGTTCATACTTATGACCGTTGCTGTGTCCGAAGGTCATGTGATCCCCTTTTGCAATCCTTTCAACAGCAAAATCAATGCGGAAGGCAGATTCACTTAACAACCGTGTTACTAACTTCACCACTTAATTCACTTAACAGCTGTGGCAAGAAAGATTGTAAAAGGAGAAACACTCACTTAAAAACTCTCTCGCTTAGCAACAGAAACATTGGCTCAATTGTGGTCGTAAGTCGAGCACTACTAGTATAACTCTTAGTAGTTTTCTTAGGGCTAAGACTCCAAGCTTTCCTTCCATCTGTCCTTCCACTCCCAGCTCCCAAATTACTCACTTCTCTTCCCTCTAAGAATACAAATATATAAATATAAATATAAACCAGAAGAGGAACCCAGTGTTACTGTCCTTTGATTGACGAGTCTAAGATCCAATCCCCACTCACTGAATTTCTGGGCAACAGGAAATGGCCTCCTCCTTTCCCAACACGGGGCCTAAAAATCCAGCCTGAGCTGAGGTAGGTCTGTAGTCCCTGCAGTTTGTCCTGCTGTAGTCACCTCTCGGGCTGAGACAGGTAGCATTGTCAATTCTTTCCACACATTTTTGCAGTGAAGACAGTTCCGCGCAAAGACAAAATTCCACAAGTAACTATGAATAGGATTATGGTGGTGATAAAATACCAGGGCAAAACAAGGCAAGGCAACAGTTAAGTAATGGTTACACTGGATATTTCCCATTTGGGACCAAATCTTTAAAAAAATATATCTCTCTCTCTCTCTCTCTGTGTGTGTGTGTGTGTGTGTGTGTGTTTGTGTGTATTTGTGTATGTGTGTGTGTTTATTTAGCATATGGAATATCATACATGGATTTGCAATATATATTAACATTTCATGTAGACCAATAAAACATAATATAATATAAATTTGAAAAAGATCTATGTTCTAAACCAGGGGTCTTCAAACTTGGCTCTTTTATGATTTGTGGACTTCACCTCCCAGAATTCCTCATCCAGGCATGCTGGCTGAGGAATTCTGGGAGGTGAAGTCCACGAGTCATAAAAGAGCCAAGTTTGCCTACCACTAGTCTAGGCCATCTAACCATTGAAGCAAAGCATTGTTTCTATTTAAAAATGAGAGACTGTATATGCCTTCAGTTTACAGCGGGACATGAACTGATCTACGATTTGACGTGGTACCCGCACATTTAAACACCGGTTTGCTGTTCATGAGACCTAATGCTAATTGCTGTCTAAATTGTCCTGGCGCAGAATTGTTCCCTCATGCTGTTTAGTTTCCTTTTCAGAAAATACTAAAAGTAAATATAAAGGTAAAACCAGAAACTTTTCTTTTTGGTTTAATGGAAAAAAGACTTGGACAAAACGATGGAACTTCAATGTTATATACGCTGACTGCAACAAGACTAGTTTATGCACAAACATGTAAGGACATTTCGATCTCCACAATGGCGGAATGGCTGCAAAAGTTGATGGAGTTAGCAGAGATGGCTAAATTGACTCCTTTGATGAAAGAAAAAGACATAAGTCCTTTTGTTTCTACTTGGAAACCCTTTCTGGACTTCTGCACTTCTAGGCGGCTGGGCTAGAAGATCTCCAAGGTCCCTTCCAACTCTGGAATTCAGCTTCTAAGTGGCTTTTATGGCCTCCGACAAATGTCTTTTGGGGGTTTTATCTTCCAGCCTATTATTAAATGGTAAATATAGAATCTTTCTTCGGTAAGTAAACTCATATTCCAAAAGTTTCCAGGTTGGTTATTAATTTTAAGATGTATATTGCAAGACATGATCATTGCTTCTTGTGTATAGAAGAAATAACCCTCCAAATTACAGGAAGCCTTAACTTACAACACTTCATTTAATGACCATTCGAAGTTACAACGTCACTGAAAAAAGGGACATGTGAACCTTTGAGAGCTGTATGCAACGAAATTTCATTTTGATGTATGCCAATTGGTGTACATTCAAAGTGACAATAAAGTTGTTGTTGTTCTTGTTATTATTATTATTATTTTCACAAATACGACCTTTGCAGCATCCCCATGATTATGTTATCAAAATTAAGATGCTTGGCAACTGGTTCACACTTATGACCGTTGCTGTATCCCCAGGTCATGTGATTTTCTTTTGTGACCTTCTGACAAGCAAAGTCAATGGGGAAGCCAGATTCACTTAAGAACCAGGTTACTAACTTATGAACTGGAGTGATTCACTTAACAGGTGTGGCAAGAAAGGTCATAAAATGGGGTAAAACTCAGACGAAATTGGTGCCCCTCTCTGTGGTCAGATTGCAGTCGCTGTCAGGTCACCATTTGCATGGAGAGAAATGGCCAGTCTGGGAGTTGCACTCACCTCTCCAGAGAAAGTCGGTTAGAAGAGTTGGATTGCATATTTTGCTAGTGTGTGCCTTGTAGCAACAACCTAGCATGACTTACAAGAAATTATGGCCTCTTAGCTACTATAAGTTGGGTATTGTTCTGTAAAATTCCTTATGAACTTTTTTCACACTTTCGTCCATTGCAGAACCCCATGGTCACGTGATCAATATTCAGATGCTTGGCAACTGACTCATGTTTAGGACGGTAGCAGTGTCCAGGGGTCATGTGATCAACTTTTGCGCCCTTCTGACAAGCAAAAGCAATGGGGAAGCCAGTCTTAACAACTGTGTTACTATCTTAACAACTGCAATGATCTACTTAACAACTGTGGCAAGAAACATTGTAAAATGAGGCAAAAGTCACTTCACAAATGTTCCATTTAGCAACATATATTTGGGGATCAATTGGGGTAGGTTGAGGACTACCTGTATGTAGTTGAGGAACCTCTGGAAGTGTCAGGTTTCCATTAATATTGTAACTAAATACTAATTCACTGTATGCTGTAGAACGGCGGGAAAAAATGGGACAAAGCTCAGACAAAGAATTTTGCTGAAATTTACATTTAATGAAAAGTTTACCCTATTCCTAACAAAAGTGTAATGAAAATAGGCCTAAGCTAAATTAGTATATATAAAATCTTTTTTACTTTTATTCTCCGAACAATAACTAGAACAACAAGAACAAGTACAACAAAAAGAACAATTACAAAAACAACAACAATAACAAGACGCAGAAAGTTCCTTGGGGGAAAGTGGCTCATCGCTGGTCTTCGCTGCTGGGTCGGATTCCGCCGTCCATCGCCGTCCGTCTATATGCAAATAGAATAACAGAACAGAATACCAAGAGTTGGAAGGGACTTTGGAGGTCTTCTACTCCAACCCCCTACTCATGAACACATTGTTCCCAGCATCGCCTCCATCTGTCTGCTGTGCTAAATAGCCAGCTTCTGGTCCAGCCCATCAAGAAGGGCGAGACTTCCTCCTTGTGAATAAAAGAGCTGCCCTTTGCTGCTCCTGCCTTTTCTCTGCCCTACCTGTTCGCGGATGAGTGTAGAAAGCAGTTCCTCCTCCAAACTAACCATCTGCAGCTGTGTGCTTTCCCATCCGAAAGCCTCCTGGCTGTCCTGCCGCACCTGTGCTCCAGCCAAATCCCTCTCCTCTGGCTGCTCGCAGGCATTGACCAACTCACCTCCTGATGTGCCTGGGACTGGTTCATCCTTCTCCGATCTGCCAACTGGAGAGGCATCTGGGGAAGCATCTGGGGGAGTAATCAAAGGCTTTTATTAGTACCACACGCTTTCTATAAAAGTACAAACACTTTGTTCTTTTTGGAGTTACTTTTGATACTTTTGTGGGGTTTTCTTAATAAGGACACTGGAGAAGATTGCCATTTCCTTCTCCAGTGGACCATGTTGTGTTAGCGCTCTGCACTATGACCTGTCTGACTTGGGTGACCCTGCACGGCAGAGCGTATTGCTTCATTGAGCTTTGCAAGACTTCAACACAACAACAAAGAGGCTAAAATAGGTACCTCTTTTAATTAGAGACTGAAGTCCAGGGAGTCTTCCTCCAGGCTGCTGAGATTCTCCAGCGTGGCTTCCCCTTCTTCAGGAGAATCCTGTGAATGACAATGATTCCTCTTTAGCCATCAGTGAAAAGAGACTCAGAATTCCTAAAAGAGGTCCTATTGAATCAGGATCCTCATCGGGAACAATGCTTCTGTTGCAATCCCCACCCCCACCCAGCCATTCCCGCAGAAATGTAGGCTGTCTACTCTGCCCCTTAATGCCCTGCCCAGAAACAACAGGGTGCTGGAGAGGAGGAAGCAGAAAAAGGAAAGGGATAAGCACGGTGGTTCATATCCATTTAGGATACCAGTCCACTGCATTGGGCCCTTCCCTGCTGCTTTGCGGTACCCAACCAATCGCAACAGAGCTTGAGTGTTAGCCTAAATATGTTGTCCCAAGGGCCAGGTGTCACCTTGCTCCACTGCCCAGAGCCCTCCAGCACAGTTCACTCAGATTAGGAGAACTGAATAGAGGGACTCTATCCTTCCCCAAGAGAAAACACTTTGTCTTTCTTACCCACGGACTGGACGAAAGGCTGGCCTCCAAAGCCTCTGCAGCCTGCTCCCAGCTTCCCTCAGACACCTCATCCAAGAGGGCAGAAATGGAGTCAAAATCCTCCAGGCTGTTGATCCCGGAGCCCACCTGCACTTCCATCGAATCCTGCTAGTGACAGTATCGAGGCTAAATCCTAAGCCTTCTGCATCCCAATAAGATTGCTAAAGGATAGGGTGTGTTCAGGCCCTGTGTGCCAACAGCAAGAGAGCCTCCATCGGCCCCATTGCCAAGACTTTCTTACCTCCGAGGTCTGCGTCTTCTCCTCAGTAGGAGAGAGCTCCTCTTCTGCCGGCTGGTCTTCTTCGTCCTGAAATAACAATGTGAAGGTTCTGTCTGTTGGCATCTCCACAGAGACAATGCTTCTTCTTTTAGCGGGGCAGAAGCTGTTCAGGTCTTACCGACTCAACGCAGGTCTCCAAAATGGGGGGGAGTCGCGGCCTCCAGTGCTCTTGCTTTTTCTCTCTGGGGAGCGAAACGAAGAGGCCAAAGGTGAAAAGTAGCCACGGGCCCTTTTTAAAAAAGTGGTCCCGTGGAGGTTCTAAGAACCCTTCCAGCTGGCCTGCCAAGGGGATTGGCCTGCCAAAGGGGCTGCCCTCAGTCATTCTTCCTTTGCAGAGGCAGAGGGCAGAGATGCCTCCCTTCTGCAAAGGTTTCACCCTCCGAGGTGTTACCTACCTTGATAAGCAGGCACTGCTTTCCTCCTGCACGTCGTCCCTTGGTTGGCATTCTTCCAAAGGATCCTGAAATAACAATGCAAATATTACAACTGTCGGCATATCAACAAACCCGCAGCGAAAGGGCTTCTGCATGGTGAGGAGCTGGTCTGGGCTTACCAACTCAGTGCAGGTCTCCGAGATTGTTAAGAGCCGCGGCCTCCATTTCGCCATGTTCTCATTTCTGGGGAGAGAATGAAGAGCCAAAGATGAAAAGTAGCCATGCGATGCCTCCCCTCTGCAAACGGTTCTTCGAGCCCTTTTCTTTAGGGCTTTAGTGCGTCTGCCTTTTCGGGGGCTTCAGAATACTTCAGCTGAGAACACCTACCTCATTGAAATAAGAACTGGCGCCACCTCTTCCTTCCTGGGGATCCGGGCGGTGGCACGAACACCCATCAAAACCTGCAAGTAACAATTGTTCATTGAAGGAATAAATGAAAAGTCCTCTGCATGTGGTGGAATGTTTATCTTCCCCAAGAGGGAAAGGCTGCACTCCACAGGGAATAGAGACAGCAGATCATGGAAAAGTTGGCTAATGGGAAGAGGCTCAAAATGGCTCTTTCTTAGAATGTCCCAGTATTTCCCTTCCAAGCCATCAAGATCATTTCCCGAATCCAAAAGGCTCCTCTTGACTTTGCTAGGCTGGCCAGGTTCCCCCAAGTGAGAATTCCTCCCTTTCCCCACCCGGTTTTGAGGCATGAGCCCTGACTGGCCATGTCACAGAAGAGTCCTTACCCCTTGGGAGGAAAACCCGTGTCCATCAGACACACAAAGATGTGTCTGCCATTCTCCCTTCTGGTCATGCCGCTTCTGTCCCTCGTCAGTCCTGGCCAAAAGAAGAAGGTGACATGTCAAAGGTTATCCTTCTAGGTCTGCCTCTCCTTTCTAGGACCGGCCATTCAGCCTGCCCAACCTTTTGCCTCTGCAACCCCTCGCACACAGGAAGCCATCTTGAGGAGAGGCTCTTAGAGACCCTGCAGTCCATCAATGTTGCCCCACCGTGCCCAGGGTTTGTGGAGAAGGGGGTGGTACCTGTCAGGAGGCTCAGGAAGGTCCTCTACGTCGCTCTTTGTGCAGCAGAAGAGCGCTGAACATCTTTTCCAGATGTTCTGTGAAGAGAAGAGAAATAGGCATAAGTCAGTCATAAGAGTTGGGAAACAGGGCTTTCTCCCCTACTACTGCCAATTTCATGGCAGCTGAGATGGCCACACTTACTCTAAAAAACAGTTGTACAGCCATGACCCCAAGCAGCTGTTGGTCCTTTCACTGCACAAAGGGAGAATGGACAGCTGGGCACTGATTGGTGGCTTTTCAGGGAAACTGTCAACCTGGTTGCTTTGGCAACCAGGTAAACATTGGCCACATTCTAAACCTGCCCAAGGAGGGCAGCTCACCTGGGTTTAGGAATGTCTGGATGGCCCGGTGGCTGACTCCTTTGGTGGCTTTTGGCCTCTGCCTTTCATGTGGGAAGTTATCTGTTCATGAAAAACAGCGAAGCACAATCATTGTGGCACAAAGCACAGAGGGAATCATACAATCCTAGGATAGATGGGAATTTTAGTCCAACCCCCTGCCCAAGGAAGGGCTCCCCATACCATCTCAGACAAATGACTGTCCAATCTTTTCTTGAAAATCTCCACTATGCAGCACACACAACTCTGGGATGTTTCCTCTCCATACTCACACAGACTTCAGGCATGACCTCCCCGGCGGCCATGTTGCAAAGCGTTATTTTGAGCCTTCAGCGTTCACTTAATGACTTCAGCATTCGCTTAATGACTACAGCGTTCGCTTAACAACTACTGTAAAAATGTTCAAAAAATTAGGTCCAGTCACATGATGCTTTGACTTTTTAACTGCAACAATGTACGACTGTAATTCAGGGCTCAATCGCAGTCTCAGGTTGAGGACCACCTGTACTGATAATGTGACTTCAGGCTCAAAGAGAAAAACATTACAGATTTGTAGTGATGAGGAGAGAGATGCTGTACTTAAATATCTTCTAAGTAAATGTTGAAGCATTCACTGCCCTAACAAATAGAGACAGTTCTTCTTTCTTCAAGAATGGCCTTGCTGGTCTCAAATATGTTCCATTTTAAATTTCCAAATATCATAAACTAGGAACAAAAAACAAGAAATAAACAGCAGGCTCAAAGTAACCAGCTTCATAACTTATCCTTCAGTTATAGTGAAATATTAAACCACAGGCATCCCAGAAACAGAACAAATTCTTATTTTTTTTTTCAGGTTTGCAGGTTTACTTCCAAAACGTCTATTGTTTCACATAGATATCCTTTTTCTTCCTCCAACGGGAGAATTCTCATTTATTTATATTCATATTTTAAATTCTGTCCTTGTATCCTCTTTGAGTTTATAAAAATATCTAACTTTGATATAATGCCCCAAACAGGAACAAACGTAGTTATCGTTATAACTGCATTTCTGAAGGATGGGCTTCAGAGTGGGTTGTGAAGGGATTAGAGAAATTTCAAAGGAAGGTTGAGGAAAAATATTGGAAGCAGGATTAAGTACACATAGTACAGGAAGTCCTCAACGTACAGCAGTTCATTTAGTAACCCTTGAAAGTTACAATGACACTGAATAAAGTGACTTATGACCGTTTTTCACACTTACGACCTTTGTAGTAGTCCCATGCTCACGTGATCAACATTCAAATGCTTGGCAATTGGTTCATCCTTATGACCGTTGCTATGTCCGGAGGTCATGCGATCACCTTTTGCAACAGTTTGAAAAGCAAAACCAATGCGGAAGCCAGCTTCACTTAACAACCGTGTTACTAAGTTATCAAGCGCAGTGATTCATTAAGCAACTGTGGGAAGAAAAGTCGTAAAAGGGACAAAACTCACTTAACAAGTGTCTCCCTTAACAACAGAAATTTTGAGCTCAGTTCTCATCGTAAGTCGAGGACTACCTGTGCAGGAAAATCAAGCTGAGACTTGAGTCCATAACAAACTGATATTTAATTTGAGTTTGTCCCAAGAAGCTTTATAGTAACAAAATTGTCAATATTGTAAAATTTACATTAAAAACAACGTGAAAATGGATTAGAAACAGGTTGCCTTAGCTGTATGATATTTCTACCCAATCCCGCCTTCCGTGGCTCTAAAGATGTATTTATACAGATAGTCCTCGACTTACAACCGTTCATTTTTTGATCCTTGAAAGTTACAACAGCCCTGACAAAGTAACTGATGACCATTTTTCACACTTACGACCTTTGTAGCAGTCCCATGATCATGTGATCAAAATTCAGATATTTGGCAATTGGTTCATATTTATGACCGTTGCTGTGTCCGAAGGTCATGTGATCCCCTTTTGCAATCCTTTCAACAGCAAAATCAATGCGGAAGGCAGATTCACTTAACAACCTTGTTACTAACTTCACCACTTAATTCACTTAACAGCTGTGGCAAGAAAGATTGTAAAAGGAGAAAAACTCACTTAAAAACTCTCTCACTTAGCAACAGAAACATTGGCTCAATTGTGGTCGTAAGTCGAGCACTACTAGTATAACTCTTAGTAGTTTTCTTAGGGCTAAGACTCCAAGCTTTCCTTCCATCTGTCCTTCCACTCCCAGCTCCCAAATTACTCACTTCTCTTCCCTCCAAGAATACAAATATATAAATATAAATATAAACCAGAAGAGGAACCCAGTGTTACTGTCCTTTGATTGACGAGTCTAAGATCCAATCCCCACTCACTGAATTTCTGGGCAACAGGAAATGGCCTCCTCCTTTCCCAACACGGGGCCTAAAAATCCAGCCTGAGCTGAGGTAGGTCTGTAGTCCCTGCAGTTTGTCCTGCTGTAGTCACCTCTCGGGCTGAGACAGGTAGCATTGTCAATTCTTTCCACACATTTTTGCAGTGAAGACAGTTCCGCGCAAAGACAAAATTCCACAAGTAACTATGAATAGGATTATGGTGGTGATAAAATACCAGGGCAAAACAAGGCAAGGCAACAGTAAGTAATGGTTACACTGGATATTTCCCATTTGGGACCAAATCTTTAAAAAAATATCTCTCTCTCTCTCTCTCTCTCTCTCTGTGTGTGTGTGTGTGTGTGTGTGTTTGTGTGTATTTGTGTATGTGTGTGTGTTTATTTAGCATATGGAATATCATACATGGATTTGCAATATATATTAGCATTTCATGTAGACTAATAAAACATAATATAATATAAATTTGAAAAAGATCTATGTTCTAAACCAGGGGTCTTCAAACTTGGCTCTTTTACGATTTGTGGACTTCACCTCCCAGAATTCCTCATCCAGGCATGCTGGCTGAGGAATTATGGGAGTTGAAGTCCACGAGTCATAAAAGAGCCAAGTTTGCCTACCCCTGGTCTAGGCCATCTAACCATTGAAGCAAAGCATTGTTTATATTTAAAAATGAGAGACTGTATATGCCTTCAGTTTACAGCGGGACATGAACTGATCTACGATTTGACGTGGTACCCGCACATTTAAACACCGGTTTGCTGTTCATGAGACCTAATGCTAATTGCTGTCTAAATTGTCCTGGCGCAGAATTGTTCCCTCATGCTGTTTAGTTTCCTTTTCAGAAAATACTGAAAGTAAATAGAATGGTAAAACCAGAAACTTTTCTTTTTGGTTTAATGGAAAAAAGACTTGGACAAAACGATGGAACTTCAATGTTATATACGCTGACTGCAGCAAGGCTAGTTTATGCACAAACATGTAAGGACATTTCGATCTCCACAATGGCGGAATGGCTGCAAAAGTTGATGGAGTTAGCAGAGATGGCTAAATTGACTCCTTTGATGAAAGAAAAAGACATAAGTCCTTTTGTTTCTACTTGGAAACCCTTTCTGGACTTCTGCACTTCTAGGCGGCTGGGCTAGAAGATCTCCAAGGTCCCTTCCAACTCTGGAATTCAGCTTCTAAGTGGCTTTTATGGCCTCCGATAAATGTCTTTTGGGGGTTTTATCTTCCAGCCTATTATTAAATGGTAAATATAGCATCTTTCTTCGGTAAGTAAACTCATATTCCAAAAGTTTCCAGGTTGGTTATTTATTTTAAGATGTATATTGCAAGACATGATCGGTGCTCCTTGTGTATAGAAGAAATAACCCTCCAAATTACAGGAAGCCTTAACTTACAACACTTCATTTAATGACCATTCGAAGTTACAACGTCACTGAAAAAAGGGACATGTGACCCTTTGAGAGCTGTATGCAACGAAATTTCATTTTGATGTATGCCAATTGGTGTACATTCAAAGTGACAATAAAGTTGTTGTTGTTCTTGTTATTATTATTATTATTTTCACAAATACGACCTTTGCAGCATCCCCATGATTATGTTATCAAAATTAAGATGCTTGGCAACTGGTTCACACTTATGACCGTTGCTCTGTCCCCAGGTCATGTGATTTTCTTTTGTGACCTTCTGACAAGCAAAGTCAATGGGGAAGCCAGATTCACTTAAGAACCATGTTACTAACTTATGAACTGGAGTGATTCACTTAACAGGTGTGGCAAGAAAGGTCATAAAATGGGGTAAAACTCAGATGAAATTGGTGCCCCTCTCTAAGTGGTCAGATTGCAGTCGCTGTCAGGTCACCATTTGCATGGAGAGAAATGGCCAGTCTGGGAGTTGCACTCACCTCTCCAGAGAAAGTCGGTTAGAGGAGTTGGATTGCATATTTTGCTAGTGTATGCCTTGTAGCAACAACCTAGCATGACTTGCAAGAAATTATGGCCTCTTAGCTACTATAAGTTGGGTATTGTTCTGTAAAATTCCTTATGAACTTTTTTCACACTTTCGTCCATTGCAGAACCCCATGGTCACGTGATCAATATTCAGATGCTTGGCAACTGACTCATGTTTAGGACGGTAGCAGTGTCCAGGGGTCATGTGATCAACTTTTGCGCCCTTCTGACAAGCAAAAGCAATGGGGAAGCCAGTCTTAACAATTGTGTTACTATCTTAACAACTGCAATGATCTACTTAACAACTGTGGCAAGAAACATTGTAAAATGAGGCAAAAGTCACTTCACAAATGTTCCATTTAGCAACATATATTTGGGGATCAATTGGGGTAGGTTGAGGACTACCTGTATGTAGTTGAGGAACCTCTGGAAGTGTCAGGTTTCCATTAATATTGTAACTAAATACTAATTCACTGTATGCTGTAGAACGGTGGGAAAAAATGGGACAAAGCTCAGACAAAGAATTTTGCTGAAATTTACATTTAATGAAAAGTTTACCCTATTCCTAACAAAAGTGTAATGAAAATAGGCCTAAGCTAAATTAGTATATATAAAATCTTTTTTACTTTTATTCTCCAAACAATAACTAGAACAACAAGAGCAAGTACAACAAAAAGAACAATTACAAAAACAACAACAATAACAAGACGCAGAAAGTTCCTTGGGGGAAAGTGGCTCATCGCTGGTCTTCGCTGCTGGGTCGGATTCCGCCGTCCATCGCCGTCCGTCTATATGCAGATAGAATAACAGAACAGAATACCAAGAGTTGGAAGGGACTTTGGAGGTCTTCTACTCCAACCCCCTACTCATGAACACATTGTTCCCAGCATCGCCTCCATCTGTCTGCTGTGCTAAATAGCCAGCTTCTGGTCCAGCCCATCAAGAAGGGCGAGACTTCCTCCTTGTGATAAAAGAGCTGCCCTTTGCTGCTCCTGCCTTTTCTCTGCCCTACCTGTTCTCGGATGAGTGTATAAAGCAGTTCCTCCTCCAAACTAACCATCTGCAGCTGTGTGCTTTCCCATCCGAAAGCCTCCTGGCTGTCCTGCCGCACCTGTGCTCCAGCCAAATCCCTCTCCTCTGGCTGCTCGCAGGCATTGACCAACTCACCTCCTGATGTGCCTGGGACTGGTTCATCCTTCTCCGATCTGCCAACTGGAGAGGCATCTGGGGAAGCATCTGGGGGAGTAATCAAAGGCTTTTATTAGTACCACACGCTTTCTATAAAAGTACAAACACTTTGTTCTTTTTGGAGTTACTTTTGATACTTTTGTGGGGTTTTCTTAATAAGGACACTGGAGAAGGTTGCCATTTCCTTCTCCAGTGGACCATGTTGTGTTAGCGCTCTGCACTATGACCTGTCTGACTTGGGTGACCCTGCACGGCAGAGCGTATTGCTTCATTGAGCTTTGCAAGACTTCAACACAACAACAAAGAGGCTAAAATAGGTACCTCTTTTAATTAGAGACTGAAGTCCAGGGAGTCTTCCTCCAGGCTGCTGAGATTCTCCAGCGTGCCTTCCCCTTCTTCAGGAGAATCCTGTGAATGACAATGATTCCTCTTTAGCCATCAGTGAAAAGAGACTCAGAATTCCTAAAAGAGGTCCTATTGAATCAGGATCCTCATCGGGAACAATGCTTCTGTTGCAATCCCCACCCCCACCCAGCCATTCCCGCAGAAATGTAGGCTGTCTACTCTGCCCCTTAATGCCCTGCCCAGAAACAACAGGGTGCTGGAGAGGAGGAAGCAGAAAAAGGAAAGGGATAAGCAGGGTGGTTCATATCCATTTAGGATACCAGTCCACTGCATTGGGCCCTTCCCTGCTGCTTTGCGGTACCCAACCAATCGCAACAGAGCTTGAGTGTTAGCCTAAATATGTTGTCCCAAGGGCCAGGTGTCACCTTGCTCCACTGCCCAGAGCCCTCCAGCACAGTTCACTCAGATTAGGAGAACTGAATAGAGGGACTCTATCCTTCCCCAAGAGAAAACACTTTGTCTTTCTTACCCACGGACTGGACGAAAGGCTGGCCTCCAAAGCCTCTGCAGCCTGCTCCCAGCTTCCCTCAGACACCTCATCCAAGAGGGCAGAAATGGAGTCGAAATCCTCCAGGCTGTTGATCCCGGAGCCCACCTGCACTTCCATCGAATCCTGCTAGTGACAGTATCGAGGCTAAATCCTAAGCCTTCTGCATCCCAATAAGATTGCTAAAGGATAGGGTGCGTTCAGGCCCTGTGTGCCAACAGCAAGAGAGCCTCCATCGGCCCCATTGCCAAGACTTTCTTACCTCCGAGGTCTGCGTCTTCTCCTCAGTAGGAGAGAGCTCCTCTTCTGCCGGCTGGTCTTCTTCGTCCTGAAATAACAATGTGAAGGTTCTGTCTGTTGGCATCTCCACAGAGACAATGCTTCTTCTTTTAGTGGGGCAGAAGCTGTTCAGGTCTTACCGACTCAACGCAGGTCTCCAAAATGGGGGGGAGTCGCGGCCTCCAGTGCTCTTGCTTTTTCTCTCTGGGGAGCGAAACGAAGAGGCCAAAGGTGAAAAGTAGCCACGGGCCCTTTTTAAAAAAGTGGTCCCGTGGAGGTTCTAAGAACCCTTCCAGCTGGCCTGCCAAGGGGATTGGCCTGCCAAAGGGGCTGCCCTCAGTCATTCTTCCTTTGCAGAGGCAGAGGGCAGAGATGCCTCCCTTCTGCAAAGGTTTCACCCTCTGAGGTGTTACCTACCTTGATAAGCAGGCACTGCTTTCCTCCTGCACGTCGTCCCTTGGTTGGCATTCTTCCAAAGGATCCTGAAATAACAATGCAAATATTACAACTGTCGGCATATCAACAAACCCGCAGCGAAAGGGCTTCTGCATGGTGAGGAGCTGGTCTGGGCTTACCGACTCAGTGCAGGTCTCCGAGATAGTTAAGAGCCGCGGCCTCCATTTCGCCATGTTCTCATTTCTGGGGAGAGAATGAAGAGCCAAAGATGAAAAGTAGCCATGCGATGCCTCCCCTCTGCAAATGGTTCTTCGAGCCCTTTTCTTTAGGGCTTTAGTGCGTCCGCCTTTTCGGGGGCTTCAGAATACTTCAGCTGAGGACTTCCGGTGGATTTTGCGCGCGCGATGGCGGCTACTTTGTAGCCGTCCTCCTGGGTAAGTGTAAGAACCGCTATGAACAGCAGACACCAGCTGTTCAGCGGTTCAAAATCCCCCTCCCGGGCAAAGGGGGGGAGTAGAGAGTGTCTGAATAGTGGTAGAGCCTCTTTTGTACCCCCCAAGTTTTTTTGGGGGGGATGAAAGGAGTGCTCCCACGGAGTTCAGACTTGTCTCCGCTTCCCAGCTGTTTTTGTCCTCAGGGACAAAACGAGCCGCTGCAAACACCTCCGTGCTTAAAGAGAACTGGTGAGTTTTTTTTTTTTATAAACGGACAGAGCTGAGTAGAGGATTTAGTTTTTGCTTTCTTTGACTTATTTGGATTTTAAGTTTTAAGACTTGTTTCTATTTTTATTCTCTCTTTTTATTTTTTTTTCTTTGTTGAAAGGGAAAGTAAAATGGCGATCGGCAAAACTCTCCATGTTTTTTTTCTGGAAGTTAGAATGCTGACCGGCAGGCTTTTTGGTGTTTTCTTTCTTTCCTTTCCCTTTCCCTTTTTATTTTCTTATGATTGGAATGGTTGTTTTTGGTATCTCTAAGTATTTTTTTTGGAACGGACTTTTTCTATTTAATTTTTTTTTTCTTCTCCCTTTTTTTTTCTTTTCTTTGAACTCCCTTCTTTTTATTGTAATGACCCTTTTTTGAAGGACTTTTTTCTGTTTAATTTTTGCAATTTTTAAGAAGGAGTAAAGTTTTTTTTTAATTCCTTTTCTCGTCTTTTTTTTCCCTTTTTTCTTTTTATTATAATGACCTTCTTTGGAGGGAGTTATGATTTTTGAAGGAATTTTTATAATTTTTTAAGAAGGACTAAAGGTTTTTCTTTAAGATGGCTCCAAAGCGTCCAGGGATTTCTACAGCTTCTAAATCAACAGTTTCACCCTCTTCTGGGGGTCAGCTAATAACTATGAAGGATTTGCAAGACATGATGGGAGATGTTATAATTCAAATTAGGGCAGAAATGAAAAAGATTTTAGAGGAAAATAATAAGATCTTGAGACAAGATTTTGTTTTGGCTTTAGAAGGAGTTGCTTCTGTTCTTGAAAAGGTGAACTCCCATGTGGAAGAGGTAGCTGAAAAAGTGGACATAATGGAGGGGAAAATTGAAAGTATGGAAAAAGAAATGGAAAATGAGATTCTTATGCTTCAATATGGACAAATGGAATATGCCTTAAGAATCAGGGGCCTGGGAGAGTCTTTGCAAGGAGATCTGAAAGAGATGGTTGCAAAGGACTTTGCATTGATTTTGAATAAAGAAAAAGAGGGAATACTTAGTGAAATTGAAAAATTATTTAGGGTTAACTCTGTGGTGGCAGCACAGAAGAATCTGCCAAGAGATGTGGTAATTTACTTTGGTAAAAGATCTTTACGCAATGAAATTGTGCAAGCCTATTATAAGAAGAGATTTCAAATTGCTTCACAAGATGTTATAATTTTTAAGAAGATCCCATCTAAAATTTTAAGAAGAAGAAAGGAGTTTGCTTTTCTAGCAAATGAACTTAAAAAGAGAAAAATTCTATTCAGATGGGATGTTCCGACTGGAATGGTGGTGAACTACCTGGGGACATGTTATAGACTTAATACTGTTTCTCAAGCAAAAGATTTTTATACTTCGGTCCTGGGGGTATGTGCATCGCCATCTATTAAGTTTAAAGCTTTGGAAGAAAAGAATGTAGAATTACAGTTTGAAGAGCCTATATTTATGAAAACTGGCGAATCTTTGTGTGAGAGGCCTCAACAAGTCCAGGTTGAGGAGCAGAAGACAACTTGTGCAGCATACAATTCCAAAGAAAAGCAGCAACAGAAGAAGGTTAAGGAAGTTTCATATTCAGTGGTCTCTGAATCTCTGGGAGATGTTAGACCTACAAAGTCTTTGGAGCAATCTTCAAGGGTGGAATTGCTGCCTGAAATGGAAATTGGGAAATCTCAGTTTGAGGGGCATCAACAAGAGAGGAACGGGCAGAGGATAACTTGTACAACTTACAATTGTAAAGACCAACAGAAGGAGGAATTCAAGGAACCCTTACCTGTATTGGCTTCGGAGTCGATGGGAGATTCAGGAATTTTGGAGCAGTCTCCTAAGGCAGAACTTGCAGCATTTCTTACGAGTTTGATACAAGAATGGAGAATGGAAATGGAAGAATGGAAGAATGGAGAATGGAAAAAACTGGAATGTGAATAATTAATAATAATACTAATATAATTGAGACTGATAAGGATGCAGTTTCTTACGGATGGAATTTGTTATTGGTGAAGATTGAAATGTTTAATGTGTTTATTATGGATAGGCGTATAAGGGAATTTTGTTGTTTTAAGTTTTGAACCTTTAATGATAATATTGTTTAAATTTGTGTTTTGAAGGGATTATAATTTGTTCATTTTAGTGAGGGGATTCTAATGTTTTAAATTTTAAGTAATGTTTAAATTTGTGTTTTAAAGGGAGTATAACTTGTTCAAGTTTTAAGTATGCTTAAATTTGGTTTTTAAATATTATTAATATTTTTAAGAGAAAATAATTTGTTTAATTAAATGTCTAGATTTGTTTAGGAAAGAAAGTAATGTTTAAATTTGTGTTTTTGGAGGGAGTTTATATAGAATGATGATTGTATTTAGATTTGTTTAGGATTTAAAAGTGTTTCTAGTTTTTAAATATTATTATTAATATTTTTAAGAGAAAATAATTTGTTTAACTAAATGTGCTTAGATTTGTTTAGGACTTATAAGTTTTTTAAGTTTTTTCTTTTTGGATAGGAGAGAAGATTATGAAGATTGAAGGAAATATGTATTTACTTTAAGTTTTTTAAGAGTATTTAGTTTTAATGGTATAACAAAGGTTTATATGTTTATTTTTTTGTTTTAGGATAAAGAAAGAGGGAGAAATTAGATTTTACACTATAGATATAGATATTCAAAGAAAGTAATGTTTAAATTTGTGTTTTTGGAGGGAGTTTATATAGAATGATGATTGTATTTAAACTTGTTTAGGTTTTAAAAGTGTTTTAAGGTTTTTTTTTTTTAATTAAGCCTGTACTCAGCTCTGGAAAGTCCAGGGGAGGGTTTGGGAGGTTGGGAAGGGGGGGGGGTGAGGTAGGGTTGGGGGGGGTATGGGAAGGGGATTTGTTTTTGTAAAATTTAAAAAATTTTCAATAAAAAAAAAAGAATACTTCAGCGGAGAACACCTACCTCATTGAAATAAGAACTGGCGCCACCTCTTCCTTCCTGGGGATCCGGGCGGTGGCACGAACACCCATCAAAACCTGCAAGTAACAATTGTTCATTGAAGGAATAAATGAAAAGTCCTCTGCATGTGATGGAATGTTTATCTTCCCCAAGAGGGAAAGGCTGCACTCCACAGGGAATAGAGACAGCAGATCATGGAAAAGTTGGCTAATGGGAAGAGGCTCAAAATGGCTCTTTCTTAGAATGTCCCAGTATTTCCCTTCCAAGCCATCAAGATCTTTTCCCGAATCCAAAAGGCTCCTCTTGACTTTCCTAGGCTGGCCAGGTTCCCCCAAGTGAGAATTCCTCCCTTTCCCCACCCGGTTTTGAGGCAAGGACCCTGACTGGCCATGTCACAGAAGAGTCCTTACCCCTTGGGAGGAAGACCTGTGTCCATCAGACACACAAAGATGTGTCTGCCATTCTCCCTTCTGGTCATGCCGCTTCTGTCCCTCGTCAGTCCTGGCCAAAAGAAGAAGGTGACATGTCAAAGGTTATCCTTCTAGGTCTGTCTCTCCTTTCTAGGACCGGCCATTCAGCCAGCCCAACTTTTTGCCTCTGCAACCCCTTGCACACAGGAAGCCATCTTGAGGAGAGGCTCTTAGAGACCCTGCAGTCCATCAATGTTGCCCCACCATGCCCAGGGTTTGTGGAGAAGGGGGTGGTACCTGTCAGGAGGCTCAGGAAGGTCCTCTACGTCGCTCTTCGTGCAGCAGAAGAGCGCTGAACATCTTTTCCAGATGTTCTGTGAAGAGAAAGAAATAGGCATAAGTCAGTCATAAGAGTTGGGAAACATGACTTTCTCCCCTACTACTGCCAATTTCTTGGCAGCTGAGATGGCCACACTTACTCTAAAAAACCGTCGTACAGCCATGACCCCAAGCAGCTGTTGGTCCTTTCACTGCACGAAGGGAGAATGGACTGCTGGGGCCTGATTGGTGGCTTTTCAGGGAAACTGTCAACCTGGTTGCTGTGGCAACCAGGTAAACATTGGCCACATTCTAAACGTGCCCAAGGAGGGCAGCTCACCTGGGTTTAGGAGTGTCTGGATGGCCCGGTGGCTGACTCCTTTGGTGGCTTTTGGCCTCTGCCTTTCACGTGGGAAGTTGTTTGTTCATGAAAAAGAGAGAAGCACAATCATTGTGGCACAAAGCACAGAGGGAATCATACAATCCTAGGATAGATGGGAATTTTAGTCCAACCCCCTGCCCAAGGAAAGGCTCCCCATACCATCTCAGACAAATGACTGTCCAATCTTTTCTTGAAAATCTCCACAATGCAGCACACACAACTCTGGGATATTTCCTCTCCATACTCACACAGACTTCAGGCATGACCTCCCCGGCGGCCATGTTGCAAAGCGTTATTTTGAGCCTTCAGCGTTCACTTAATGACTTCAGCATTCGCTTAATGACTACAGCGTTCGCTTAACAACTACTGTAAAAATGTTCAAAAAATTAGGTCCAGTCACATGATGCTTTGACTTTTTAACTGCAACAATGTACGACTGTAATTCAGGGCTCAATCGCAGTCTCAGGTTGAGGACCACCTGTACTGATAATGTGACTTCAGGCTCAAAGAGAAAAACATTACAGATTTATAGTGATGAGGAGAGAGATGCTGTACTTAAATATCTTCTAAGTAAATGTTGAAGCATTCACTGCCCTAACAAATAGAGACAGTTCTTCTTTCTTCAAGAATGGCCTTGCTGGTCTCAAATATGTTCCATTTTAAATTTCCAAATATCATAAACTAGGAACAAAAAACAAGAAATAAACAGCAGGTTCAAAGTAACCAGCTTCATAACTTATCCTTCAGTTATAGTGAAATATTAAACCACAGGCATCCTAGAAACAGAACAAATTCTTATTTTTTTTTTTCAGGTTTGCAGGTTTACTTCCAAAACGTCTATTGTTTCACATAGATATCCTTTTTCTTCCTCCAACGGGAAAATTCTCATTTATTTATATTCATATTTTAAATTCTGTCCTTGTATCCTCTTTGAGTTTATAAAAATATCTAACTTTGATATAATGCCCCAAACAGGAACAAACGTAGTTATCGTTATGACTGCATTTCTGAAGGATGGGCTTCAGAGTGGGTTGTGTAGGGATTAGAGAAATTTCAAAGGAAGGTTGAGGAAAAATATTGGAAGCAGGATTAAGTACACATAGTACAGGAAGTCCTCAACGTACAACAGTTCATTTAGTAACCCTTGAAAGTTACAATGACACTGAATAAAGTGACTTATGACCGTTTTTCACACTTACGACCTTTGTAGCAGTCCCATGCTCACGTGATCAACATTCAAATGCTTGGCAATTGGTTCATCCTTATGACCGTTGCTATGTCCGGAGGTCATGCGATCACCTTTTGCAACAGTTTGAAAAGCAAAACCAATGCGGAAGCCAGTTTCACTTAACAACCGTGTTACTAAGTTATCAAGCGCAGTGATTCATTAAGCAACTGTGGGAAGAAAAGTCGTAAAAGGGACAAAACTCACTTAACAAGTGTCTCCCTTAACAACAGAAATTTTGAGCTCAGTTCTCATCGTAAGTCGAGGACTACCTGTGCAGGAAAATCAAGCTGAGACTTGAGTCCATAACAAACTGATATTTAATTTGAGTTTGTCCCAAGAAGCTTTATAGTAACAAAATTGTCAATATTGTAAAATTTACATTAAAAACAACGTGAAAATGGATTATAAACAGGTTGCCTTAGCTGTACGATATTTCTACCCAATCCTGCCTTCCTTGGCTCTAAAGATGTATTTATACAGATAGTCCTCGACTTACAACCGTTCATTTTTTGACCCTTGAAAGTTACAACAGCCCTGACAAAGTAACTGATGACCATTTTTCACACTTACGACCTTTGTAGCAGTCCCATGATCATGTGATCAAAATTCAGATGTTTGGCAATTGGTTCATACTTATGACCGTTTCTGTGTCCGAAGGTCATGTGATCCCCTTTTGCAATCCTTTCAACAGCAAAATCAATGCGGAAGGCAGATTCACTTAACAACCGTGTTACTAACTTCACCACTTAATTCACTTAACAGCTGTGGCAAGAAAGATTGTAAAAGGAGAAAAACTCACTTAAAAACTCTCTCGCTTAGCAACAGAAACATTGGCTCAATTGTGGTCGTAAGTCGAGCACTACTAGTATAACTCTTAGTAGTTTTCTTAGGGCTAAGACTCCAAGCTTTCCTTCCATCTGCCACTCCCAGCTCCCAAATTACTCACTTCTCTTCCCTCCAAGAATACAAATATATAAATATAAATATAAACCAGAAGAGGAACCCAGTGTTACTATCCTTTGATTGACAGGTCTAAGATCCAATCCCCACTCACTGAATTTCTGGGCAACAGGAAATGGCCTCCTCCTTTCCCAACACGGGGCCTAAAAATCCAGCCTGAGCTGAGGAAGGTCTGTAGTCCCTGCAGTTTGTCCTGCTGTAGTCACCTCTCGGGCTGAGACAGGTAGCATTGTCAATTCTTTCCACACATTTTTGCAGTGAAGACAGTTCCGCACAAAGACAAAATTCCACAAGTAACTATGAATAGGATTATGGTGGTGATAAAATACCAGGGCAAAACAAGGCAAGGCAACAGTAAGTAATGGTTACACTGGATATTTCCCATTTGGGACCAAATCTTTAAAAAAATCTCTCTCTCTCTCTCTCTCTCTCTCTGTGTGTGTGTTTGTGTGTTTGTGTGTATTTGTGTATGTGTGTGTGTTTATTTAGCATATGGAATATCATACATGGATTTGCAATATATATTAACATTTCATGTAGACCAATAAAACATAATATAATATAAATTTGAAAAAGATCTATGTTCTAAACCAGGGGTCTTCAAACTTGGCTCTTTTATGATTTGTGGACTTCACCTCCCAGAATTCCTCATCCAGGCATGCTGGCTGAGGAATTATGGGAGTTGAAGTCCACGAGTCATAAAAGAGCCAAGTTTGCCTACCCCTGGTCTAGGCCATCTAACCATTGAAGCAAAGCATTGTTTATATTTAAAAATGAGAGACTGTATATGCCTTCAGTTTACAGCGGGACATGAACTGATCTACGATTTGACGTGGTACCCGCACATTTAAACACCGGTTTGCTGTTCATGAGACCTAATGCTAATTGCTGTCTAAATTGTCCTGGCGCAGAATTGTTCCCTCATGCTGTTTAGTTTCCTTTTCAGAAAATACTGAAAGTAAATATAAAGGTAAAACCAGAAACTTTTCTTTTTGGTTTAATGGAAAAAAGACTTGGACAAAATGATGGAATTTCAATGTTATATACGCTGACTGCAACAAGACTAGTTTATGCACAAACATGTAAGGACATTTCGATCTCCACAATGGCGGAATGGCTGCAAAAGTTGATGGAGTTAGCAGAGATGGCTAAATTGACTCCTTTGATGAAAGAAAAAGACATAAGTCCTTTTGTTTCTACTTGGAAACCCTTTCTGGACTTCTGCACTTCTAGGCGGCTGGGCTAGAAGATCTCCAAGGTCCCTTCCAACTCTGGAATTCAGCTTCTAAGTGGCTTTTATGGCCTCCGACAAATGTCTTTTGGGGGTTTTATCTTCCAGCCTATTATTAAATGGTAAATATAGAATCTTTCTTCGGTAAGTAAACTCATATTCCAAAAGTTTCCAGGTTGGTTATTAATTTTAAGATGTATATTGCAAGACATGATCATTGCTTCTTGTGTATAGAAGAAATAACCCTCCAAATTACAGGAAGCCTTAACTTACAACACTTCATTTAATGACCATTCGAAGTTACAACGTCACTGAAAAAAGGGACATGTGAACCTTTGAGAGCTGTATGCAACGAAATTTCATTTTGATGTATGCCAATTGGTGTACATTCAAAGTGACAATAAAGTTGTTGTTGTTCTTGTTATTATTATTATTATTTTCCACAAATACGACCTTTGCAGCATCCCCATGATTATGTTATCAAAATTAAGATGCTTGGCAACTGGTTCACACTTATGACCGTTGCTGTGTCCCCAGGTCATGTGATTTTCTTTTGTGACCTTCTGACAAGCAAAGTCAATGGGGAAGCCAGATTCACTTAAGAACCAGGTTACTAACTTATGAACTGGAGTGATTCACTTAACAGGTGTGGCAAGAAAGGTCATAAAATGGGGTAAAACTCAGATGAAATTGGTGCCCCTCTCTAAGTGGTCAGATTGCAGTCGCTGTCAGGTCACCATTTGCATGGAGAGAAATGGCCAGTCTGGGAGTTGCACTCACCTCTCCAGAGAAAGTCGGTTAGAAGAGTTGGATTGCATATTTTGCTAGTGTATGCCTTGTAGCAACAACCTAGCATGACTTGCAAGAAATTATGGCCTCTTAGCTACTATAAGTTGGGTATTGTTCTGTAAAATTCCTTATGAACTTTTGTCACACTTTCGTCCATTGCAGAACCCCATGGTCACGTGATCAATATTCAGATGCTTGGCAACTGACTCATGTTTAGGACGGTAGCAGTGTCCAGGGGTCATGTGATCAACTTTTGCGCCCTTCTGACAAGCAAAAGCAATGGGGAAGCCAGTCTTAACAACTGTGTTACTATCTTAACAACTGCAATGATCTACTTAACAACTGTGGCAAGAAACATTGTAAAATGAGGCAAAAGTCACTTCACAAATGTTCCATTTAGCAACATATATTTGGGGATCAATTGGGGTAGGTTGAGGACTACCTGTATGTAGTTGAGGAACCTCTGGAAGTGTCAGGTTTCCATTAATATTGTAACTAAATACTAATTCACTGTATGCTGTAGAACGGTGGGAAAAAATGGGACAAAGCTCAGACAAAGAATTTTGCTGAAATTTACATTTAATGAAAAGTTTACCCTATTCCTAACAAAAGTGTAATGAAAATAGGCCTAAGCTAAATTAGTATATATAAAATCTTTTTTACTTTTATTCTCCGAACAATAACTAGAACAACAAGAGCAAGTACAACAAAAAGAACAATTACAAAAACAACAACAATAACAAGACGCAGAAAGTTCCTTGGGGGAAAGTGGCTCATCGCTGGTCTTCGCTGCTGGGTCGGATTCCGCCGTCCATCGCCTTCCGTCTATATGCAGATAGAATAACAGAACAGAATACCAAGAGTTGGAAGGGACTTTGGAGGTCTTCTACTCCAACCCCCTACTCATGAACACATTGTTCCCAGCATCGCCTCCATCTGTCTGCTGTGCTAAATAGCCAGCTTCTGGTCCAGCCCATCAAGAAGGGCGAGACTTCCTCCTTGTGAATAAAAGAGCTGCCCTTTGCTGCTCCTGCCTTTTCTCTGCCCTACCTGTTCTCGGATGAGTGTATAAAGCAGTTCCTCCTCCAAACTAACCATCTGCAGCTGTGTGCTTTCCCATCTGAAAGCCTCCTGGCTGTCCTGCCGCACCTGTGCTCCAGCCAAATCCCTCTCCTCTGGCTGCTCGGAGGCATTGACCAACTCACCTCCTGATGTGCCTGGGACTGGTTCATCCTTCTCCGATCTGCCAACTGGAGAGGCATCTGGGGAAGCATCTGGGGGAGTAATCAAAGGCTTTTATTAGTACCACACGCTTTCTATAAAAGTACAAACACTTTGTTCTTTTTGGAGTTACTTTTGATACTTTTGTGGGGTTTTCTTAATAAGGACACTGGAGAAGGTTGCCATTTCCTTCTCCAGTGGACCATGTTGTGTTAGCGCTCTGCACTATGACCTGTCTGACTTGGGTGACCCTGCACGGCAGAGCGTATTGCTTCATTGAGCTTTGCAAGACTTCAACACAACAACAAAGAGGCTAAAATAGGTACCTCTTTTAATTAGAGACTGAAGTCCAGGGAGTCTTCCTCCAGGCTGCTGAGATTCTCCAGCGTGGCTTCCCCTTCTTCAGGAGAATCCTGTGAATGACAATGATTCCTCTTTAGCCATCAGTGAAAAGAGACTCAGAATTCCTAAAAGAGGTCCTATTGAATCAGGATCCTCATCGGGAACAATGCTTCTGTTGCAATCCCCACCCCCACCCAGCCGTTCCCGCAGAAATGTAGGCTGTCTACTCTGCTCCTTAATGCCCTGCCCAGAAACAACAGGGTGCTGGAGAGGAGGAAGCAGAAAAAGGAAAGGGATAAGCAGGGTGGTTCATATCCATTTAGGATACCAGTCCACTGCATTGGGCCCTTCCCTGCTGCTTTGCGGTACCCAACCAATCGCAACAGAGCTTGAGTGTTAGCCTAAATATGTTGTCCCAAGGGCCAGGTGTCACCTTGCTCCACTGCCCAGAGCCCTCCAGCACAGTTCACTCAGATTAGGAGAACTGAATAGAGGGACTCTATCCTTCCCCAAGAGAAAACACTTTGTCTTTCTTACCCACGGACTGGACGAAAGGCTGGCCTCCAAAGCCTCTGCAGCCTGCTCCCAGCTTCCCTCAGACACCTCATCCAAGAGGGCAGAAATGGAGTCGAAATCCTCCAGGCTGTTGATCCCGGAGCCCACCTGCACTTCCATCGAATCCTGCTAGTGACAGTATCGAGGCTAAATCCTAAGCCTTCTGCATCCCAATAAGATTGCTAAAGGATAGGGTGCGTTCAGGCCCTGTGTGCCAACAGCAAGAGAGCCTCCATCGGCCCCATTGCCAAGACTTTCTTACCTCCGAGGTCTGCGTCTTCTCCTCAGTAGGAGAGAGCTCCTCTTCTGCCGGCTGGTCTTCTTCGTCCTGAAATAACAATGTGAAGGTTCTGTCTGTTGGCATCTCCACAGAGACAATGCTTCTTCTTTTAGTGGGGCAGAAGCTGTTCAGGTCTTACCGACTCAACGCAGGTCTCCAAAATGGGGGGGAGTCGCGGCCTCCAGTGCTCTTGCTTTTTCTCTCTGGGGAGCGAAACGAAGAGGCCAAAGGTGAAAAGTAGCCACGGGCCCTTTTTAAAAAAGTGGTCCCGTGGAGGTTCTAAGAACCCTTCCAGCTGGCCTGCCAAGGGGATTGGCCTGCCAAAGGGGCTGCCCTCAGTCATTCTTCCTTTGCAGAGGCAGAGGGCAGAGATGCCTCCCTTCTGCAAAGGTTTCACCCTCCGAGGTGTTACCTACCTTGATAAGCAGGCACTGCTTTCCTCCTGCACGTCGTCCCTTGGTTGGCATTCTTCCAAAGGATCCTGAAATAACAATGCAAATATTACAACTGTTGGCATATCAACAAACCCGCAGCGAAAGGGCTTCTGCATGGTGAGGAGCTGGTCTGGGCTTACCGACTCAGTGCAGGTCTCCGAGATAGTTAAGAGCCGCGGCCTCCATTTCGCCATGTTCTCATTTCTGGGGAGAGAATGAAGAGCCAAAGATGAAAAGTAGCCATGCGATGCCTCCCCTCTGCAAACGGTTCTTCGAGCCCTTTTCTTTAGGGCTTTAGTGCGTCCGCCTTTTCGGGGGCTTCAGAATACTTCAGCTGAGAACACCTACCTCATTGAAATAAGAACTGGCGCCACCTCTTCCTTCCTGGGGATCCGGGCGGTGGCACGAACACCCATCAAAACCTGCAAGTAACAATTGTTCATTGAAGGAATAAATGAAAAGTCCTCTGCATGTGATGGAATGTTTATCTTCCCCAAGAGGGAAAGGCTGCACTCCACAGGGAATAGAGACAGCAGATCATGGAAAAGTTGGCTAATGGGAAGAGGCTCAAAATGGCTCTTTCTTAGAATGTCCCAGTATTTCCCTTCCAAGCCATCAAGATCTTTTCCCGAATCCAAAAGGCTCCTCTTGACTTTCCTAGGCTGGCCAGGTTCCCCCAAGTGAGAATTCCTCCCTTTCCCCACCCGGTTTTGAGGCAAGGACCCTGACTGGCCATGTCACAGAAGAGTCCTTACCCCTTGGGAGGAAGACCTGTGTCCATCAGACACACAAAGATGTGTCTGCCATTCTCCCTTCTGGTCATGCCGCTTCTGTCCCTCGTCAGTCCTGGCCAAAAGAAGAAGGTGACATGTCAAAGGTTATCCTTCTAGGTCTGCCTCTCCTTTCTAGGACCGGCCATTCAGCCTGCCCAACTTTTTGCCTCTGCAACCCCTTGCACACAGGAAGCCATCTTGAGGAGAGGCTCTTAGAGACCCTGCAGTCCATCAATGTTGCCCCACCATGCCCAGGGTTTGTGGAGAAGGGGGTGGTACCTGTCAGGAGGCTCAGGAAGGTCCTCTACGTCGCTCTTTGTGCAGCAGAAGAGCGCTGAACATCTTTTCCAGATGTTCTGTGAAGAGAATAGAAATAGGCATAAGTCAGTCATAAGAGTTGGGAAACATGACTTTCTCCCCTACTACTGCCAATTTCTTGGCAGCTGAGATGGCCACACTTACTCTAAAAAACCGTCGTACAGCCATGACCCCAAGCAGCTGTTGGTCCTTTCACTGCACGAAGGGAGAATGGACAGCTGGGGCCTGATTGGTGGCTTTTCAGGGAAACTGTCAACCTGGTTGCTTTGGCAACCAGGTAAACATTGGCCACATTCTAAACCTGCCCAAGGAGGGCAGCTCACCTGGGTTTAGGAGTGTCTGGATGGCCCGGTGGCTGACTCCTTTGGTGGCTTTTGGCCTCTGCCTTTCACGTGGGAAGTTGTTTGTTCATGAAAAAGAGAGAAGCACAATCATTGTGGCACAAAGCACAGAGGGAATCATACAATCCTAGGATAGATGGGAATTTTAGTCCAACCCCCTGCCCAAGGAAAGGCTCCCCATACCATCTCAGACAAATGACTGTCCAATCTTTTCTTGAAAATCTCCACAATGCAGCACACACAACTCTGGGATATTTCCTCTCCATACTCACACAGACTTCAGGCATGACCTCCCCGGCGGCCATGTTGCAAAGCGTTATTTTGAGCCTTCAGCGTTCACTTAATGACTTCAGCATTCGCTTAATGACTACAGCGTTCGCTTAACAACTACTGTAAAAATGTTCAAAAAATTAGGTCCAGTCACATGATGCTTTGACTTTTTAACTGCAACAATGTACGACTGTAATTCAGGGCTCAATCGCAGTCTCAGGTTGAGGACCACCTGTACTGATAATGTGACTTCAGGCTCAAAGAGAAAAACATTACAGATTTATAGTGATGAGGAGAGAGATGCTGTACTTAAATATCTTCTAAGTAAATGTTGAAGCATTCACTGCCCTAACAAATAGAGACAGTTCTTCTTTCTTCAAGAATGGCCTTGCTGGTCTCAAATATGTTCCATTTTAAATTTCCAAATATCATAAACTAGGAACAAAAAACAAGAAATAAACAGCAGGTTCAAAGTAACCAGCTTCATAACTTATCCTTCAGTTATAGTGAAATATTAAACCACAGGCATCCCAGAAACAGAACAAATTCTTATTTTTTTTTTCAGGTTTGCAGGTTTACTTCCAAAACGTCTATTGTTTCACATAGATATCCTTTTTCTTCCTCCAACGGGAAAATTCTCATTTATTTATATTCATATTTTAAATTCTGTCCTTGTATCCTCTTTGAGTTTATAAAAATATCTAACTTTGATATAATGCCCCAAACAGGAACAAACGTAGTTATCGTTATGACTGCATTTCTGAAGGATGGGCTTCAGAGTGGGTTGTGTAGGGATTAGAGAAATTTCAAAGGAAGGTTGAGGAAAAATATTGGAAGCAGGATTAAGTACACATAGTACAGGAAGTCCTCAACGTACAACAGTTCATTTAGTAACCCTTGAAAGTTACAATGACACTGAATAAAGTGACTTATGACCGTTTTTCACACTTACGACCTTTGTAGCAGTCCCATGCTCACGTGATCAACATTCAAATGCTTGGCAATTGGTTCATCCTTATGACCGTTGCTATGTCCGGAGGTCATGCGATCACCTTTTGCAACAGTTTGAAAAGCAAAACCAATGCGGAAGCCAGCTTCACTTAACAACCGTGTTACTAAGTTATCAAGCGCAGTGATTCATTAAGCAACTGTGGGAAGAAAAGTCGTAAAAGGGACAAAACTCACTTAACAAGTGTCTCCCTTAACAACAGAAATTTTGAGCTCAGTTCTCATCGTAAGTCGAGGACTACCTGTGCAGGAAAATCAAGCTGAGACTTGAGTCCATAACAAACTGATATTTAATTTGAGTTTGTCCCAAGAAGCTTTATAGTAACAAAATTGTCAATATTGTAAAATTTACATTAAAAACAACGTGAAAATGGATTATAAACAGGTTGCCTTAGCTGTACGATATTTCTACCCAATCCTGCCTTCCTTGGCTCTAAAGATGTATTTATACAGATAGTCCTCGACTTACAACCGTTCATTTTTTGACCCTTGAAAGTTACAACAGCCCTGACAAAGTAACTGATGACCATTTTTCACACTTACAACCTTTGTAGCAGTCCCATGATCATGTGATCAAAATTCAGATGTTTGGCAATTGGTTCATACTTATGACCGTTGCTGTGTCCGAAGGTCATGTAATCCCCTTTTGCAATCCTTTCAACAGCAAAATCAATGCGGAAGGCAGATTCACTTAACAACCGTGTTACTAACTTCACCACTTAATTCACTTAACAGCTGTGGCAAGAAAGATTGTAAAAGGAGAAAAACTCACTTAAAAACTCTCTCGCTTAGCAACAGAAACATTGGCTCAATTGTGGTCGTAAGTCGAGCACTACTAGTATAACTCTTAGTAGTTTTCTTAGGGCTAAGACTCCAAGCTTTCCTTCCATCTGCCACTCCCAGCTCCCAAATTACTCACTTCTCTTCCCTCCAAGAATACAAATATATAAATATAAATATAAACCAGAAGAGGAACCCAGTGTTACTATCCTTTGATTGACGAGTCTAAGATCCAATCCCCACTCACTGAATTTCTGGGCAACAGGAAATGGCCTCCTCCTTTCCCAACACGGGGCCTAAAAATCCAGCCTGAGCTGAGGTAGGTCTGTAGTCCTTGCAGTTTGTCCTGCTGTAGTCACCTCTCGGGCTGAGACAGGTAGCATTGTCAGTTCTTTCCACACATTTTTGCAGTGAAGACAGTTCCGCGCAAAGACAAAATTCCACAAGTAACTATGAATAGGATTATGGTGGTGATAAAATACCAGGGCAAAACAAGGCAAGGCAACAGTTAAGTAATGGTTACACTGGATATTTCCCATTTGGGACCAAATCTTTAAAAAAATATATCTCTCTCTCTCTCTCTCTGTGTGTGTGTGTGTGTGTGTGTGTGTTTGTGTGTATTTGTGTATGTGTGTGTGTTTATTTAGCATATGGAATATCATACATGGATTTGCAATATATATTAACATTTCATGTAGACCAATAAAACATAATATAATATAAATTTGAAAAAGATCTATGTTCTAAACCAGGGGTCTTCAAACTTGGCTCTTTTATGATTTGTGGACTTCACCTCCCAGAATTCCTCATCCAGGCATGCTGGCTGAGGAATTATGGGAGTTGAAGTCCACGAGTCATAAAAGAGCCAAGTTTGCCTACCCCTGGTCTAGGCCATCTAACCATTGAAGCAAAGCATTGTTTATATTTAAAAATGAGAGACTGTATATGCCTTCAGTTTACAGCGGGACATGAACTGATCTACGATTTGACGTGGTACCCGCACATTTAAACACCGGTTTGCTGTTCATGAGACCTAATGCTAATTGCTGTCTAAATTGTCCTGGCGCAGAATTGTTCCCTCATGCTGTTTAGTTTCCTTTTCAGAAAATACTGAAAGTAAATATAAAGGTAAAACCAGAAACTTTTCTTTTTGGTTTAATGGAAAAAAGACTTGGACAAAATGATGGAATTTCAATGTTATATACGCTGACTGCAACAAGACTAGTTTATGCACAAACATGTAAGGACATTTCGATCTCCACACTGGCGGAATGGCTGCAAAAGTTGATGGAGTTAGCAGAGATGGCTAAATTGACTCCTTTGATGAAAGAAAAAGACATAAGTCCTTTTGTTTCTACTTGGAAACCCTTTCTGGACTTCTGCACTTCTAGGCGGCTGGGCTAGAAGATCTCCAAGGTCCCTTCCAACTCTGGAATTCAGCTTCTAAGTGGCTTTTATGGCCTCCGACAAATGTCTTTTGGGGGTTTTATCTTCCAGCCTATTATTAAATGGTAAATATAGAATCTTTCTTCGGTAAGTAAACTCATATTCCAAAAGTTTCCAGGTTGGTTATTAATTTTAAGATGTATATTGCAAGACATGATCATTGCTTCTTGTGTATAGAAGAAATAACCCTCAAAATTACAGGAAGCCTTAACTTACAACACTTCATTTAATGACCATTCGAAGTTACAACGTCACTGAAAAAAGGGACATGTGAACCTTTGAGAGCTGTATGCAACGAAATTTCATTTTGATGTATGCCAATTGGTGTACATTCAAAGTGACAATAAAGTTGTTGTTGTTCTTGTTATTATTATTATTATTTTCACAAATACGACCTTTGCAGCATCCCCATGATTATGTTATCAAAATTAAGATGCTTGGCAACTGGTTCACACTTATGACCGTTGCTGTATCCCCAGGTCATGTGATTTTCTTTTGTGACCTTCTGACAAGCAAAGTCAATGGGGAAGCCAGATTCACTTAAGAACCAGGTTACTAACTTATGAACTGGAGTGATTCACTTAACAGGTGTGGCAAGAAAGGTCATAAAATGGGGTAAAACTCTGACGAAATTGGTGCCCCTCTCTAAGTGGTCAGATTGCAGTCGCTGTCAGGTCACCATTTGCATGGAGAGAAATGGCCAGTCTGGGAGTTGCACTCACCTCTCCAGAGAAAGTCGGTTAGAAGAGTTGGATTGCATATTTTGCTAGTGTATGCCTTGTAGCAACAACCTCGCATGACTTACAAGAAATTATGGCCTCTTAGCTACTATAAGTTGGGTATTGTTCTGTAAAATTCCTTATGAACTTTTGTCACACTTTCGTCCATTGCAGAACCCCATGGTCACGTGATCAATATTCAGATGCTTGGCAACTGACTCATGTTTAGGACGGTAGCAGTGTCCAGGGGTCATGTGATCAACTTTTGCGCCCTTCTGACAAGCAAAAGCAATGGGGAAGCCAGTCTTAACAACTGTGTTACTATCTTAACAACTGCAATGATCTACTTAACAACTGTGGCAAGAAACATTGTAAAATGAGGCAAAAGTCACTTCACAAATGTTCCATTTAGCAACATATATTTGGGGATCAATTGGGGTAGGTTGAGGACTACCTGTATGTAGTTGAGGAACCTCTGGAAGTGTCAGGTTTCCATTAATATTGTAACTAAATACTAATTCACTGTATGATGTAGAACGGTGGGAAAAAATGGGACAAAGCTCAGACAAAGAATTTTGCTGAAATTTACATTTAATGAAAAGTTTACCCTATTCCTAACAAAAGTGTCATGAAAATAGGCCTAAGCTAAATTAGTATATATAAAATCTTTTTTACTTTTATTCTCCGAACAATAACTAGAACAACAAGAGCAAGTACAACAAAAAGAACACTTACAAAAACAACAACAATAACAAGACGCAGAAAGTTCCTTGGGGGAAAGTGGCTCATCGCTGGTCTTCGCTGCTGGGTCGGATTCCGCCGTCCATCGCCGTCCGTCTATATGCAAATAGAATAACAGAACAGAATACCAAGAGTTGGAAGGGACTTTGGAGGTCTTCTACTCCAACCCCCTACTCATGAACACATTGTTCCCAGCATCGCCTCCCTCTGTCTGCTGTGCTAAATAGCCAGCTTCTGGTCCAGCCCATCAAGAAGGGCGAGACTTCCTCCTTGTGAATAAAAGAGCTGCCCTTTGCGGCTCCTGCCTTTTCTCTGCCCTACTTGTTCTCGGATGAGTGTATAAAGCAGTTCCTCCTCCAAACTAACCATCTGCAGCTGTGTGCTTTCCCATCCGAAAGCCTCCTGGCTGTCCTGCCGCACCTGTGCTCCAGCCAAATCCCTCTCCTCTGGCTGCTCGGAGGCATTGACCAACTCACCTCCTGATGTGCCTGGGACTGGTTCATCCTTCTCCGATCTGCCAACTGGAGAGGCATCTGGGGAAGCATCTGGGGGAGTAATCAAAGGCTTTTATTAGTACCACACGCTTTCTATAAAAGTACAAACACTTTGTTCTTTTTGGAGTTACTTTTGATACTTTTGTGGGGTTTTCTTAATAAGGACACTGGAGAAGATTGCCATTTCCTTCTCCAGTGGACCATGTTGTGTTAGCGCTCTGCACTATGACCTGTCTGACTTGGGTGACCCTGCACGGCAGAGCGTATTGCTTCATTGAGCTTTGCAAGACTTCAACACAACAACAAAGAGGCTAAAATAGGTACCTCTTTTAATTAGAGACTGAAGTCCAGGGAGTCTTCCTCCAGGCTGCTGAGATTCTCCAGCGTGCCTTCCCCTTCTTCAGGAGAATCCTGTGAATGACAATGATTCCTCTTTAGCCATCAGTGAAAAGAGACTCAGAATTCCTAAAAGAGGTCCTATTGAATCAGGATCCTCATCGGGAACAATGCTTCTGTTGCAATCCCCACCCCCACCCAGCCATTCCCGCAGAAATGTAGGCTGTCTACTCTGCCCCTTAATGCCCTGCCCAGAAACAACAGGGTGCTGGAGAGGAGGAAGCAGAAAAAGGAAAGGGATAAGCACGGTGGTTCATATCCATTTAGGATACCAGTCCACTGCATTGGGCCCTTCCCTGCTGCTTTGCGGTACCCAACCAATCGCACCAGAGCTTGAGTGTTAGCCTAAATATGTTGTCCCAAGGGCCAGGTGTCACCTTGCTCCACTGCCCAGAGCCCTCCAGCACAGTTCACTCAGATTAGGAGAACTGAATAGAGGGACTCTATCCTTCCCCAAGAGAAAACACTTTGTCTTTCTTACCCCCGGACTGGACGAAAGGCTGGCCTCCAAAGCCTCTGCAGCCTGCTCCCAGCTTCCCTCAGACACCTCATCCAAGAGGGCAGAAATGGAGTCGAAATCCTCCAGGCTGTTGATCCCGGAGCCCACCTGCACTTCCATCGAATCCTGCTAGTGACAGTATCGAGGCTAAATCCTAAGCCTTCTGCATCCCAAGAAGATTGCTAAAGGACAGGGTGCGTTCAGGCCCTGTGTGCCAACAGCAAGAGAGCCTCCATCGGCCCCATTGCCAAGACTTTCTTACCTCCGAGGTCTGCGTCTTCTCCTCAGTAGGAGAGAGCTCCTCTTCTGCCGGCTGGTCTTCTTCGTCCTGAAATAACAATGTGAAGGTTCTGTCTGTTGGCATCTCCACAGAGACAATGCTTCTTCTTTTAGTGGGGCAGAAGCTGTTCAGGTCTTACCGACTCAACGCAGGTCTCCAAAATGGGGGGGAGTCGCGGCCTCCAGTGCTCTTGCTTTTTCTCTCTGGGGAGCGAAACGAAGAGGCCAAAGGTGAACAGTAGCCACGGGCCCTTTTTAAAAAAGTGGTCCCGTGGAGGTTCTAAGAACCCTTCCAGCTGGCCTGCCAAGGGGATTGGCCTGCCAAAGGGGCTGCCTTCAGTCATTCTTCCTTTGCAGAGGCAGAGGGCAGAGATGCCTCCCTTCTGCAAAGGTTTCACCCTCCGAGGTGTTACCTACCTTGATAAGCAGGCACTGCTTTCCTCCTGCACGTCGTCCCTTGGTTGGCATTCTTCCAAAGGATCCTGAAATAACAATGCAAATATTACAACTGTCGGCATATCAACAAACCCGCAGCGAAAGGGCTTCTGCATGGTGAGGAGCTGGTCTGGGCTTACCGACTCAGTGCAGGTCTCCGAGATAGTTAAGAGCCGCGGCCTCCATTTCGCCATGTTCTCATTTCTGGGGAGAGAATGAAGAGCCAAAGATGAAAAGTAGCCATGCGATGCCTCCCCTCTGCAAACGGTTCTTCGAGCCCTTTTCTTTAGGGCTTTAGTGCGTCCGCCTTTTCGGGGGCTTCAGAATACTTCAGCTGAGAACACCTACCTCATTGAAATAAGAACTGACGCCACCTCTTCCTTCCTGGGGATCCGGGCGGTGGCACGAACACCCATCAAAACCTGCAAGTAACAATTGTTCATTGAAGGAATAAATGAAAAGTCCTCTGCATGTGATGGAATGTTTATCTTCCCCAAGAGGGAAAGGCTGCACTCCACAGGGAATAGAGACAGCAGATCATGGAAAAGTTGGCTAATGGGAAGAGGCTCAAAATGGCTCTTTCTTAGAATGTCCCAGTATTTCCCTTCCAAGCCATCAAGATCTTTTCCCGAATCCAAAAGGCTCCTCTTGACTTTCCTAGGCTGGCCAGGTTCCCCCAAGTGAGAATTCCTCCCTTTCCCCACCCGGTTTTGAGGCAAGGACCCTGACTGGCCATGTCACAGAAGAGTCCTTACCCCTTGGGAGGAAGACCTGTGTCCATCAGACACACAAAGATGTGTCTGCCATTCTCCCTTCTGGTCATGCCGCTTCTGTCCCTCGTCAATCCTGGCCAAAAGAAGAAGGTGACATGTCAAAGGTTATCCTTCTAGGTCTGCCTCTCCTTTCTAGGACCGGCCATTCAGCCTGCCCAACTTTTTGCCTCTGCAACCCCTTGCACACAGGAAGCCATCTTGAGGAGAGGCTCTTAGAGACCCTGCAGTCCATCACTGTTGCCCCACCATGCCCAGGGTTTGTGGAGAAGGGGGTGGTACCTGTCAGGAGGCTCAGGAAGGTCCTCTACGTCGCTCTTCGTGCAGCAGAAGAGCGCTGAACATCTTTTCCAGATGTTCTGTGAAGAGAAAAGAAATAGGCATAAGTCAGTCATAAGAGTTGGGAAACATGACTTTCTCCCCTACTACTGCCAATTTCTTGGCAGCTGAGATGGCCACACTTACTCTAAAAAACCGTCGTACAGCCATGACCCCAAGCAGCTGTTGGTCCTTTCACTGCACGACGGGAGAATGGACAGCTGGGGCCTGATTGGTGGCTTTTCAGGGAAACTGTCAACCTGGTTGCTTTGGCAACCAGGTAAACATTGGCCACATTCTAAACCTGCCCAAGGAGGGCAGCTCACCTGGGTTGAGGAGTGTCTGGATGGCCCGGTGGCTGACTCCTTTGGTGGCTTTTGGCCTCTGCCTTTCACGTGGGAAGTTGTTTGTTCATGAAAAAGAGAGAAGCACAATCATTGTGGCACAAAGCACAGAGGGAATCATACAATCCTAGGA